>NC_041383.1:191671917-191706043 GCF_002162155.2 Triticum dicoccoides
CCGTCGCCTCGCCGCCGCCCTGTCGCCCAGCTGCCGACCCCGCCGTCCGTCACCGCCATCGCCTCGCCGGAGCCGCCGCCGGAGGTAGCCACCGTCGCCGCCGGTTTTCTTTAGAAAGTCGTTGGGTTTTTTTTAAACCCTAGTTTTTTATATAGATCGGTTTTATTTTCTGGTTTAGTTATTTAACGGACGTTCATCCGTATGTTCATTTTAATGAACGGTGTTCAGTCGTTAGTCGCAGATAGCAAACGTTCGTTCGTTAGCCTGTTCGTCACTTTTTCTTTTTCCAGGGTTCTTCCGCGATTATTTTCAGTCGTGATTTCTACCATGATCTTCGTTTTAGTTTATCTTTTTGCTTGTTTATCGGAATCAGGCGATTCAAGCGCCTGGATTTTCGTCTCAAAGCCCTCTTTCTGTTTAATCAACTTGAACAAGATTTTAGTACTGTAAAATTTTGACTTTAGTCCAAATTAGTAAACGGATCTTGTTTCTTTTGCAGTTTGAGTTTCGTTGCTTCGTATGATTTGATTCTTTTTGCAAACCGGAGTTCTTGAGTTGAACTTGCTGGTTAGATCTTTTTTATTTGAGTTTTTCCCATGCTTCTAGTTGAGTGCTTATTGTATGCTTTGTTTGTCTGCGATAGAGTACCCGAAGTGCGAAGTGTGCTACTACGAGTCTCTAGGTTTTGCGGATCATCAGCAAGGCAAGTAACACTTTGATCATACCTCTTTACTACCCAGTTTTTATTATATTAGATCAACCCTCAAACATTACATGGTTAGGGTATGTTTAACATGTGGGTTTTGGGAAGTAGATGATGAGGTAGAACCTATTGCCCTGTTTTATTATTAAACCTTGGGAGTTACTTCTACGATATGCTTATATTGCTATGCTATGCTCATAGACGTGGTTTGGGTGAGTGTATCCATGCTAGTTGTGAGTATTGTTAATTAATGGTTAACTTAAGGTGGCTACTTAAATACACATCTGGGTGGATTGCTTGAGGCACCCTGGAGTACCCAGTGGTTGCAAGGGCACCTGGAGAATCCAGTGTTGTCCTAGGATATCCCGGAGTACCCGTGTGATCATCCTGCGGTCCGCCACCCAGGCTCAAAGGGATCATAAGATTATTCATGCTAGAAACTTCCGTGTGCAGCCACAAGCCAATATGGGCTATGGCATAGTTGAGTAAGTTGCGTGAAGCTCTTGAAGAGGTAGACTAGCAGTTGTAGTGGGTTGTAGGTGGTACTATCTATCCAAAGTAGAGAGTTAATGCTTCAGAAAGACTGTGTCTCGGTTCTCCAACCATGGATGTATTCGAGTCTTGTGGAGAAAAGTGCACAAACCTTTGCAGAGTGTACAAACTAATCATGGTTAGCCGTGTCCCCGGTTATGGACATCTTGAGTATCTGGTTCTTGGATTATCATGTTGATCTCATCACTCTAAAATTAATTTGATTGGGTTTAATGATGATGCTTACTTGGGATTGAGTTGGAGGAACCTTCTCAATGTTTAACAACCACCATGATAGTTAAATAAAATGTATTCCTTTGTTGTCGGGGAAAATTGGCTTTATGCGAAACTGTAACCATAGAGCTTTCCACCAGCCATATATGCATGTACTGATAGCATTTATTCTGTTCATTTCTGTATGTGTTACAATGCCAGCATATTCCATGTGTTGACCCGTTTCAGGCTGCAACATTTAATGTTTCAGACTTTTCAGACAACGAGTAAGGTGCCATAGGTCGTTGTCTTTCACTTAGCTATGTCGTTGGAGTTGATGGACTCACTTTACCTTCCAAGCCTTCCGCTGTTATCATTTTTAGATGGCCTTAAGCCATATTATTGTAATAAGCTCTCCTTCGAGACATTCGATGTAATAAGTGTGTGACTGAAACTCTGTTATAAATCCTCAAGTACTATGCGTGTCAACATTACCGATCCAGGGATGACACTGATGCACAGAGATCAGACTGTTTGAGGTCTGGTCGCTACAGCAACTCAGTTTGAGATTTGACAACTTGTTCTAACTGAGTTTGAACCATAGAAGCATGTTTTCCTACTCCTCTAACATCATTAGTTATTCTAAATAATAAGTCACTCAAGCGAGCAATCATATCAAAAAAATGTTTTAACTGTTTCATAACATAAGCATTGAAGTGATCTTGCTTCGTGATATAGTTATCAAATTCATATAAGCATTGACTAGGAGGTTTATTATGCGGGATGTCACCTTCATCAAATTTCAAAAGAGAATTTACATCCACCACCTGTGGTGGTGTGTCGGGACCATGTATTTCTTGAATAGGTGGCAAATTCTTAACATCTTCAGCTTTAATACCTTTTCCTTCATACATTTCTTTGCCTCTTGCATATATTTAGGACTGAGAAATAAAATACCCCTCTTCTTAGGAGTGGGTTTAGGCGATGGTTCAGGAAGTGTCCAATCATCATAATTCTTCAATATATTATTTAATAGTTCCTCATCTTGTTCAACAATCTGATCCCTAAAAACACAATCAGCATAACTATCTAGGTGGTCCCTAGAAGCATCAGTTAGTCCATTATAGAAGATATCAAGTATTTCATTTTTCTTGAGGGGATGATCAGACAAAGCATTAAGTAATTGGAGAAGCCTTCCCCAAGCTTGTGGGAGACTCTCTTCTTTAATTTGCACAAAGTTAAATATTTCCTGTAAGGTAGCTTGTTTCTTATGGGCAGGAAAATATTTTTCACAGAAGTAATAAATCATATCCTGGGGACTACGCACACAACCAGGAGCAAGAGTATTGTACCATATCTTAGCATCGACCTTTAATGTGAAAGGAATAATTTAAGGATATAGTAGTAGCGAATTTTTTCCTCATGAGCAAATAGGGTGGCCATATCATTTAATTTAGTAAGATGTGCCACAAGAGTTTCAGTTTCATAATCATGGAAAGTATTAGATTCAACCAAAGTAATTAACTCTACCTCAACAGAGAATTCACAATCCTTATTAGTAATGAAGATAGGTGAAGTAGCAAACTTAGGATCACATTTTATTCTAGCATTCAAAGATTTTTCTTTCAACTTACATAGCAATTTCTTAAGATCATCTATATCCTTACAAGCAAGAAAGTCCCTAGCAACCTCTCCATCCATAACATAACCCTTAGTTATCTCAGGCAATTCATATCTAGGAGAGGTAGGTCTAAAAGGTGTGTCATAATTCACGGTTTCAAAGACTTCATCAGTTTCAGTAATTTTACCACTTTCAGAATTCTCAATTTCCTTAGCTCTAGCAAGTTGTTCATCAAGAAATTCACCTAGTAGCACAGTCTTATCAAGCAAGGTACTAACATCATCAATAACATCATTCATAGTATAAGTAGCATCATCAATACCTTGCGACACATCAGGATTAATAGCATGTGGTGTTGTTGCAAGCTTACTAAAAACAGAAGGTGAATCAAGTGCAGAGCTAGATAACAGTTCCTTACCTCCCCTCATCTTCGAGGGAACAATTTGGGTTCTATCATCCTTAAGATTCTTCATAGTGATAAATAGGTATAAATCCCAAGTGACTCAACAAATATAGCTATGCTCCCCGGCAACGGCGCCAAAAAAAGGTTTTGATAACCCACAAGTATAGGGGGGTCGCAACAGTTTTCAAGGGTAGAGCATTCAACCCAAATTTATTGATTTGACATAATGGGAGCCGCGAGTACGACTCTGTAGGATCGAAAGTATGTCTAGAGGGGGTGATTAGACTACTTGACCAAATAAAAATCTAGCCTTTTCCCAATTTTAGTTCTTGGCAGATTTTAGCAACTTAGCACAAGTCAAGCAATCAACCTACACATGCAATTCTAAGAGTATAGTAGTGGAATGTAAAACAATTGCATATGAAGGTAAAGGGAGGAGTTTGAGGAGGAAAACGCAATGTTGACACGGCAATTTTTTATCCGTGGTTCCGATAGGTGGTGCTATCATACATCCACGTTGATGGAGACTTTAACCCACGAAGGGTAACGGTTGCGCGAGTCCACGGAGGGCTCCACCCACGAAGGGTCCACGAAGAAGCAACCTTGTCTATCCCACCATGGTCGTCAGCCACGAAAGACTTGCCTCACTAGGATAGATCTTCACGAAGTAGGCGATCTCCTTGCCCTTACAAACTCCTTGGTTCAACTCCACAATCTTGTCGGAGGCTCCCAAGTGACACCTAGCCGATCTAGGAGACACCACTCTCCAAGAAGTAACAAATGGTGTGTTGATGATGAACTCCTTGCTCTTGTGCTTCAAATGATAGTCTCCCCAACACTCAACTCTCTCTCACAGGATTTGGATTTGGTGGAAAGAAGATTTGAGTGGAAAGCAACTTGGGGAAGGCTAGAGATCAAGATTTATGTGGTAGGAATGGAATATCTTGACCTCAACACAAGTGTAGGTAGTTCTCTCTCAGAAAATGTATGTTGGAAGTGTAGGCATGTTCTGATGGCTCTCTCCATGAATGAAGAGTGGGTGGAGGGGTATATATAGCCTCCACACAAAATCTAACCGTTACACACAACTTACCAAACTCGGTGGGACCGAATCGTGAAACTCGGTCAGACTGATTTAGTAAATAATGTGACCGTTAGGAATTTCGATGGGACCGACATGTCAACTCGGTGGGACCGATATGGTTAGGGTTAGGGCATAACGTAATCTCGGTGAGACCGATTACACAAACTCGGTGAGACTGATTTTGGTAATAGACACACAAAGAGTTGGTCAGGCAAACTCGGTGGGACCGATTCGCTCATCTCGGTTGGACCGAAGCGTTACAAAAGGGAAACAGAGAGTTTGCATTGCAATCTCGATGGGACCGATCGCTCATCTTGGTTTGACCGAAACGTTACGAAGGGAAACAGAGAGATTACAATCCCATCTCGGTGAGACCAAGATCCCTATCGGTGAGACCGAAAAGACTAGGGTTTGTGGCAATGGCTATGACAACTGAACTTGGTGGCGCCGGATAGAAAGTTTCGATGGGGCCGAGTTTGACTTTTGGTTTGGGTCATATGTGGATGTGAGAAAGTAATTGAGGGATTTTGGAGCATATCACTAAGCACTTTGAGCAAGAAATTCATTAAGCAACACCTCATCCCCTCTTGATAGTATTGGCTTTTCCTATGGACTCAATGTGATCTTGGATCACTAAAAGTAAAATGTAGAGTCTTGTGCTTTGAGCTTGAGCCAATCCTTTTGTCCTTAGCATTTTGAGGGGTCCACTTTTGTCATCCATGCCATGCCAATCATTGAGCTTTCCTGAAATATTTATCTTGAAATAGCATTAGCTCAATGAGCTATATGTTGTTAGGAATTACCAAAACCACCCAGGCATAGTTGCACTTTCAATCTCCCCCTTTTTGGTAATTGATGACGACATATAGATCAAAGCTTTGACAAATGATAATAAGATTGAAAAACATCATCGCTTTGAGAAGTATGTGATAAGTAAGAGCTCCCCGTAAATTTGTGCACTATTTAAAATTTGCTTTGGACTGCAAATGCACAATGTGTTAGGACCATGGGTTACTCTTTCATGTCACATACATCTTGGTGGAGCACTCAAAATGATAATAATTGAACATATGCACTCATCATCAAGCAAAGTGAATGATCATATAAGGATATAAGAGATAATATCATTATCATCTAACAAGCATTAAGGGTAGCATAGCATATGATCAAACACATGATCATCCAAGTATCTCACAAAAGATATAGTGTATCAAGCAAACACACAAATAAAGAAGTTCAACCACCAAAAACAAGAGAGATCAAAAGTAACACTCTCTCTTGAAGCCTATGATCTATACATTTTTCTCCCCCTTAGGCAACAAGTTACCAAAAAGTTCAAAAATGCATAGTGCTAACCGACTCTCAGGCTTGGTCTTCATGAGGTGGTGTAGAGATGACTCCAAGGATGAAAGCATCAGTTGATGTAGCTGGAGCTGGTGGAGTGGCTACTGGAGCTGGTGGCACTGAAGTTGTTGCAGCTGGTGCAGATGATGTAGCTCTAGTATCTGGGACGGGCACTGTAGCATATCTCTGTCCTCTGGGCACTCTAGCAAATGCATCTGTAGTAGACTTGCCCTTCTTCTCCTCCACATCCTCCTGAAGTTGCTCAACTGCAGTTTGGATCTCAGTGACCTTGACATCAAGAGCATAAAACTTCCGCTACATGATCCTCTCCAAACTCTCTTGGTTTTGAGTCAGGGTGGCCAAGCCCTTCTCAATCCTCAAGGTGGAGGCAATCAAATAGCCAAGCTGATCTTGCTTCCTCTTTAGAAACACTTGAGATGCATCTTCAGCAGTTGGCATCTTTGCAGCTTTCTCTGCCCTTGCCTTCTCTCTCTTCTCATGTGCTTGTACAGATGATGGTTCCTCCTCATTCATCTCAACTGTGTTATCTTCAAACTCAGGATATAAAGGTAGATGCTCCTTATCCAATAGATATGTACATGTGCCCATCTTTGAGTTGATGAGCTCCTGAATGTGTGGAGCATACCCACAACTTCTCTTCTGATCAGCTGTTGTTCTCTTGATTGTTTCCACAATCAGACTCATGACTTTGAATTTTTTAGGTATATCAAACAAATGCAGCAAGTTGATAGCATGTCCTCTGATCATCTTATGATCTCCAGACTTGGGGAGCAATGTGTGCCTAAGGATCGAGTTGATTGTAGGCAGACCAGACAACAAGAAGTGTACATATCCAAGCTTGTGAGTTTCCAAAGCATTATCTGGGATCTCTCTATACATGTGTGCCATAGAGTTGTGGTCTTTCTTCTTCTCAGCATATACATCCAAGTCACCTTCAGATTCCTTTGGGGAATTTATCAACTGAGCCCATTCTTCAATAGTGGATTGGTACCTAGTACCTTCATACATCCAGATGATCTTCCCATCTGGGTAGAAGTGAGTTGTGGAGTAAAACTGCATGATGAGCTCATCATTCCACTTGGTGAGCTTCTCGGCAACAAATTCATCAACTCCACATGATTTGAAGCTGTCATATACACCTGGATAGTGAGTTTCATTTTTCTTGATGTACTCTCAGTTGATCCATCTCATGTCACACACAATGGGCCTTTTGTCAAGCAAAATTGTCTCATAAAAATCTTGTTGCTCCTTTGTGTGAAATATGTAGTCAACTGATGTCCTTCTCCTCACAGCATATGGATCTGACTGTCTCCACAATCTCAGTCCAGCATCCTTTCTGATGTGCATGTCTTTAGCTACTGGATGAGCATCATTATGGTCAGGAATCTTGGGCTTCAACTTCCTCAAAACAAGTGAATCGTCTTCTTCTTCAGCAGCTTCAGGCACTGGGGCCTTGTTATTCTCTGATGCAGGTATACTTCTGGTGTTCCTCTTGGGTTTAGGCTTTGGATCTGGAGCAGCAGCCTTGGGAGCAGCTTTGGGCTTAGATGGAGCAGCCCCTGGCTTGATTGCATCTCCCATGAGCTTTTGAGCTTTGGGTGTTGGTGCAGCATCCTCTTCCTCTTCTTCTTCCACAGAAGAATCTCTCCTCATAGAGGGCTTGCCAATAACTCTGGCCATGGTCTTCTTGACCCTTTCCTTCCTTTTCTTGCCCTCTCTAGTTTCTTTGGACTCAAGAGTGAACTCCATTGTTTCACCTATGGCAACCTTCCAAGGTTTGGATGTGGGCACTCTCCTGGCAGGTGCCTTTCTGTTCATGCCTGGCTTAGTGGTAGCAGTTGTGCCATACTCCTTTTTCAGCACCTTCTTCTTTGAAGTGGCCTCATCCTCAACAGCAATGTAGTCCTCATCTTCGGAATCTAAGGTTTTCTTCTTCCTTGTCCTGGTAGATGCCTTTGGCAAATTGTTGGGAGTGCTCTTGCTGCCCTCATCATAACTGCTTGAGGGACTAGTGCCCTCACTCATCTGAGCTTGCTCCTCTGACTTGTTCTGACTATCACTTTGATCAGACATTTTGCAAACTCACTGACAGCAGACCCTGTGAATAGGTATAGATGAGGCAGAGCGGATGACCATCACAAAGTACAGAGGTTTTTTCCAAAACAATTGAGTCAAAAACTTAGTTTTAGTTTTCCATAGAAAGCATTTCGGAGCTACCGATTTGTAAACTCGGTGATACCGAAGCAGCTTTTGGAACCTAAACTAGTGAACTCGGTCAGATCGAGTCACAGTTTGGTGGCACCGAGACTACTAGGGTTTCACAAAGAATCGATCTCGGTCACACCAATTTGCAATTCTCGGTTAGGCCGAAAATCACATGTGCAATGGCTTAAGCCAAATCGGTGAGACCGATTTCTACAACTCGGTCGGTCCAAGATGAGTTTGGCGGAAACCTATCCCTAAATTTTCAAATAAAATCTAATCTACGGAATGCTTTCGCTGGATAGGAAGATTTCATACGTGGTAAGAATCATGGCAAAGCAATGTGCTAGGAATCGGAGTTAAAGAATAGCACAAAGTGTCAAGTTCATACCCTAACTCAGCGGTGAACTTGCTATGGCGGCATCGGCAGGGCAAAATGCCATTGACGGCGGCGGAGACCAGTGGTGGGAGGTCACTGGCGGCGAAGAGGACCATCCGGAGACCCGAAGAGGCAGAGCAGGTTATGCGCGGGCGAAGGGTTTCAGAAAAATTTCTAAAATTTGACCCGTGAGTATTTATAGCCTGACCCTGTCGGTGTGACCGAGTGGAACAACTCGGTGGCACCGAGATGCAAAACTGCGAGCAGTTACTTCAACTCGGTGTGACCGAAAGGTTCTAATCGGTTGCACCAAGAATGAAAACCTAGATCAACGTAGTGATCTTGGTATGATCAAAAAGGGTGAAACAGTAAGACCGAAATGCACAAAGAGGTTTTGGAAGTTTAAGTCTATGACAAATCGGGGACTCCGAGTGCTCCTCACACAAAGTGGTTCGAATCTGACTTGATCACACTTTGTGATGTAGCATGAATAGAGTTTGAGACAAGAAATCATAGACAGCTAGAGAAGGTTCTTAGGCATTCTTGTCCATCCACTTGGCAAAAGGAAAGAAACCAAACAATCAAAACAACAAGTGGATGTCCTCGAATGAGTAAAGTATGCAATCAACATGCTCACACAATAAAATGGCAAATGAAATATGTGGCAAAGCATGCACAACCAATTCTAGCATCTATCAAACAGTTTGGCGATTACTAAGTCATCTATATATGAGTATATTGACTTAGAAGTCAAATGAGAACATCTGATCATAGGTCAAACTCATCGTTTAAGCACAAGTGGGGTTACCACTTTTACATAAAGCATTGTTGTGTTCACACCATTAGAGTTGCTTTAGCTCAATTCTTTGAGTAAAGCTCCCCCTAGATGTGAGATCCCCCCTAAGAGGGATGAACTAACCTTGGGTTTTGTCGATGATGACTTCATGTAGATGTTGAAGATGTGGATGCTCAATGTTGTTGTAGATCATTCGGAGCAATCCATTGGAGTGAGTTGCACTTTCAATACCTACACGGGTTAGTCCCACAAGGAACAAACAAGGATATCCATAGACATAGAGTGATGCACACACAAGATGATGTCCATGAAAGCATTAGGTTACCTTGTCCCTTGTCTTACCAACAAGAGGGTTTGTGACTCCTTGAACTAGTGCAAGATGTGGAAGTTGATTGCACTTGTCCTTGCCAAAATGATATGAGTGAAGTATGTTGGCGGAGTCACCCTCAAGAACTCTCTAGTTCTTCTTCTTTGGGATCCACATCATCTTGATGGGAATCCTTGGAGTTGTAGTTGTACTTGATGAAGTCGAACTTGATGTCGTCTTGGGAACCCACTTGCCAAGGCCTTGGGAGCTTCTTCAAATGCATCAATCTCCTCTTGAAGCTTGTCCTTGCCTTTTTGCTTGTGGTCTTGTGGTGGAATATCATATTGAGCTTGTGTTCCTTTGAAATAAGTAGGATCATACTTCTCTTGCTGAGGAACAAACTTCGTCTTGGGGTATTGATCTTCTTCGCACTCAAGTCCATTGGCATTGAAATTTCATTCAAAACCAACACCTTGATTCTTCTGGTGCCTTCCTTGCTTGCGTACAATTTCCTCGAATTGCTTACTTCCGGCAAGGCTCTTGTAAACACCTTTCTCTATAATTCCCTTCTATAAGCTATTTTCTTGATCAAGTGTAACTTGGCTAAGAGAATCATTAGTGGAATCAAGAGAACTACTAGAAGCAACAACATTGGATTTAGCATGATTATTGTTACTACTAGAAGAAGAATCTTTCTTGTTCTTGTTGCTAGACTTGACTTGTGGCATGTAAGTAGATAAGAGTAAATGCTTGGCAATGTAAGAAGAACTTTTCTTGCGAAGATCATCATTGATTGCCTTTAAAAACTCATGCTCTTGCTCAAGGTTGAGCTTTTCAAAGCGTAACTTCTCATGAATCTTTAAAAGTTCTCGATGATCTTCCAAGATAGTTTCATGAGCTAACTTAAGAGTGTTTAGTTCTTTAGTTAGGCGCTCAATCTTCTCCTTCTCCTTATCATTCATTTTATCTTGATTAGCATGATTATTTGACATTCCATCATAGTATTCATCACTAGAGTTGTTAACAAGTAAATCATCATCACCTAACAAGTCATCTTCATCACTATTGAAATCAACATACTCTGGGTGTGATACCTTCGGGCCTTTAGCCATGAAGCATCTTCCAATTCCTTCTTTTGGTGAGTCAAATATGTCGTAGGAGTTGGTTGACACAAGTGCTAGACCGGCAACACCTTCATCTTGAGTATATTCGGATTTGGAATGATAGCTTCTCTCGAAGTGATTGTCGGAATCAGAGTCGGATACCCCTTCACTAACATGAGCTTGATGTCTTCGTTTTGTGTAGCTCCTTGATGACTTGTCCTTCCTTTCTGAATCCTTGCTTCTCCGGGATATTCTTCATTCATAATGATCATCTCTACTCCTTCTTTCTCTTGATGGTGATTCTTCTCTTCTACTCCTTCTTTTTGGAGAATCTTCTCTTCTTTTGTAGGGAGTTGTACACTCATTGGAATAGTGTCCGGGTCTTCCAAAATTGTAGCAATTACGCTCACGACTAGAAGATCTTTTGTCATTGTAGGACCTTGACTTGGAACTTCTTTCCTTGCTTCTACTCTTGTAGAACTTGTTGAAGTTCTTCACCATTAGGCTCAATTCTTCATTGAAGGTTTGTTTCTCACTCGATGATGTGGGAGCTTCACATGAGGCTTTGTAAGCACCACTTGACTTGTTGTGGAGCTCTTCCTTATCCTTGAGTGACATCTCATGAGCAACAATTCTTCCAATGACTTCCGTTGGCTTGAGATCTTTGTAATTGGGCATCATTTGGATCAATGTGCACACAGTATCATATTTTCCATCCAAGGCTCTTAGGATCTTCTTGATGATGAATTTGTCGGTCATCTCTTCACTTCCTAAGACGGCAATCTCATTTGTGATAAGAGCAAGCCTAGAGTACATCTCAGCGATGCCTTCACCATCCTTCATTTTGAACTTGTCAAATTGACTTTGAAGCACATCCAATTTGGATTCCTTGACGGAGTCGGTACCTTCGTGCATGTCAATCAAAGTATCCCAAATTTCCTTTGCATTCTCAAGACGGCTGATTTTGTTGAATTCTTCGGGGCACAATCCGTTGAAGAGAATATCACAAGCTTGAGCATTGTATTGCAGCATCTTCAACTCTTCCGCGGTAGCTTCACGGTTTGGTTCTCTCCCATCAAGGAACTCACCTTGCAAGCCAATACACACAATAGCCCAAACCGCAGTCGTTGGCTTCAGCGAGGTTATGTCCAAGAATATGCATTTTCATCTTATGCTTCCAACTAGCAAAATTTGTCCCATCAAAGTAAGGATCTCTACGGTGGTAATTTCCATCGCTAGACGCCATACTCTCCTAGGTTGTGAAACCAAGGCTATGACCACCAAAAGCTATGGAAATCAAAGCAAATGGAGACCAAAGTTCTGATACCACTTGTAGGATCGAAGGTATGTCTAGAGTGGGGGTGATTAGACTACTTGACCAAATAAAAATCTAGCCTTTTCCCAATTTTAGTTCTTGGCAGATTTTAACAACTTAGCACAAGTCAAGCAATCAACCTACACATGCAATTCTAAGAGTATAGCAGCGGAATGTAAAACAATTGCATATGAAGGTAAAGGGAGGAGTTTGAGGAGGCAAACACAATGTTGACACGAAGCTTTTTATCCGTGGTTCCGATAGGTGGTGCTATCGTACATCCACGTTGATGGAGACTTCAACCCACGAAGGGTAACGGTTGCGCGAGTCCACAGAGAGCTCCACCCACAAAAGGTCCACGAAGAAGCAACCTTGTCTATCCCACCATGTCGTCGCCCACGAAGGACTTGCCACATTAGGGTAGATCTTCACGAAGTAGGCGATCTCCTTGCCCTTACAAACTCCTTGGTTCAAATCCACAATCTTGTCGGAGGCTCCCAAGTGACACCTAGCCAATCTAGGAGACACAACTCTCTAAGAAGTAACAACTGGTGTGTTGATGATGAACTCCTTGCTCTTGTGCTTCAAATGATAGTCTCCCCAACACTCAACTCTCTCTCTCACACAGGATTTGGATTTGATGGAAAGAAGATTTGAGTGGAAAGCAACTTGGGGAAGGCTAGAGATCAAGATTTATGTGGTAGGAATGGAATATCTTGACCTTAACACAAGTGTAGGTGGTTCTCTCTCAGAAAATGTATGTTGGAAGTGTAGGCATGTTCTGATGGCTCTCTCCACGAATGAAGAGTGGGTGGAGGGGTATATATAGCCTCCACACAAAATCTAACCGTTACACACAACTTACCAAACTCGATGGGACCGAATCGTGAAACTCGGTCAGACCAATTTAGTAAATAATGTGACCCTTAGGAATTTTGGTGGGACCGACATGTCAACTCAGTGGGACCGATATGGTTAGGGTTAGGGCATAACGTAATCTCGGTGAGACCGATTATACAAACTTGGTGAGACCGATTTTGGTAATAGACACACAGAGAGTTGGTCAGGCAAACTCGGTGGGACTGATTCGCTCATCTCGGTTGGACCAAAACATTACGAAAGGGAAACAGAGAGTTTGCATTGCAATCTCGGTGGGACCGATCGCTCATCTCAGTTTGACCGAAACGTTATGAAGGGAAACAGAGAGATTACAATCCCATCTTGGTGAGACCGAGATCCCTATCGGTGAGACCGAAAAGACTAGGGTTTATGACAATGGCTATGACAACTGAACTCGGTGGCGCCGGATAGACAGTTTCGATGGGGCCGAGTTTGACTTTTGGTTTGGGTCATATGTGGATGTGAGAAAGTAGTTGAGGGATTTTGGAGCATATCACTAAGCACTTTGAGCAAGAAACTCATTAAGAAACACCTCATCCCCTCTTGATAGTATTGGCTTTTCCTATGGACTCAATGTGATCTTGGATCACTAAAAGTAAAATGTAGAGTCTTGTGCTTTGAGCTTGAGCCAATCCTTTTGTCCTTAGCATTTTGAGGGGTCCACTTTTCTCATCCATGCCATGCCAATCATTGAGCTTTCCTGAAATATTTATCTTGAAATAGCATTAGCTCAATGAGCTATATGTTGTTAGGAATTACCAAAACCACCCAGGGATAGTTGCACTTTCAGACTCCATCAACCGCGTTCTTGTAACACTTCTACTTAGCGATCTTCAAGGGTATGAAGATGCACTCCCTCTCTCTCATTGCTAGCATCTCCTAGATTGATCTTGGTGACACGTAGGAATTTTTTTGAATATTAATGTGTTACCCAATATCTATGCATAGGGGTTGATGCACGTTCTCATCTTTGCTTCTCTGGTAGAAATCTTGGGGCACTCTTTGAGGTTCTTTCTGTTGGATTGAGTATTATGAATCTGAAACTATTTGATGCATGTTGTATAATCAACTCATGGCTACTCGCGGTGACATTGGAGTATCTAGGTGACATTAGAGTTGGTTGATGTGTAACTGAAAGGATCGAGAAGAGGTGTCTAGAGGGGGGTGATTAGACCCTCAACAAGTAAAGGTAGCAGTTTTTATGATTTTCAAGTTGAGGTGGAATATTAGCACAATTTTAAACATTCCCAACACAATTCAAGCAAGCATGGCAAGAGTATAGGCAACGGAAATAGTAAAGCATGCTAGTTGCAAGAAAGTAAAGGGATGGGATTGGAGTGTGCAAACGCAATGAACACACGCAGATGGATACTTCAACCCATGAAGGGTAACGGTTGCGCGAGTCCATGGAGGGCTACACCCACGAAGGGTCCACAAAGAAGCAACCTTGTCTATCCCACCATGGCCATCGCCCACGAAGGACTTGCCTCACTTGGGTAGATCTTCATGAAGTAGGCGATCTCCTTGCCCTTACAAACTCCTTGGTTCAACTCCACAATCTTGACGGAGGCTCCCAAGTGACACCTAACCAATCTAGGAGACACCACTCTCCGAAAGGTAATAAATGGTGTGTTGACGATGAACGCCTTGATCTTGTGCTTCAAATGATAGTCTCCCCAACACTCAACTCTCTCTCACAGATTTGGCTATGGTGGAAAGATGATTTGAGTGGAAAGAAACTTGGGGAAGACTAGAGATCAAGATTCTTGTGGTTGGATTGGAATGTCTTGGTCTCAACACATGAGTAGGTGGTTCTCTCTCAGAAAATGAGTAGTGGAAGTGTAGGCACATTCTGATCGCTCTCACACAAACGGAGAAGGGGTATATATAGCCTCCACACAAAATCTAACTGTTACACACATTTGACCCAACTCGGTCAGACTGAATAGAGAAACTCGATGAGACCGATTTAGTTCAAAATGTGAACATTAGGAATCTCGGTGGGACCGACATGATCAACTCGGTGGGACCGACATGATCAACTCGGTGGGACCGATGTGCTAGGGCTGTGGCAAAACCTCATCTCGGTGAGACCGATCGCATAACCTCGGTGAGACCGATTTCAGCAATTGATCAAACAGATAGTTGGTCAGGCAAACTCGATGTGACCGATTGCACATTTTGGTGAGACCGAAATAGTTGCAATAGGCAACAGAGAGTTTTCAAGGCCATCTCGGTGAGACCGAGATCCGTATCGGTGTGACCGAATTGATTAGGGTTTCTGGCTATGGCTATGTCAAATGAACTCGGTGGTGCCGGATAGATCAAATCGGTGGGGCCGAGTTTGACTTTAGGTTTTGGACATATGTGGAAATGAGAAAGTGGCTGAGGGTTTTGGAGCAATATCGCTAAGCACTTAAGCAAGTAGACCATTAAGCAACACCTCATCCCCTTTTAATAGTATTGGCCTTCCTATGGACTCAATGTGATCTTGGATCACTAAAATGAAAATGAAGAGTCTTGAGCCTTTGCCAATCTTTGTCCTTAGCATTTTGAAGGGTTTCCACATCCTCTTGTCCTTGCCACGCCATTGTTGAACTCATCTGAAATGCACTGGATAAAAGTATTAGTCCAACAAGAGATATGTTGTCATTGATTACCAAAATCACCCAGGGAGCACTTGTGCTTTCAGTATCATATGGTGTTACTCCCTCCGCCCGGAAATACTTGTCATCAAAATGGATAAAAGAGGATGTATCTAGATGTATTTTAGTTCTAGATACATCTCTTTTTATTCATTTTGATTACAAGTATTTTCGGACGGAGGGAGTATTTTAGTACGAACTCTTGGATAGATCGATAGGAAAGAATAGCTTGGTGTAATTTTAGTACGAACTCTAGGGTAGATTGATCGGAAAGAATAGCTTTGAGGTATTTTCGTATCCTACAAACAATTTCTTCTTATGTTCTCCGCTAGACAAGAACTTTGGAGTGATAGTTCATCACACGTTGAGGGATGATTATATGATCCAGTTATATTAGCATTGTTGAGAGATTGCACTAGCAAAAGTACGGACCCTAGGCCTTGTTTTTAAGCATTGCAATACCGTTTGTGCTCACTTTTATCGTTCGCTACCTTGCTGTTTTTATTTATTCAGATTATAAAAATATATTTCTACCGTCCATATTACACTTTTATCACCATCTCTTTGCCGAACTAGTGCACCTATACAATTTGCCATTGTATTGGGTGTGTTGGGGACACAAGGGATTTCTTGTATTTGGTTGCAGGGTTGTTTGACAGAGACCATCTTCATCCTACGGCTCCCACGCATTGAAAAACTTTAGGTCATCCACTTAAGGAAAATTTGCTATTGTCGTACAAAACTTTGCGCTTGGAGGCCCAACACGAGTCTACAAGAACAACTTGTGTTGTAGACATCAATACCCAACACTTTCAATGTTGCGGACTTGACCCTCTACCATCCAGAAGAAGCGATGTATGAAGATAACTCAAGGGCGAATTTCAAACAACCAGGGGAGAATGATGAGGAACAATAGACGAGAAAAATGAAAATATAATCATATGTCAAATCTATTTGGCTACTTCTAGATACTTCTGTTGCGGTCTAGTATTTCTTTTCTTTTCTTTACCCTATGTTCGCACACGAACACGTCACCGTGTAACCTCGACGCCGGGGGTGATGCAATGCAGCTCACGTCGAGGGAGACTCGTCGGAAGCGCAGTACGCAAGATAATTCGGCGAGCGCTTTTGTAGACCCGAAACCCCACACGCCCGGGAGGGACCCCGTCAGGGCGCGCGGCGGCTATGGGATGCCCTAGGTCGGCCTGACCACCCGTAGGGCCTCGAGGTTCGCCGCCCTGCAACAAGAAGAACGAACGAAGAACGAGAAAGAAGAAGAACAAGGGAGAGAGATAAAAAAGTAAAGGTAAAAAGTGGTAGATGAATTGATCGATTGTGTGTTGTTGTTCAATCGGCTGTCACCTCTTATTTATATAAGAGACGGATAGACTTCCCGTACAAGAAAAGGACTTGCCTTGCCGTCTAAATCATCAAAATCTAACCAAACTTGGACTTCTCACGACCTCCGGCCCGGATGTCCGGCTCTAGGCCCGGATGATCCGGCCTAGCCCAGTTTTCTGACAGCAGCTCACTGTTTGGCCTCTAGAATCCACATACGACTTCGGATTTGGGCAAATTTTATATCAAAATCAACCGCCTCAACGAGATGCACAACTTTCATGTTGAACAATTTTCGATCTGAGGTCATCTTGAGGGTGTTTCGGGCTATTTTCTAACATCTGCAGCAGAAAAAACTGCCCGGACGTCCGTACTTCTACCCGGACTGTCCGGCCTCCATCCGGATCATCCGGGACTGAACCCAGATCATCCGGCTTCAGCACCAACCTTTTGGTGTCTTTGTGCTTCAATTACCCAGATGATCCAGACCCCGGCCCGCATGATCCGGCCAAACATTGTTGCAGCGCACGGTTTTGCCTATAACTTCTGCATATGATCTCGGATGGGGACGATGTTTATATAAAAATCGTCCGTTTCGACGAGACAAAGAACTTTGCAGTTTTAATTTTTTCCATACAAGACCGTCTTAATTAGGTTTCATGCCATTCTTTGATCTGGTGTAAATACGAGCATCTCTAAGATTGGCATAACTTTTGCATCCGAGCTTCGTTTTGGACCATCTCTATATTTATTTCGATCGGCTTGAAGAGAGCCATCCAGTGGTGAAATGAACTCATAATTTTAACATCATCTCATTATAGACTCAAGTCACTCTTTGCGATCATGCCATTTTCGAGCGTCAACACATGCCCCCTGTTTTGGGGCAAAGCTAGCGTGCCAAAAATTACTTGTACCGTGTTGGTTCTAAGGATGATGTCAACACTCCATCGGCTACTTTGCATGTGCTTAGGGCGATAAATATATATCAGCCATTATTTGCTTGAATCATTGATGCAAACTTTGGTGAAACCTTCTCAACTTCATTAATAATCCAATAATAAACTTCCATAGATATGTATCTCAAGGTCATCCTCGGAGCCATATTATTCACTCTTTTGCTAGGATTTTGCAGATAATCAACAATGAACTTTCTCCAATCCTTACTTTTGCCTGCATAAGAAAAATTCATTAGTGGCCGAAGCGGTGGACTTCGGTTCGGCCTTACCAATTCTGACGAGACTTAGCATCAGCTATTGATAGAAATACAATGCACCATGAGTAACATAGTAGCCGGATGCCTGCTGTGCCAACTCTCTTGAATTGTCATGTCTAGAAATATGAACAATTTTAAAGCAACCCAAGGTAAATTTTGTATCTAGGCATACCTCAAGATAAACTATAAGTGATTTGTCAAAACATTGATAACTCTTATATATTTGTTGCACTACTCATAAGAATCACCGAAAGCCTCAATATGTATAGCACCTATGGCAACCAAAAGCTCCAAACCGAATAAAATTTCATATTCGGCTTTTATTATTGTGCAAAATATTTTAAGTGGTGTGAGGCTTGTTTTGGTCTCCTATTGAACTAAGGACGGTGTTAGGATACTACACTGGTCATGCATTGACATAATCTTAGGACGATAGATAAATATCGACCATTACCATGTAAACTTCATTCAAAGCACATATAGCCGAAATAAACAAATGAAATGACAAATCAAGTATTTCGACCCTTTGGATCAATAACAAACTTGTAGCTAATCAAATTTATAGTGATTTGGCAATACCATTTCATGATGTAAGAAATTATATTGCATCCATGGATTAAAATAAGCCCATTGAGGATTACCAATCATACGTGATGATGAATTCCATGGCATGGGCGTTAATGGCATAGTTGAAGAATATGGATAATGTCTAGACTGAAGATGTTGAAACCTTCGACTTGGTCCTTTGTAGTTTTCACTCTTTTCCTTCTTCACCTTCGCCGCACTTCTTATAATGGAAGCTTGCACATAATTATTATTTTGAGTACTTCCTTTGGGAACCCATGCCATGTTCCTTTCTTCATGTTCTTGTGCACTAAGCTTTTGTAACTCCTTCTTTTGCCAATACGATAAGCCGAGTGAGCACCTCGACTGTGATTTTGTTTCAACCAATGACAACTCTTTTTGGGCCTTGTGCACCCTCAACTTCTTTTCTTCAGATTTGACACTCTCATTTTTATTAATTGATTGCTTCACTTCTTTGCCTTTTGTAGCCAATGTCAACACTTTAATTGGATCTTTGTTATTTGAGATCAAATCTGAAGTAGCACACTTACGACCATCTCTTTTCACGCGGTAAACTTGCTTTACCACCTCTTTCTTCTTCCTTGAGCTCTGGACCGATTCCTTATGATTGAAACAGTCTTTGACGCGTGATTGTTCAAATGTTGATCTTCTTGGAGTGGCATAGTATTGGTGAGATGGTCTAGAATAAGATGGAGAATGTGCCCTTGTATCATACCTGTCCCATGATGAATATGTATCTATATGAGCATAGCGAGGCATCCACGGCATTGGCATTGGCGGCCCAAAATAAGGATATGAATATGTTGCATTAAAATTCTCACTTTGCCAATACCGATTCTCATATTTGCGCCTTGGGGGTGATCTTGGTTTCTTTGCATGATTTGGCCGATAAGCATTCTTCTCTTCACTCTTCTTTTGATATTTATCCAATAGTTCAGCGAAGGTGATTTTTGATCTCTTATACTTGCGCTTATTTCGGCCTTTGTTTTCTTTTGGTTTGTTGTCATCGATCATTGGATTTGCTTACTGCCCCTAGTCCTTGGCGTCTCCATTGTAGCTTCGATGGAATTTTTGCCCTCAAGATTATGTTCATTATGCTCTTCAACAAATTCTTTACTTGAAAGCTCGATCCCATCACCTGCAGTTTTTACCTTCTCTTTAAATGGATCAGCTTGAAGCAGCCGATGCAAAAACTTTTTGCCATCGGGACCAATCAGAATAGACTGGTCATCTCTTGGTGTCTCAACAAATTTTAATCGTCCTTTATCAATGGCCGATTTAACTATTTGACGAAACATATTGCAATCCTCAAAATTATGTTTGAACGAATGATGCAACCTACAATACATTCGTCCTTGAATTGATGGCTTGACATGGTGATCAAGAATTCTTATGTAATTATTTTTCAGCAACAAATCAAATATTTGATCACACATGCTTGAGTTGAAGGCAACCTTTTTATTTTCTAGCCGATCTTGCTGTGAGAACGGCTTTGGAGTTAAGCAAACGAATGATTCAGATTTTGTATCACCCCATTCGGCTATGAATTTTATTTTGCATTCTCTTACCGATGTCATTGGATAAGAAACTATACTTGCATCGGTTTTCTCAATAGAATTTAACCTTGGCTTTAAATTTCTGAAACGAAGATATTTAGAACATACATGTCTCACTTGAGACCAAGTGCAAGCCAAGTACAAAATAAGCAAAGCTACCCAACTAGATATGAACTTTAGATAAAGAAACATGGAAAGCTTTGGCTGTAACAATAAGTCATTATCGGTCTTTATAAATGGCGCAATGGGTTGATCGATATGTTCCATAACAAGTTTATTGCTAACAAGTAAATTACCCTTATTGGTCTTTCAAAATTACTTATGAGAATATTTCTTATAGATGCATCAATAATGAAGTTGCGACCAAATCTGAAAATAGGTAAATTACTCTCTTTGCATACCTCTTCAAATATGTTGGGAGATCATGATGGTGGTGCCACTTGAAGAACATCTTGCTCCATCTTTGGATGGCTCCCCAACACCTTGTCATCATCTTTTTCTTGATTTCGTGCATCATTGCATTGAAGATCCATGTCAGCCAAACTTTATTCGGCTACTTGTTCTTGTCCTTGAGGCTTGTCAATTTCTATGGCACGGAACTCATAGGGTAGGAAGTAGGTTCCATTGACTTCGGAAAAATCAAGTACAGTTGTCTTGCTATACTTTCCATGCCCTTTCTCAACAATGTTTGCCTCTTGGGATTTAATGGATTCGAAATATATACTACTTGATTCGGCTTTTCTAATAACCGAATTTTCTTTGTTACCTGAATCAACAACTTTATCTTTTTGAATTTGCGAGGCTTCTCGCTCTCGTCTAATTTTATCCCACATTCTCGTCTAATTTTAGCCCACATCTCAGCTTGGCGAGCTTTAAACTTTTTCATCTCAATTTTCATCCACTCGTCATGAGATTGCCCCCCAATACTTTGAGACTCTTTTGGCAATGAGGTGCCGAAACTTTGCGATTGTTTAGGTGGTACACTGGATGGTACAGCACTGGGCGACTGCATCATTTGCACAACTCTAGCTTTTACAGCAGCAAAATCATGAGGCTTCCCGCCTTCTATTAGTTCCTGGCGAATAGACTTGCACAAATCCCAAGAGAATGTAAGCTTGTTCTCAATTACCCAGTCTGGATATGGTTGCCCTCCAATGCTTTTAGACTCTTTCGACAATGAGATGTTGCCGAAATTCTGTAATTGTGTAGGGGGGACATGATATGCCATGGTAGTAGGTGAAGGCATTTGTGCTCCTGCAGAAGTTTCACTTATTCGGCCATGACCATGAAGGTGCGGAGCCGAATTATGGACATCAACAGTTGCGTATGGTGCCAAAAAATTAGTAGCATTAGGTGTAGCATATGATGTTTGAGGGTAATTGGCCAAATAACTAGAAGTAACATGGCCAATTCCCCTATCCACCGGCATGTTTGGATTAAAGTACTGCAAGTTATTTGCTAATGAATAAAAACTTGAAACACTTTGTGTTGGGAAACATGGTAATTTCAAAAAAAATCCTACGCACACGCAAGATCATGGTGATGCATAGAAACGAGAGGGGAAAGTGTGTCCACGTACCCACGTAGACCGAAAGCGGAAGCGTTAGCATAACGCGGTTGATGTAGTCGTACGTCTTCACGATCCGACCGATCCAAGTACCGAACGTACGGCACCTCCGAGTTCAGCACACGTTCAGCTCGATGACGTCCCGCGAACTCCGATCCAGCAGAGCTTCACGAGAGAGTTCCGTCAGCACGATGGCGTGATGACGGTGATGATGTTGCTACCGACACAGGGCTTCGCCTAATCACCGCTACGATATGACCGAGGTGGAATATGGTGGAGGGGGGCACCGCACACGGCTGGGAGAGATCAACAGATCAACTTGTGTGTCTAGAGGTGCCCCCTGCCCTCGTATATAAAGGAGCAAGAGGGGAGGCTGGTCCGCCCCTGTAGGGCACGCCAGGAGGAGGAGTCCTCCTCCTAGTAGGAGTAGGACTCCCCTTTCCTACTCCCACTAGGAGGAGGAAAGGAAGGAGGATAGGGAGAAGGAAGGAGAGGGAGGAAAAGGAGGAAAGGGGGTCGGCCCCCTAGTCCAATTCGGTTTGGGCTAGGGGGGCCGCGCACCCTGCCTCCTCTCTTCCACCACTTGGCCCATGAGGCCCATTACTTCTTCCTCGTATTCCCGTAACTCCTCGGTACCCCGAAAAATACCCGAATCACTCGGAACGTTTCCGACGTCCGAATATAGTCGTCCAATATATCGATCTTTACGTTTCGACCATTTCGAGACTCCTCGTCATGTCTGTCACGTCCCTAGCCTTGCTTTGCACTTGGACTAACTTGGTTGCTGCATCATGTTTAAATTTCTTTTAAACTTGAAATGGGGACTGATCAAACCCTAGCACCAGATCAAATCAAATAGGTTCAACATAAAATCATTTTCAATGAACCTGAAATGCCCTTCTAAAATGTTCATCATCTTTGCCTTGGTCTTAAACCTCTGACAAAAATGGTGCACAATTTTCTAGGTCATCCTAAGGTCACTGAATTAAATCATAAGTATTTGAATTTGGACATTTAAATTCTATAAAATATTTTAAATGTCCAAATATTCCTAAACTGAAATGTTCATGTTGGATATATTCTATACAGTGGGCATGTGCAGTTTAGTGATTTTTGAAAGGGTCTAGATATTTTTAGAAAAGCCCTAAAGTTACAGAAAAATAGAAAACAGGTAATAAAGGAGAGAGAGAGAGAGAGAGAGAAACTTACCTGGCCACTTACCTGGCGCAGCCCACCTGGCAGCCCGCTGGCCGGCCCAACACTGTGCTGGCCCGTGCCAGCCACCTGCTTCCTCTCGCCAGGCAGGCAGAGGCGAGGCGTGGCGCGCGCCCGAGAGCCCTCGGCCACCTCCTGCTTCCACCTGGGAGCCCCGGGCCTTCTACCAGCGCCACGGAGACGCCCGAAGACCCTGTCCCCTCTCCCTCACTCGCTGCTCTCTCTCCCCTCCCCTGGCTCTCTCCCCCCGAGCTCACCCGAGCGCTGCCGTCGCCGCCGCTCGCTGTTGCCACCGCCACCGGCCCTCCCTCGCCCATCCGACGTGCTCGAGAGATCCGCCACACCATCCCCGTCAACTCCACCGAGCTACGTGAGCTGGGAAGCACCACAACGCCCTCGACATCGTCGTCTTCTACCTCGGCCACCGAGATCGCCGGCGCCGATTCGCGCCAACCGGGTCGTCCCCAGCCCTCCGTCTGCACCCTTCACCTCGCCGTGAGCCCTGGTCCCTTTCCCCCTTCTTCCCTCGTCGTCCGCGTGTCGAAGCGCAGTACTCCGCGAGCTCCCGCACCGCCGTCCGCCATGGCCGGCAGGCCCGTGCTCCTGAGCTCTTTCGCTCACATACGAGCATAGCAACGCGCTCAGCGCGTCTCCAGGAGCTCAAAACACCCAACCGCTGCTCCTAACGTGCTCTGTGGTGTCGACTCGGTCGATGCCCGAACTCCAGCCGCCGCTGCGAGCTTGTTTCCGGCGAGCTCGGTCCACCCTGGCTGCTGCCGCTAGTCGTGTTGGATGCGCGCGAGTCCCAGCTATCCATAGAGCCAAAGGGCGCACCGAACGGTGCACTATAGGCGAAACCCGAGCCCCTCCAGTGTTCCTCCGCCGCGTTTAGAGGTCGCTGCCGGCCATACTCCGGCGAAGCTGACGTGGCACGTCATTAGCGGCTAACCCCACTAAACAACCCCACCCTCTAGACAATGACAGTGGGCCCTGCTACCCAATTAAGCCGCTGTTTAGTTTTAAGCTAGATTAATTAACAAAACTAGCGGGCCCACGCATCAGGGTTGACTGGCTGACGTGGCAGTTGACCAGGGCCACCTGTCAGCGACGCTAACTGGCCCTGGGTCACTGACCAGTGGGCCCCACTGGTCAGGTTTGACCTGGTCGACGCCTGTTGACCGCTGATGTCATAGTGACGTAGTGCTGACGCAATTAGTTATTTTCTGGATTTAATTTAATTCAAGAAATTCCAGAAAATTGTATAAACTTCTAAAATTCATAGAAATTCAACCGTAACTCCAAATGAAATAAATTATATATGAAAAATGATCAGAAAAATCCAATCTATCCATCTGTACCATTTTCATGCATGTTAGAACAACTTATAGTTGCTGTTTGGCACAAATCATATTAAAGGCATCTAAATATCCACATATGGAGTTTGAATTTGAATCTTGGATTCAAACCAACTTCATTTAATCTGGTTTTAGTTGCATCAGCACAAATCAACAGCATATTGCCATGTCACATTCATGCATCATACTGTTGCATTGCATTGATTGTGTTCTTCCTTGTTTGCCGGTGTTTGTCCCCTCCCGCTAGACGTGGTTTCGACGATGAGTTCGATGACACCGATGAAGAGCTATATTATCTTTAGAAGTGACAGGCAAGCAAAAACCCCTTGTTCATTCCGATACAATCCCACTCTCTCGCTCCTGCTCTCTTTTACTGCATTAGGAAAACAATGATTCATCTGTTACTTGCTGCGGTAGCTGAACCCCTTTATCCTCTGCATGACCTGTCATTGCCACAGTAAATAGATGAAACCCACTAGCATGAGTAGGAGTTGTTTGAGCCCTGATGTGCCTACTCATTCATGTTTGTTTGTCATGCCTGATATTGCTTAGAGTTCTGTCAGATCTGATTCATCGGGGATGAATTGGAGGTGTGTAAACATGTCCTACTGTGTGTGAGCTAAGTGTGTGAACACGATTTGGTAAAGGTAGCGGTGAGAGGCCATGTAGGAGTACATGGTGGGTTGTCTCATTGCGGCCGTCCTCAGGAACTGAGTTCTGTGTTTGTGATCCATGATCAGCTACTACCACACATTGGGATCCTTAATTGACTCTCTCGACTTATTAACCGACTTGATCTCTGTCCAGGAGTTGCAACTAGTTTCTGGTGTTTGTAGGTAGTGTTAGTAGTCTACCAAGTGGCACCCGGTACAGGTGGGCTTGGGACAGACTAGGCACAGTGGCACGGTGTACCAAGTGGCACCCGGATGGTGGGCTTGGGAACCCTGCTCACATCGTTTGGGGCCGTGAGCGACACCCCGGCCGGATTTCCTTGCGGATGGAACCCGAATAGGCGATAAACCTGGACGAGAGACTTGTGTGGTTAGTCAGGTCATGGCCGACACCCTCGCCAGGCTTCCGCTTGAAGGTAGCCGAGATACATGACATGTACATGGCGGTAAGTGGTGAGAGCGTGTGTGAAGAAGTACACCCCTACAGGGTTAATATGATCTATTCGAATAGCCGTGTCCGCGGTAAAGGACTTCTAGGTTGCCTGTACAGTTCATAGACAAGTGAAGTGGATACTCTAAAATACGCAAGATAAGCGTGAGTGCTATGGATGGCATTCTCGTAGGAAGACGGGAGCGGATCCATAGTGGTGTATTGATATGGTGAATATGTGGACTCGTGTGCGCCACCTCAAAAGAGTTACTTGCAGTCGTAGTTCAGGATAGCCACCGAGTCAAAGCTGGCTTGCTGCAGTTAAACCCCACCATCCCCTTTGTTGATAATGATGCATATGTAGTTAGTTCTGATGTAAGTCTTGCTGGGTACATTTGTACTCACGTTGCTTAATTTATGTTTTTGCAGAGAGACTTCAGTCTCGCTAGTAGTACCGCGTGGACTTCGACGTTTAGCTTGTTACCTCAGCTACAATCTTGTGCCCTCGGCAGGATCTAGTAGATAGTCAGGCTTCTCAGCCTTTTTCATTTATAGTTGTCTGTACTCAGACATGTTAAGCTTCCGCTTGTGCTTTGATTTGTGTGCTCTGAATGTTGGGTCATGAGACCCATGTTTGTAATATCTCGCTCCTCGGAGCCTATTGAATAAAATACTTGAGTCATAGAGTCATGTTGTGATGCCATGTTGTGTTTGCACATATCGAGCATATTGTGTGTATGTTATTGAAATGCTTGGTATGTGTGGGATCTGACTATCTAGTTGTTTATCCTTGGTAGCCTCTCTTACTGGGAAATGTCTACTAGTGCTTCCACTGAGCCTTGGTAGCTTGCCACTGCTCCGGAACACTTAGGCTGGCCGGCATGTGTCCTTCCTCGTTCCTGTGTCTGTCCCTTCGGGGAAATGTCACGCGATGAATACCGGAGTCCTGTTAGCCCGCTACAGCCCGGTTCACCGGAGTCCTGCTAGCCCAGTGCTACAGCCCGGATTAACTCGCTGATGACCGACACGTTCGATGTTGGGTCATGGATGCCTGTCCCTGTAAGTTAGTGCCACTTTGGGTTCACGACTAGCCATGTCAGCCCGGGTTCTTTGTCATATGGATGATAGCGGCACTATCATATACGTGAGCCAAAAGGCGCAAATGGTCCCGGGCCAGGTAAGGTGGCACCCGTGGGAATACCGTGCGTGAGGCCGCAAAGTGATATGATGTGTTACATGCTAGATCGGTGTGGCATTGGATCGGGGTCCTGACAATGTCCCCGATCTCATCCGGGACTCTGAACTACCTTCGGTACATCAAATCACATAAACTCATAATACCGATCGTCACCGAACTTTAAGCATGCGGATCCTACGGGTTCGAGAACTATGTAGACATGACCGAGACACATCTCCGGTGAATAACCAATAGCGGAACCTGGATGCTCATATTGGTTCCCACATATTCTACGAAGATCTTTATCGGTCAAACCGCATAATAACATATGTTGTTCCCTTTGTCATTGGTATGTTACTTGCCCGAGATTCGATCGTCGGTATCTCAATACCTAGCTCAATCTCGTTACCGACAAGTCTCTTTACTCGTTATGTAATGCATCATCCCGCAACTAACTCATTAGTCACATTGCTTGCAAGGCTTATAGTGATGTGGATTACCGAGAGGGCCCAGAGATACCTCTCCGACAATCGAAGTGACAAACCCTAATCTCGAAATACGCCAACTCAACATGTACCTTCGGAGACACCTGTAGAGCTCCTTTATAATCATCCAGTTACGTTGTGATGTTTGGTAGCACACAAAGTGTTCCTCCGGTAAACGGGAGTTGCATAATCTCATAGTCATAGGAACATGTATAAGTCATGAAGAAAGCAATAGCAACATACTAAACGATCAAGTGCTAAGCTAACGGAATGGGTCAAGTCAATCACATTATTCTCCTAATGATGTGATCCCGTTAATCAAATTACAACTCATGTCTATGGCTAGGAAACTTAACCATCTTTGATTCAACGAGCTAGTCAAGTAGAGGCATACTAGTGACACTTTGTTTGTCTATGTATTCACACATGTATCAAGTTTCCGGTTAATACAATTCTAGTATGAATAATAAACATTTATCATGAAATAAGGAAATAAATAATAACTTTATTATTGCCTCTAGGGCATATTTCCTTCACTTTGTTGCATACCATTGGAAGTTCCTACATAGGGTGTCTCAACTTGATTAACCGAACTCATCATGTTATTCATCGGCATATAAATTTATGGGGTTGCCGATGCATGAGAGTTGGATACATATGCTGCATGTTGCTAAAATTATATGAAGTAGAATCATGGTGATTTTGTTGCATCGGCCCTTGCACATAATTAGATGCATGATTGATAAAGCTAGGGCTAGCCGATACATCATGCTTATTAGATGATCTAGCAACAACATATGCATTATTTGCATCTACATAAGTGAATTGGGTATTCATATTACCTTTGTAGATTGCAAACCCTAGATGATGATCTCTTCGTAGCAAGAACGAGCCGGAGACCGTTTGAAGCTTCGATCCCCAGTGGAGTCGCTAAAAAGTGTGTTCGCACACGAACACGTCACCGTGTACCCCCGACGCCGGGGGTGATGCACCGCAGCTCACGTCGAGGGAGACCCGTCGGAAGCACGGTACGCAAGACAATCTGGCAGGCGCTTTTGTAGACCTGAAACCCCACACGCCCGGGAGGGACCCCGTCAGGGCGCACGGTGGCTATGGGCTGCCCTAGGTCGTCCTAACCGCCCCTAGGGCCTTGAGGTTCGCCGCCCGGCAACAAGAAGAACGAATCAAGAACGAGGAAGAAGAAGAACAAGGAAGAAGAAGAACAAGGAAGAGAGATAAAAAGTAAAGGTAAAAAGTGGTAGATGAATTGATCGATTGTGTGTTGTTGTTCAATCAGCCGTCACCTCTTATCTATATAAGAGGCGGATGGACTTCCCGTACAAGAAAAGGACTTGCCTTGCCGTCCAAATCATTAAAATCTAACCAAACTCGGACTTCTCACGACCTCCGGCCCGGATGTCCGGCTCTAGGCCCGGATGATCCGGCCTAGCCCAGTTTTCTGACAGCAGCTCAGTGTTTGGCCTCTATAATCCACATACGACCTTGGATTTGGGCAAATTTTATATCAAAATCAACCATCTCGACGAGACGCACAACTTTCATGTGGAACACGTTTCGATCTGAGGTCATATTGAGGGTGTTTCGTGCTGTTTTCTAACATCTACAGCCGAAAAAACTGCCCGGATGTCCGGACTTCTACCCGGACTGTCCGGCCTCCATCCGGATCATCCGGGACTGAACCTAGATCATCCGGCTTCAGAGCCAACCTTCTGATGTCTTTGTGCTTCAATTACCTGGATGATCCGGACCCCGGCCCGGATGATCCGGCCAAACATTGTTGCAGCGCACGGTTTTACCTATAACTTTTGCATACGACCTCGGATAGGGACGATTTTTAAAAATCGTCCGTTTCGACAAGACGAAGAACTTTGCAGTTGTAACTTCTTCCATCCAAGGCCGTCTTAATTAGGTTTCATGCCATTCTTTGATCTGGTGTCAATACGAGCATCTCTAAGATTGGCATAACTTTTGCATCCGAGCTTTGTTTTGGACCATCTCTATATTTATTTCGATCGGCTTGAAGAGAACCATCCAGTGGTGACATGAAATCATAATTTTAACATCATCTCATTATAGCCTCAAGTAACTATTTGCGATCATGCCATTTTCAAGCGTCAACACCCTACCCACTGTTTCTAGAGTTCTCTAGTTATAAGTAGTTGTGAGTAGAATGGTGAATCCTAAATAATGTTTTCCAGCTATAAGTAGAAGTATTTGAAGGCTTCCCAAAGCCATATAAATAGAGGTCCTCACCTCTACTTCCCAAAGCCATATAAATAGAGGTCTCACCTCTATTTCTTTGTTGGTTCTTTTCAACAGTGGTAGCTTGGAAACTTTTAGGCCATCAAGAGGATTACAACAGGGAGATTCGATATCTCCCACCTTATTTTTGTTGGCAGCAGAAGGGCTATCTTGCTTGCTTAAAGCACATGACAATGGGGTTCGTGGTCTTTCTGTTGCACCCAATGCACCGGCTATAAATCACTTACTGTTCACCGACGATAGTCTATTATTCTTTGAAACAACAAGTGCTAGTGCAGGCAGGGTGAGGGATCTACTGAACACATATTACGCTGCCTCTGGTCAATGCACAAACACCGACAAGTCTTCTAGTTACTTCAGCAAAAGGGTCTCGGATACACAGCGATTGGAGATCAAAAACATCCTGGATGTTCAGAACGAGGCATTATCAGAGAAATATGTGGGATTACCCACAGGTGTTTGGAAGGCCAAAGAGGGATGCTTCAGGTACTTGAAAGACCAAATATGCAAACATATCCAAGGATGGATGAAAAAATGTTTGTCGACAGGAGGGAAAGAGGTGTTAACAAAGTCGGTTGTTGTTGGGGAACGTAGTAATTTCAAAAAAATGTCTACGCACACGCAAGATCATGGTGATGCATAGCAACGAGAGGGGAGAGTGTTGTCCACGTACCCTCGTAGACCAAAAGCGGAAGCGTTAGAACAACGCGGTTGATGTAGTTGTACGTCTTCACGGCCCGACCGATCAAGCACCGAAACTACGGCACCTCCAAGTTCTAGCACACGTTCAGCTCGATGACGATGCCTGTACTCCGATCCAACAGAATGTCGGGGAAGAGTTCTGTCAGCACGACGGCATGGTGACGATCTTGATGTTCTACCGTCGCAGGGCTTCGCCTAAGCACCGCTACAATATTATCGAGGAGGACTATGGTGGAGGGGGCACCAGACACGGCTAAGGGATCAAGAGATCAATTGTTGTCACTAGAGGTGCCCCCTACCCCCGTATATAAAGGAGCAAGGGGGAAGGGGGCCGGCCTAGGAGGGGGCGCGCCAAGGGGAGTCCTACTCTAGGAGAAGGGGGGAAGAGTAGGGAGAGAGAGGAAGGAAAGGGGGGGCGCCGCCCCCCTCTCCTTGTCCTATTCGCACTAGGGGGGAGGGGCGCGCGGCACAGCCCTTGCCTCCTCTCCTCTTCTCCACTAAGGCCCATGTAGGCTCATTAAGCCCCCGGGGGGTTCCGGTAACCTCCCGGTACTTCGGTAAAATCCCGATTTCACCCAAAACACTTCCGACATCCAAATATAGGCTTCCAATATATCAATCTTCATGTCTCGGCCATTTCAAGACTCCTCGTCATGTCCTTAATCACATCCGAGACTCCGAACAAACTTCAGTACATCAAAAATCATAAACTCATAATATAACTGTCATCGAAACCTTAAGCGTGCGGATCCTACGGGTTCGAGAACTATGTAGACATGACCGAGACACATCTCCGGTGAATAACCAATAGCGGAACCTGGATGCTCATATTGGTTCCCACATATTCTACGAAGATCTTTATCGGTCAAACCGCATAATAACATATGTTGTTCCCTTTGTCATTGGTATGTTACTTGCCCGAGATTCGATCGTCGGTATCTCAATACCTAGCTCAATCTCGTTACCGACAAGTCTCTTTACTCGTTATGTAATGCATCATCCCGCAACTAACTCATTAGTCACATTGCTTGCAAGGCTTATAGTGATGTGGATTACCGAGAGGGCCCAGAGATACCTCTCCGACAATCGAAGTGACAAACCCTAATCTCGAAATACGCCAACTCAACATGTACCTTCGGAGACACCTGTAGAGCTCCTTTATAATCATCCAGTTACGTTGTGATGTTTGGTAGCACACAAAGTGTTCCTCCGGTAAACGGGAGTTGCATAATCTCATAGTCATAGGAACATGTATAAGTCATGAAGAAAGCAATAGCAACATACTAAACGATCAAGTGCTAAGCTAACGGAATGGGTCAAGTCAATCACATTATTCTCCTAATGATGTGATCCCGTTAATCAAATTACAACTCATGTCTATGGCTAGGAAACTTAACCATCTTTGATTCAACGAGCTAGTCAAGTAGAGGCATACTAGTGACACTTTGTTTGTCTATGTATTCACACATGTATCAAGTTTCCGGTTAATACAATTCTAGTATGAATAATAAACATTTATCATGAAATAAGGAAATAAATAATAACTTTATTATTGCCTCTAGGGCATATTTCCTTCACTTTGTTGCATACCATTGGAAGTTCCTACATAGGGTGTCTCAACTTGATTAACCGAACTCATCATGTTATTCATCGGCATATAAATTTATGGGGTTGCCGATGCATGAGAGTTGGATACATATGCTGCATGTTGCTAAAATTATATGAAGTAGAATCATGGTGATTTTGTTGCATCGGCCCTTGCACATAATTAGATGCATGATTGATAAAGCTAGGGCTAGCCGATACATCATGCTTATTAGATGATCTAGCAACAACATATGCATTATTTGCATCTACATAAGTGAATTGGGTATTCATATTACCTTTGTAGATTGCAAACCCTAGATGATGATCTCTTCGTAGCAAGAACGAGCCGGAAACCGTTTGAAGCTTCGATCCCCAGTGGAGTCGCTAAAAAGTGTGTTCGCACACGAACACGTCACCGTGTACCCCCGACGCCGGGGGTGATGCACCGCAGCTCACGTCGAGGGAGACCCGTCGGAAGCACGGTACGCAAGACAATCTGGCAGGCGCTTTTGTAGACCTGAAACCCCACACGCCCGGGAGGGACCCCGTCAGGGCGCACGGTGGCTATGGGCTGCCCTAGGTCGTCCTAACCGCCCCTAGGGCCTTGAGGTTCGCCGCCCGGCAACAAGAAGAACGAATCAAGAACGAGGAAGAAGAAGAACAAGGAAGAAGAAGAACAAGGAAGAGAGATAAAAAGTAAAGGTAAAAAGTGGTAGATGAATTGATCGATTGTGTGTTGTTGTTCAATCAGCCGTCACCTCTTATCTATATAAGAGGCGGATGGACTTCCCGTACAAGAAAAGGACTTGCCTTGCCGTCCAAATCATTAAAATCTAACCAAACTCGGACTTCTCACGACCTCCGGCCCGGATGTCCGGCTCTAGGCCCGGATGATCCGGCCTAGCCCAGTTTTCTGACAGCAGCTCAGTGTTTGGCCTCTATAATCCACATACGACCTTGGATTTGGGCAAATTTTATATCAAAATCAACCATCTCGACGAGACGCACAACTTTCATGTGGAACACGTTTCGATCTGAGGTCATCTTGAGGGTGTTTCGTGCTGTTTTCTAACATCTACAGCCAAAAAAACTGCCCGGATGTCCGGACTTCTACCCGGACTGTCCGGCCTCCATCCGGATCATCCGGGACTGAACCCAGATCATCCGGCTTCAGAGCCAACCTTCTGATGTCTTTGTGCTTCAATTACCTGGATGATCCGGACCCCGGCCCGGATGATCCGGCCAAACATTGTTGCAGCGCACGGTTTTACCTATAACTTTTGCATACGACCTCGGATAGGGACGAGACGAAGAACTTTGCAGTTGTAACTTCTTCCATCCAAGGCCGTCTTAATTAGGTTTCATGCCATTCTTTGATCTGGTGTCAATACGAGCATCTCTAAGATTGGCATAACTTTTGCATCCGAGCTTTGTTTTGGACCATCTCTATATTTATTTCGATCGGCTTGAAGAGAACCATCCAGTGGTGACATGAAATCATAATTTTAACATCATCTCATTATAGCCTCAAGTAACTATTTGCGATCATGCCATTTTCAAGCGTCAACACCCTACCCACTGTTTCTAGAGTTCTCTAGTTATAAGTAGTTGTGAGTAGAATGGTGAATCCTAAATAATGTTTTCCAGCTATAAGTAGAAGTATTTGAAGGCTTCCCAAAGCCATATAAATAGAGGTCCTCACCTCTACTTCCCAAAGCCATATAAATAGAGGTCTCACCTCTATTTCTTTGTTGGTTCTTTTCAACAGTGGTAGCTTGGAAACTTTTAGGCCATCAAGAGGATTACAACAGGGAGATTCGATATCTCCCACCTTATTTTTGTTGGCAGCAGAAGGGCTATCTTGCTTGCTTAAAGCACATGACAATGGGGTTCGTGGTCTTTCTGTTGCACCCAATGCACCGGCTATAAATCACTTACTGTTCACCGACGATAGTCTATTATTCTTTGAAACAACAAGTGCTAGTGCAGGCAGGGTGAGGGATCTACTGAACACATATTACGCTGCCTCTGGTCAATGCACAAACACCGACAAGTCTTCTAGTTACTTCAGCAAAAGGGTCTCGGATACACAGCGATTGGAGATCAAAAACATCCTGGATGTTCAGAACGAGGCATTATCAGAGAAATATGTGGGATTACCCACAGGTGTTTGGAAGGCCAAAGAGGGATGCTTCAGGTACTTGAAAGACCAAATATGCAAACATATCCAAGGATGGATGAAAAAATGTTTGTCGACAGGAGGGAAAGAGGTGTTAACAAAGTCGGTTGTTGTTGGGGAACGTAGTAATTTCAAAAAAATGTCTACGCACACGCAAGATCATGGTGATGCATAGCAACGAGAGGGGAGAGTGTTGTCCACGTACCCTCGTAGACC
>NC_041383.1:191706714-191727413 GCF_002162155.2 Triticum dicoccoides
GATCTTGATGTTCTACCGTCGCAGGGCTTCGCCTAAGCACCGCTACAATATTATCGAGGAGGACTATGGTGGAGGGGGCACCAGACACGGCTAAGGGATCAAGAGATCAATTGTTGTCACTAGAGGTGCCCCCTACCCCCGTATACAAAGGAGCAAGGGGGAAGGGGGGCCGGCCTAGGAGGGGGCGCGCCAAGGGGAGTCCTACTCTAGGAGAAGGGGGGAAGAGGAGGGAGAGAGAGGAAGGAAAGGGGGGGCGCCGCCCCCCTCTCCTTGTCCTATTCGCACTAGGGGGGAGGGGCGCGCGGCACAGCCCTTGCCTCCTCTCCTCTTCTCCACTAAGGCCCATGTAGGCTCATTAAGCCCCCGGGGGGTTCCGGTAACCTCCCGGTACTTCGGTAAAATCCCGATTTCACCCAAAACACTTTCGACATCCAAATATAGACTTCCAATATATCAATCTTCATGTCTCGGCCATTTCAAGACTCCTCGTCATGTCCTTAATCACATCCGAGACTCCGAACAAACTTCAGTACATCAAAAATCATAAACTCATAATATAACTGTCATCGAAACCTTAAGTGTGCGGACCCTACGGGTTCGAGAACTATGTAGACATGACCGAGACACGTTTCTGGTCAAGAACCAATAGTGGAACCTGGATGCTCATATTGGCTCCTACATATTCTACGAAGATCTTTATCGGTCAAACCGCATAACAACATACGTTGTTCCCTTTGTCATCGGTATGTTACTTGCCCGAGATTCGATCGTCGGTAACCCAATACATAGTTCAATCTCGTTACCGGCAAGTCTCTTTACTAGTTACGTAATGCATCATTCCGTAACTAACTCATTAGCTACATTTCTTGCAAGGATTATAGTGATGTGCATTACCGAGAGGGCCCAGAGATACCTCTCCGACAATCGGAGTGACAAAACCTAATCTCGAAATACGCCAACTCAACATGTACCTTTGGGGACACCTGTAGAGCTCCTTTATAATCACCCAGTTACGTTGTGACGTTAGGTAGCACACAAAGTGTTCCTCCGGTAAACGGGAGTTGCATAATCTCATAGTTGTAGGAACTTGTATAAGTCATGAAGAAAGCAATAGCAACATACTAAACGATCAAGTGCTAAGCTATCGAAATGGGTCAAGTCAATCACATCATTCTCCTAATGATGTGATCCCGTTAATCAAATGACAACACATGTCTATGGTTAGGAAACACAACCATCTTTGATTAATGAGCTAGTCAAGTAGAGGCATACTGGTGACATTAAGTTTGTCTATGTATTCACACATGTATCATGTTTCCGGTTAATACAATTCTAGCATGAATAATAAACATTTATCATGATATGAGGAAATAAATAATAACTTTATTATTGCCTCTAGGGGAAATTTCCTTCAGTCTCCCACTTGCACTAGAGTCAATAATCTAGATTACACAGTAATGATTCTAACACCCATGGAGTCTTGGTGCTGATCATGTTTTGCTCGTGGAAGAGGCTTAGTCAATGGGTCTGCAACATTCAGATCCGTATGTATCTTGCAAATCTCTATGTCTCCCACCTGGACTTGGTCCCGGATGGAATTGAAGCGTCTCTTGATGTGTTTGGTCCTCTTGTGAAATCTGGATTCCTTTGCCAAGGCAATTGCACCAGTATTGTCACAGAAGATCTTCATTGGTCCCGATGCACTAGGTATGACACCTAGATCGAAAATGAACTCCTTCATCCAGACTCCTTCATTTGCTGCTTCTGAAGCAGTTATGTACTCTGCTTCGCATGTAGATCCCGCCACGACGCTTTGTTTAGAACTGCACCAACTGACAGCTCCACCGTTCAATATAAACATGTATCCAGTTTGCGATTTAGCCGGATCAGTGTCAAAGCTTGCATCGACGTAACCATTTACGACTAGCTCTTTGTCACCTCCATAAACGAGAAACATATCCTTAGTCCTTTTCAGGTATTTCAGGATGTTCTTGACCGTTGTCCAGTGATCCACTCCTGGATTACTTTGGTACCTCCCTGCTAAACTTATTGCTAAGCATACATCAGGTCTGGTACATAGCATTGCATACATGATAGAGCCTATGGCTGAAGCATAGGGAACATCTTTCATTTTCTCTCTATCTTCTGATGTGGTTGGGCATTGAGTCTGACTCAACTTCACACCTTGTAATACAGGCAAGAACCCTTTCTTTGCCTGATCCATTTTGAACTTTTTCAAAACTTTATCAAGGTATGTGCTTTGTGAAAGTCCAATTAAGCGTCTTGATCTATCTCTATAGATCTTGATGCCCAATATGTAAGCAGCTTCACCTAGGTCTTTCATCAAAAAACTTTTATTCAAGTATCCCTTTATGCTATCCAGAAATTCTATATCATTTCCAATCAACAATATGTCGTCCACATATAATATCAGAAATGCTACAGAGCTCCCACTCACTTTCTTGTAAATACAGGCTTCTCCAAAAGTCTGTATAAAACCATATGCTTTTATCACACTATCAAAGCGTTTATTCCAACTCCAAGAGGCTTGCACCAGTCCATAAATGGATCGCTGGAGCTTGCACACTTTGTTAGCACCTTTTGGATCGACAAAACCTTCCGGCTGCATCATATACAACTCTTCTTCCAGAAATCCATTCAGGAATGCAGTTTTTACATCCATTTGCCAAATTTCATAATCATAAAATGCGGCAATTGCTAACATGATTCGGACAGACTTAAGCATCGCTACGGGTGAGAAAGTCTCATCGTAGTCAACCCCTTGAACTTGTCGAAAACCTTTCGCAACAAGTCGAGCTTTGTAGACAGTTACATTACCATCAGCGTCAGTCTTCTTCTTAAAGATCCATTTATTCTCGATGGCTTGCCGATCATCGGGCAAGTCAACCAAAGTCCATACTTTGTTCTCATACATGGATCCCATCTCAGATTTCATGGCCTCAAGCCATTTTGTGGAATCTGGGCTCATCATCGCTTCCTCATAGTTCGTAGGTTCGCCATGGTCAAGTAACATGACTTCCAGAATAGGATTACTGTACCACTCTGGTGCGGATCTTACTCTGATTGACCTACGAGGTTCGGTAGTAACTTGATCTGAAGTTTCATGATCAATATCACTAGCTTCCTCACTGATTGGTGTAGTTGTCACAGGAACCGGTTCTTGTGATGAACTACTTTCCAATAAGGGAGCAGGTGCAGTTACCTCATCAAGTTCTACTTTCCTCCCACTTACTTCTTTCGAGAGAAACTCCTTCTCTAGAAAGGATCCGAATTTAGCAACAAAAATCTTGCCCTCGGATCTGTGATAGAAGGTGTACCCAATAGTCTCTTTTGGGTATCCTATGAAGACACATTTCTCCGATTTGGGTTTGAGCTTATCTGGTTGAAGTTTCTTCACATAAGCATCGCAGCCCCAAACTTTAAGAAACGACGACTTTGGTTTCTTACCAAACCACAGTTCATAAGGCGTCGTCTCAATGGATTTTGATGGTGCCCTATTTAACGTGAATGCGGCCGTCTCTAAAGCATAACCCCAAAACGATAGCGGTAAATCAGTAAGAGACATCATAGATTGCACCATATCTAGTAAAGTACGATTACGACGTTCGGACACACCATTTCGTTGTGGTGTTCCGGGTGGCGTGAGTTGTGAAACTATTCCGCATTGCTTCAAATGTAAACCAAACTCATAACTCAAATATTCTCCTCCACGATCAGATCGTAGAAACTTTATTTTCTTGTTACGATGATTTTCCACTTCACTCTGAAATTCTTTGAACTTTTCAAATGTTTCAGACTTGTGTTTCATCAAGTAGATATACCCATATCTGCTCAAATCATATTGAAGTGAGAAAATAACGATACCCGCCATGAGCCTCAATATTCATAGGACCACATACATCAGTATGTATGATTTCCAACAAATCAGTTGCTCGCTCCATAGTTCCGGAGAACGGCGTTTTAGTCATCTTGCCCATGAGGCATGGTTCGCAAGTACCAAGTGATTCATAATCAAGTGATTCCAGAAGTCCATCAGTATGGAGTTTCTTCATGCGCTTTACACCAATATGACCCAAACGTCAGTGCCACAAATAAGTTGCACTATCATTATCAACTCTGCATCTTTTGGCTTCAACATTATGAATATGTGTATCACTACTATCAAGATTTAATAAAAATAGACCACTCTTCAAGGGTGCATGACCATAAAAGATATTACTCATATAAATAGAACAATCATTATTCTCTGATTTAAATGAATAACCGTCTCGCATCAAACAAGATCCAGATATAATGTTCATGCTCAACGCTGGCACCAAATAACAATTATTTAGGTCTAAAACTAATCCCGATGGTAGATGTAGAGGTAGCGTGCCGACCGCGATCACATCGACTTTGGAACCATTTCCCACGCGCATCGTCACCTCGTCCTTGGCCAATCTTCGCTTAATCTGTAGTCCCTGTTTCGAGTTGCAAATATTAGCAACAGAACCAGTATCAAATACCCAGGTGCTACTGCGAGCATTAGTAAGGTACACATCAATAACATGTATATCACATATACCTTTGTTCACCTTGCCATCCTTCTTATCCGCCAAATACTTGGGGCAGTTCCACTTCCAGTGTCCAGTATGTTTGCAGTAGAAGCACTCAGTTTCAGGCTTAGGTCCAGATTTGGGCTTCTTCTCTTGAGCAGCAACTTGCTTGCTGTTTTGCTGTTCTTATTGAAGTTCCCCTTCTTCTTCCATTTACCCTTTTTCTTGAAACTGGTGGTCTTATTGACCATCAACACTTGATGCTCCTTCTTGATTTCTACCTCCGCAGCCTTTAGCATTGTGAAGAGCTCGGGAATAGTCTTGTCCATCCCTTGCATATTATAGTTCATCACGAAGCTCTTGTAGCTTGGTGGCAGTGATTGAAGAATTCTGTCAATGACACTATCATCAGGAAGATTAACTCCCAGTTGAATCAAGGGATTATTATACCCAGCCATTTTGAGTATATGTTCACTGACAGAACTATTCTCCTCCATCTTACAGCTATAGAACTTATTGGAGACTTCATATCTCTCAATCCAGGCATTTGCTTGAAATATTAACTTCAACTCCTGGAACATCTCATATGCTCCATGACGTTCAAAACGTTGTTGAAGACCCGGTTCTAAACCGTAAAGCATGGCACACTGAACTATCGAGTAGTCATCAGCTTTGCTCTGCCATACATTCTTAACATCGTCAGTTGCATCTGCAGCAGGCCTGGCACCCAGCGGTGCTTCCAGGACGTAATTCTTCTGTGTAGCAATGAGGATAATCCTCAAGTTACGGACCCAGTCCGTGTAATTGCTACCATCATCTTTCAACTTAGCTTTCTCAAGGAACGCATTAAAATTCAACGGAACAACAGCACGAGCCATCTATCTACAACAAACATAGACAAGCAAAATACTATCAGGTACTAAGTTCATGATAAATTTAAGTTCAATTAATCATATTACTAAAGAACTCCCACTTAGATAGACATCTCTCTAGTCATCTAAGTGATCACGTGATCCAAATCAACTAAACCATGTCCGATCATCACGTGAGATGGAGTAGTTTTCAATGGTGAACATCACTATGTTGATCATATCTACTATATGATTCACGTTCGACCTTTCAGTCTCCATGTTCCGAGGCCATAGCTGTATATGCTAGGCTCGTCAAGTTTAACCTGAGTATTCTGCGTGTGCAACTGTTTTGCACCCGTTGTATTTGAACGTAGAGCCTATCACACCCGATCATCACGTGGTGTCTCAGCACGAAGAACTTTCGCAACGGTGCATACTCAGGGAGAACACTTCTTGATAATTAGTGAGAGATCATCTTAAAATGCTACCGTCAATCAAAGCAAGATAAGATACATAAAGGATAAACATCACATGCAATCAATATAAGTGATATGATATGGCCATCATCATCTTGTGCTTGTGATCTCCATCTCCGAAGCACCGTCGTGATCACCATCGTCACCGGCGCGACACCTTGATCTCCATCGTAGCATCGTTGTCGTTACGCCATCTATTGCTTCTATGACTATTGCTACCGCTTAGTGATAAAGTAAAGCAATTACAGGGCGTTTGCATTTCATACAATAAAGCAACAACCATATGGCTCCTGCCAGTTGCCGATAACTTCGGTTACAAAACATGATCATCTCATACAATAAAATATAGCATCACGTCTTGACCATATCACATCACAACATGCCCTGCAAAAACAAGTTAGACGTCCTCTACTTTGTTGTTGCAAATTTTACATGGCTGCTACGGGCTGAGCAAGAACCATTCTTACCTACGCATCAAAACCACAATGATAGTTCGTCAAGTTAGTGTTGTTTTAACCTTCGCAAGGACCGGGCGTAGCCACACTCGGTTCAACTAAAGTTGGAGAAACAGACACCCGCCAGCCACCTGTGTGCAAAGCACGTCAGTAGAACCAGTCTCATGTAAGTGTACGCGTAATGTCGGTCCGGGCCGCTTCATCCAACAATACCGCCGAACCAAAGTATGACATGGTGGTAAGCAGTATGACTTGTATCGCTCACAACTCATTTGTGTTCTACTCGTGCATATAACATCTACGCATAAAATCAGGCTCGGATGCTACTGTTGGGGAACGTAGTGATTTCAAAAAAATTCCTACGCACACGCAAGATCATGGTGATGCATAGCAATGAGAGGGGAGAGTGTTGTCCACGTACCCTCATAGACCGAAAGCGGAAGCGTTAGAACAACACGGTTGATGTAGTCGTACATTTTCATGGCCCGATCGATCAAGCACCGAAACTACGGCACCTCCGAGTTCTAGCACACGTTCAGCTCGATGACGATCCCCTTACTCCGATCCAGAAGAATGTCGGGGAAGAGTTCCTTCAGCACGACGGTGTGGTGACGATCTTGATGTTCTACCGTCGCAGGGCTTCGCCTAAGCACCGCTACAATATTATCGAGGAGGACTATGGTGGAGGGGGGTACCGCACACGGCTAAGAGATCAAGAGATCAATTGTTGTCACTAGAGGTGCCCCCCTGCCCCCGTATATAAAGGAGCAAGGGGGAAGGGGGCGGCCGGCCAAGGAGGGGGCGCGCCAAGGGGAGTCCTACTCCCACCGGGAGTAGGACTCCCTCCTTCCTTGTTGGACTAGGAGAAGGAGGGAAAGAGGAGGGAGAGAGAGGAAGGAAAGGGGGGCGCCGCCCCCCTCTCCTTGTCCTATTAGGACTAGGGGGAGGGGCACGTGGCCCATCCCTTGCCTCCTGTCCTCTTCTCCACTAAGGACCATGTAGGCCCATTAAGCCTCCGGGGGGTTCCGGTAACCTCCCGGTACTCCGGTAAAATCCCGATTTCACCCAGAACACTTCTAACATCCAAATATAGGCATCCAATATATCAATCTTCATGTCTCGACCATTTTGAGACTCCTCGTCATGTACATAATCACATCCGAGACTCTGAACAAACTTTGGTACATCAAAACTCATAAACTCATAATATAACTATCATCGAAACCTTAAGCATGCGGACCCTACGGGTTCGAGAACTATGTAGACATGACCGAGACACGTTTCCGGTCAATAACCAATAGCGGAACCTGGATGCTCATATTGGCTCCTACATATTCTACGAAGATCTTTATCTGTCAAACTGCATAACAACATACATTGTTCCCTTTGCCATCGGTATGTTACTTGCCCGAGATTCAATCGTCGGTATCCCAATACCTAGTTCAATCTCGTTACCGGCAAGTCTCTTTACTCGTTACGTAATGCATCATTCCGTAACTAACTCATTAGCTACATTGCTTGCAAGGCTTATAGTGATGTGCATTACTGAGAGGGCCCAGAGATACCTCTCCGACAATCAGAGTGACAAAACCTAATCTCGAAATACGCCAACTCAACATGTACCTTTGGAGACACCTGTAGAGCTCCTTTATAATCACCCAGTTACGTTGTGACATTTGGTAGCACACAAAGTGTTCCTCCGGTAAACGGGAGTTGCATAATCTCATAGTTGTAGGAACTTGTATAAGTCATGGAGAAAGCAATAGCAACATACTAAACGATCAAGTGCTAAGCTATCAGAATGGGTCAAGTGAATCACATCATTATCCTAATGATGTGATCCCGTCAATCAAATGACAACACATGTCTATGGTTAGGAAACATAACCATCTTTGATTAATGAGCTAGTCAAGTAGAGGCATACTAGTGACATTAAGTTTGTCTATGTATTCAAACATGTATCATGTTTCCGGTTAATACAATTCTAGCATGAATAATAAACATTTATCATGATATGAGGAAATAAATAATAACTTTATTATTGCCTCTAGGGCATATTTCCTTTAGTTGCTCAGTCTCCCCGCGGCTTGTGTGAACATATCAATGGTATACTTTGTAGATTTTGGCGGGGAAGCAAACAAGGCCAGAGGAAACCGGCATGGGTGTTGTGGAGAACTATGTGCAAGCCCAAGTTTATGGGAGGCATGGGGTTTGGGAATACCGAACTCTTTAACCTTGCATTATTAGCCAGACAGGTTTGGCTCTTGCTTCAAGACCTGGATACTCAAAGTGCTAGAGTTTTAAAAGCCAAATACTATCCCCATGTTGACATTCTACATGCAAATCTGGGGTCCCACCCGTCCCAAGTTTGGATTTCTTTGATAGAAGGGTGAGATGTTCTTGCTTTGGGTCTCATTAAGACGACCGACACAGGAGCAACGCCCACATTTGGCATGATAATTGGCTGCCACGTGATTACAAATTGAGACCAATCTGCTCTATTACAGCAAACCCGCCACAACTTATCTCAGAATTGATTGATCCAGTCACGCGCACGTGGAATAAACAGTGATCAATGTACGTTTCGCAGCGCCGGATGCAGATGTAATTTTGAACATCCCTTTGAGCTCTAGGATGCAGCAGGACTTTCGGGCACGACACTATGACCAGAAGGGCCTCTTCTCTGTCCGATCGGCCTAGAGAATGATAAACGGAATCAAATTCCAGAGGGAGAACTGGTTGGAACACAGGGCGAGGCACTCAAATCAAATACATGAAAGGAACTCATGGTCGAGTTTATGGAAAGTTAAAGTCCCATCAAAGGTCAGAGTATCTGCATGGAGATTATCGCACATGTCTCTACCCACAAGCACAACCCGACACGAAAGAAAAATGGCGACTACACCGGCATGCTCCATTTGCAATGCTGAAACTGACTCTTGGCGGCACTCCCTCTTCAAGTGCCGAATGGCAAAATGTGTATGGGCCTTGGGGGATGAGAAGGTTGTCGAACATATGTTGTCCAACAGATCTGATGATGCACGGTTATGGCTGTTTTGGCTTTTTGAATCCATGAATCAGCGGGACTTAGTGAGGGTTCTTATCACAATGTGGGCTATTTGGTGGGCAAGAAGAAGGGCTATCCATGATAATGAATTTCAGAGCCCTCTGTCCACTATGTGCTTTATCAACCGTTACCTGGAGGTCCTTGACATAGCTTCTGCTAGGACGGTAATGCTCAGCGCAAAACCCCCTCAGCAGCGTGTTCACCGCTGGATTGCACCGGGAGAAGATGCAGTGAAAACAAATGTAGATGGGGCGATCTCTAGATCTGGTAAGGCAGGGGCGACGACTGCTATATGCATAGACAAGCACAACAACTATTTAGGATCCTCAGTAGTTACTTTCGAGGGCTTGGTTGATGCAACAAGCCTTGAAGCGCACACGTGCAGCGAGGTACTTGCTTTGGCAAGGGATCTTCATATCTCACATGCGATAATAGCTTCCGACTGCATGCAAGTGGTGTCCGACATCAACGAGAGGATGTTTTCATCTTATGCACTAGTCATAGATGAAATTAAGGAATCGATGAATGACTTTGTAAAAGGTAGTTCTCATTATGAATGTAGGAAAGCAAATCTAGAAGCTCATGCCATTGCTAAGGCTGCTTCAGCTTTCCCTTCTGGCCGCCGCATGTGGCTAGGGCTTCTACCACACATTTCTTGCATTGATTTGCCACTGAACGTTGAATAAAACTAGTTGACCCGTTGCGCCAAATGGCGCAGAGACCCGCTAAAGCCATGTTGTCGATGAAAATAGTTTCATTTTGCAAGAACCTATTCGATATTTGTAGTAGAATGCTATATTGAAAATATGTTATCACGCTGCAAACCCTGTCGCGCCAAATAGCACAAAGACCTGCTGATTCCATGTTAGTGATGAAAAGAAATCCATAGTTTAGATGATTTTGTTACGGGTAAGCACATATGACAATAAATTTAATCTCTCTTAGTTGAGGAAAACGGGTGCTTGTTGCACCAAATGGTGTAGAGGCACCCTAAATCCATGTGCGCAAGAAAAAAATTATCCATGGTTCAATCGCCTTAAATAGGAAAAATGGTCGATTGTTGTCTACAACGAGATGTATGTACACATTTTAATTTGATAACATAAAATATTTTATACCATCTTCATATAGACCCATTTGAAATCATGTACGCATTGAAAATATGTGCACTTTCCAGTGACTCTGTTTGAGCAAAAAAAAACATAGGCTTTTGTTTAAAAATATATGTGTCTATAAAAAACATAGGCTTTTGTTTAAAAATATATGTGTCTATAAAATCATGAGTGCTTTGGCCCTCCATCCCAAACTAAGTGTCCAAACTTTGTACTAACTCCAGTACAAAGTTATACTAAGGTCGAAACACTTATTTCGGGACAGAGAGAGTAGAATACAAAGAAGCCAGGGAACTACATATCAAATCTTATCTTGCTCTTAAAACAAAACAATAAAACTTATCATTTCCTCTCTTCAGAGCATTCTCCTCTTCTCCTTCTCAGGTGCCCCGTTTGGCTTCCAACGAATCCTGCACCACCACCGCCAAAGCCAAGGCAAGTGTTATTTGCATAGCAGAAAAACAATGCATAATACAATTATATAGACATCTCTAGCAAAATTATCGATTGCACATGTGGATTGAGACTAAAATGAAGAAGGCATTAATAATCAAGATGAAGAAGCTATGGTCATAGTATCTATACTCAGCCAGGAGTCTCAAATGAAGTACTCCCTCCATAAAGAAATATAAGAGCATTTAGATGACTACTTTAGTGATCTAAATGCTCTTATATAAGTAGTGATCTAAATATTCTTATATTTGTTAACGGAGGGAGTACCAGCCATGCCATAGTTAAGTTTCAGTTCAAATATCACGTAAAAACTTTTCAACTTAACTAACAAAAACATACTGAGACTCAACCATTTGACTTCCACTTAGAAGGTTCTCATATAGTTGGACCCACGAGACAAAAATTACGACAGGTTAGACAAAAAATAGGAAACATTTTCCTGTCAAAGGTATTTCAAAATTAACAAGAGGAAAACACAGGAAAATTACCGTCTCTGTGTCAACCTGGTTGTTTTTTAGAGGCCCAAATTTGCTTCATTCTAAATAGATGACACGGTAAACTGACTATAAAAGCTGTCATTTCATACCACAACCCAATGACTAACAATGAACATCTCTCTATATGCAATATGATTTCAGAGTGAAACATACCATTATTTGCTATTGGACCAACCAAATGAGTTTTCAACTCCACATGAGAAAAAATAATGTGGAAACTGAACATACAACCGAGCATACAAAACCAGAAATTCAAGCAAGAATTAGACAGGGCATCTAAGGCCACGATAGCATTCACTCACCTTGGTATGTAGAATCGGTGCAGTGAAACGTATCAATGCCACGATAACATCCACATGTCCACATTCATGCCTCTGTGACTCCTCCAGCCGACCATGCACCTCTGCCATGCCGTGTCCCCACATTCCCAGCCACTCCTTCTCAAGTACTCCCAAGAAGATAATGGCAATAACAGAATGTGCCAACATTATAAACTTAATATTAGTATTATTGGACAGACATTTAACTTGCACACGAACCATGTAAAATGCAAAATTACTAATGCCAGCTTAATAAAATGACTCTATGGTGTTGTACATGGCAAACCAAAGATCATGTTTGGTACTATCTTAGGTAGCAACTAATAAGCTAAAAGAAGAACGGAAACTTAATAAAGGTGTTGAATCACATATAATTCATGCTGCCCTTGATAATGGATCAATCAGCTTTTCCTAAGTTAAACAATAGTGAAATTCCAGTAGCCTAAAGGCCTGATTTGCACATATAGGATATAAGATTATATGATCAAGAAATAGCCACATGGATGCTACCCAGCACGAGACACTACTTTTTGATATAGCAGCACTGATTATAACGAACATGATTTATTAAGTGAACAAAAGCTATTTTCCCCAAAAATAACTCACATTATTTTTAAGTGAAAAGACTAAGAGTTATAATTTAAGAAGTAGAACCATCCAAATTATTGATTTATAAACTGTCAGATGCATCCGGTCAAGTACTTTGAGAGAAAGGAAAATAGCAAGAAACCAAAGCAGACCCCCGCCTCCTAACGAAGAGCTTCAATAAACTTAAATTGTCATCCTATTAACTAATCTATACACACGAGAACCTTCCAAAATGCCAGCCTCTTAGCCAAGATCATGACGATATTTAGACCTTCACCAAAAGGAAGTAACTTCATCAGTTGTGACCTATGACACATATATTTCAAAATCAAAACCAAAAGGAGGTAACTTCATGAGTTGTGACCTATGAGCAAGTATATATCTCAATAGCAGCTGAAAATAAGTCAATCTCTGAAGGTTCTTGCCATATGTATCCCGGCTAGACATCTTTGCTTTGAGAAAATCTTTTAGTGCATTCATGTTTATGCATCTCAAATTCTTTCCATTTGCATCCCTTCTTCTGCTAGTTAATAGAAACACTGAACTAAAATACATTTGGAAAGGTCTAGAGATATCTCAGGAGAAATTCAATTATATTAGCAAAAAGTTATCAGAGATACATCAAGTACTGATGCATGTAATATCTATAGTCCAGGGATATAAGAAGTAGCTGATTCAAACCCATGCATGCTAGTTAGCTTGAGAAAGTTAATTTTTTGTTTTGGTACCAAACACCTATCCTTGCCTAGCGAAGGCCAATAGTTTGTTCACTTTGGAACCAAATACACTAAATAATCACGCATAAACTGGCTGAGTTATGGATGTGCCAAATAATTACCACAACACAGTAGCTCTGGCATTATTTCACAGGGAATGAACAAAAAAAGAATCTGTTCAGAAGGAAAAAAGAATCATAGCCTATTCATACATGGCTGCATATATAGATTCCTAGCCAAAAATTACAGCCTATACTAATACACGACTGGATATCAGGATCATCAAGATACATAGTTTCCTTACAGAATCATGTACGGTTGTGCAGCTAATTAAACATCTAAATAAAGATAAAGGATACACCTTCTTTCCATCTAACAATCTCCGATAACCAACCACACTCGTAATATCTTGAAAGAAGTTTCTGCCTGTAATTGGGAGGATCTTGTGAAATGTTTAATCTAGTTGTCCTTGCCTTCCTCTGTAGATAACCGGGTGCAGTACTGATTGTTCACAAATTCTGTAGTATAGAGTTAATATGTAGTATATCGAGAGTACGATCAAACAGAAACATTATTCACAAGAAAAGGAAAGAGTGTCCAACATTGCAAATAAAAGATAGACCAGACAGAAAATCAAAAGCTTGTAGACATAAACACAAATAGTTAGTACCCAGTCCTTAGGATCGGAAATGACTTAGATTTATTTTTTCCTTAGATTGCAAGGAGCATATCATTAGAATACTTAACACTGCTCATAAAAAAGGTCCAAGTGCAAGTACTCACAGGCCTCCAGGCAACCAATAGTGTCTCCAGTTGTACTCCTCGGTGAAACCGGACATTGGGCAGGTTGTCGATGGACGCCCTCGGCATATGCCATTGGTGCCCTCGATCTCGATGAGTCCACTGCATTCACCCGACCATCAATATTTTGCATAAAATATCAGAGAATCCTATAAATACATATATCAGGAAGTTGTTCTAAGAGTATAGTAACATAATCCAATCAGAAGCTCCTAATTATTTTAGTCTGCCAGGCAATCTCTGTGTACTACAATCTTCAAGCATGTTCTGTAACCAACTTATACACTGATAATGAGAAGGAAGAACTATCTGAGTAGCTGAGGAGGGCAGCGAGTAGGATGGCTTGTATACACTAAAATCCAATCTTGTTCGGTTATGGGATATGCATCATACATGTCCCTGAAGCTACAATGCCAATGATTTGTTGTGATACGGTTCCTGAAATTTATGATACGATATAAAATCATTTTGAGTAGTAGGCAACCACACCATAACTGAATCAATCAGCAAGCAGAAGTCACACTCCAATTTTGAAGCGTACAAAATCCGAGCTCTGAGGCTGAACTTATTTAGAAACTTAATAACTAAACTATATATGTGAGCTAGTAACCTCTCCCATACACTGAATAGGAAATACTGTTAGTAAAAGGAGACAACAAGACAACCAATATGCCCAAGTACCAGAGAATGAAATAACCCAAATACACTATAAAAGATGAGGAAAAACTACAGAAAAAAAGAAAAAAGAATGATGACTTCAACAAATTGTAGGGAGGACAGAAGCAGTCTCAAATTATTTATGCTTTCTGAGTTGAATTACTACTTCAAAAGCAAATGGCCAAGCTGGCTGTAGGAAGGAACACCCAAAACATGACAAGAAAAGGGCCAAGCTAGCTCTAAGAAGAAGGAGCTCACAGGCAAGATGCAACCAGAAGTGAATAGGGAGTCCGACAACTTATTTTCATCTCCTCCCATGCTGCTCCTCGATGGTTCGCCTCCTCCCATGACGGTGCCCGATGGAATTGGCTGGTCAGAATTTGCTATTCAATCATTTCTCTTCTTCTTTGTAGTTCTAATTGAATATGGTACAATGATTTATCCACTATTTTAATCTTATAATGGAGCCTAAACGTACATGGAGCGTTTCATTTGCATTCACCTTTGATTCTCCATATTTTGATGTGTTCTCCAATAAAATAAACGATTTGGCTTGTTTATCATTATGGTTTGTGATTACATGACTATAGAAATCACAAGCAACTTTTATATCAATTTCCATGATTTTAATCGCCTTGTGGCGCAGTGGCAGTGTTTCATGACTACCGCTCTAGCATTGAATCGATGCAAGTTAATTGATATTATTTTGTAAAAATAGCTAGATATGGTTATCAAAATAATATCCCACTCCAAGTGGATATGCCGTCTTTGCAATAGCCCAGTGAAACAAGAAGCATGAAAAAAACTAAATAACAATACAGTCTAGAGTATATTATATAACGTATTACTCTTGGGCATGTATATAACATTAAATCTGAAACGTTAGACCTTTGCCAGGTGACTTCCATCTGAACACAAAGATATGCAAATTTAGAAGTACCATAAGAATAATGACTCTTTAGAAGTACCAGAATAATAATGGCCCCATATACCAGAAAAGCAAATAGATGTGATGATTTACTGTTTATTGGCTGATTATCTACTTTTCAACAGTTTCAGTGTGAATTGTCAGCAAAACAGAGATGAACTCTGCTGTTATATATCCTCCTGCACCAGCCCCTGTACCCCACCGCACTGAATTGCTCCATCCAATAGTTTCATTTGACTTGTGCCTACATTCAAAGCTGCAGTGATCTTTTTTGATTGGCTCCAGCACCCCAATCTAAAGTAAACAATAATTTCCTGCAATGGATAGGGAAATGATTAATTACAGGAGCAAAATTATGGAAAAAAAACACACAATTAACAATCAACCATATAGAGTGACAGATCCAGTAATGTTATGTGTCAAGCAAACAAGCGATCACTAACAATATTTTGCTCAAGTTCTGGAGTTTCCAGCTCTTAAATTCAAAAACTCACATCCTTTCGCCCAGTCCCACAGCCGTTGCAGCAGCACTCCGCCTCCGTCCTCCTATGCTCCACCATGAGCGCCTTCTCCTCCGGTCCTCGCCCCAGCCTCTTCCTTCTTGGCCGGCAGCCGCTGCTCACTCTCGCCCCCTCTCCATGACTCCTTCAGCTGCTACCACATCTGATCCTCGCCCTCGCCTGCTTGATATGCTGCATCACCCAAAACATGGCAAGAAAAGGCCAAGCTGGCTGTAAGAAGAAGGAGCTCATGGGCAAGATGCAACCAGAAGTGAACAGGGAGTCCGGCGGCTTATCTTTATATCCTCCCGTGCTGCTCCTCGATGGTTCGCCTCCTCCCATGACGGCGCCCGACGGAATTGGCCGGTCAGCATCGGCGGCAGAGTCAAGCCGTCTTCCTCGCTGGCTCTGTCTTCCCCATCTTTCTCAGTGTTGACAACTCAGGTAACTCTAGAGAAGAGGAGACAGGGAATTGAAGGGGAGAAGGAGGGACACGGTGGTGGTCGAGAGCAGGAGAGGAGGAGAGACGTGAATGTCTCGCACCGGCCGGAGACCCTCTCTGGCCCGCCGTCGCACCTCCCTCTCCTCTTTCCTCTCGCTTTCTCCCTCATCTCTTTCTTTCTCTATCCTGCAGTGACCGGTCCATGGCGAATCGAGCATCCCCGCCATCGCCTTTTGCCGGAGATGCCCGCCATCGCCGCTGCTAAAGATGCCCACCACCACGCCCGTGTCACGCCCAATATGCGACCCTATCTAAAAGGAACTCGAAGGTCCCACCAAGGATAGACCCGCATATTGAAACACTTTTGCAAGGTGGATATCATTACATCAACATTACATAATAGATGAGGATACATACATAAGGCATACAATGTCACACGAATACAACATCACAATACATAAGAGCATCATCCGACTACGGATGAAACACAAACAGAAACTCAAACGATATCCACCCTGCTAGCCCAGGCTGCCAACCTGGAACCTATTCCCTGATCGAAGAAGAAGCAGAAGAAGAACTCCAAACAAGCAAACATCGCTCTCGCGTCATGATCATCGCATAACCTGTACCTGCAATTGTTGTTGTAGTAATCTGTGAGCCATGAGGACTCAGCAATCCCATTACCATGGGTATCAAGACTAGCAAAGCTTAAAGGGAATGGAAAGGGTAAAGTGGTGAGGCTGCAGCAGCGACTAAGCATATATGGTGGCTAACATACGCAAATAAGAGCGAGAAGAGAGCAAGCGGAACGGTCGTGAAGCTAGCAATGATCAAGAAGTGATCCTGAACTCCTACTTATGTCAAACATAACCCAAAGACCGTGTTCACTTCCCGGACTCCGCCGAAAAGAGACCATCACGGCTACACACGCGGTTGATGCGTTTTAATTCGGATCTGGTGTCAAGTTATCTACAACCGGACATTAACAAATTCCCATCTGCCTATAACCGCAGGCACGGCTTTCGAAAGATTATACCCTGCAGGGGTCTCCCAACTTAGCCCATGATAAGCTCTCGCGATCAACGAAGGATATACCTTCTCCCAGGAAGACCCGATCAGACTCGGAATCCCGGTTTACAAGACATTTCGACAATGGTAAAACAAGACCAGTAAGACCGCCCGATGCGCCGACAATCCTGATAGGAGCTGCACATATCTCGTTCTCAGGACAACACCGGATGAGACAGGCTACGAGTAAAACAAGACTTCGAGTTTCCCCGAGGTGGCCCCGTAGGCGGCTCGGTTTGGACCAACACTTAGACAAGCACTGGCCCGGGGGGACTAAAATAAAGATGACCCTTGGGTTGGCCGACCCAAGGGAAGGGTATAGGTGGTGGTGAGGCAAATGGTAAAACCAATGTTGGGCCTTGCTGGAGGAGTTTTATTCAAAGCAAACTGTCAAGGGGGTCCCATAAATCACCCGACCGCGTAAGGAACGCAAAATCCGGGAACATAACACCAGTATGACGGAAACTAGGGCGACAAGAGTGGAACAAAACACCAGGCATAAGGCCGAGTCTTCCACCCTTTACCAAGTATATAGATGCATAATAATCTAAGAGATATTGTGATATCCCAACCAAAATCCTGTCCACCATGGAGCAATCTTCAACTTCACCTGCAACTAGCAACGCTATAAGAGGGGCTGAGCAAAGGGTAACATAGTCAAGCAACGGTTTGCTAGGAAGGGTGTCAAAGGTTAGAGGTTCATGGCAATTTGGGATGGCTTGATGAGCAAAAGATAGGTAACACAGCATAGCGATAGAACGAAGCAACTAGCATAGCAAAGATAGTAGTGAGATCCAGGGTAGCGGTCATCTTGCCTGAAATCCCGCAAGGAAGAAGAACGAGTCCATGAAGAAGATGAAGCCACGAAGACGAACCAAGCGTAGACGAACGAATCCTCACGATTGCAACAAAGCAGGAACTATCGAAAAGAAGCATACAACATAGTAAACACACCACTCATAAACAAGACATGATGCACAACAAGCATGATGCATGAAAAGGCTACATGAAGCTACTCATGGCAAGAGATGATGCAAACAAGAGCAACACATCAAGGCAAGTTTAAATGAGGCCGGGAACAACATATAACAAATCAGGTAAGTCCTCATATGCAAATTTCAAAATTGGTCCAGATCTGAATAAACCTTATGTTCAAGTTGTTAAACAGCAAGTTAAGATGCACCAAGATGATCTACACGAGATTCTAGTCAAGTTATATATAAAGTTCATTTAGTTCGAAGCTACGGCCTAGAAGATATGAGCAAAACAAGTTAATCATGGCATTGATGCAAAATGCATACAAACATCAAGCAAACACCTCAAAACAAGGATGCAACATGATAATATGAAGCTACATGCAAATCTAAGCAAGTTTCATATATAGCACACTCAAAACGGAGCAACGGTTCAACACAAACACTATACAAGTTATAGCAACAATCTGTCCAAAACAGCAACTAGGCATCTTGCAAGCACCAAAACAACATGCTACAGGACCTCAACAAGAAAACAAAATGCATGGACATGATGTACAGGTAAAGCATAACAAAACATGAACACTGAGCTATCTCCAGAAATCACTAGAACATGCTCAAACATACATAGCAATATTGCAAATAATATCAGTTTCAGACTTTGCAGAAAATAACATCAGGTTGCAATGTTTAGAGCTATCAAACGACATGTTACAAGAACTTATCATGGCAAACAAAGGCATGGAATGAATCTACTAATTGCATAGAACAAAAGTCCTTTACTAATCATGAGCCAAAAAGGATCAGAAGATATGATGGCACCCATGTAAACATAGCAAGTTATATTACAGATTCATACATGGCAGGAACAACGATAAGTAGGCATGTAGATGAGCTTGTGCAACTCACTACAGAGCAATACATGGCATGACAGGGCAACCAATAATAAGAAGGCATGTTTATGAAGCTAAGCATGGCAAGAGAAAGTCCATAGGGTACATGGATCACTAGCAACAATCATGGCAACAACTGAACTTAATGTTAACAGGCTGACAACAACATTATTTAGCAACTTTGGAGCAAGATATGAACAATCTACAGCAATCCATAAATGCAACCAGGGGCATGGATGGATAGAGCATGACATGTAGAACAAAACATATTTAGTGAACATCTCCAGATTATGCATAGAATGATTTGTAGAAGCAGGTTTACGTAGCATCACGAAATAATAGATTTAGCCTAGCAAAACAGCAACATCAAGTACACTACTTAACAAGCTCGATTCACTCACCACAAGTCATTGCATGACAAGATAAGCATAGCATCATCAAGAAGACATGTTTATGAAACAAACCAAGGCAAGAACAAGTTCATAGCATGCACGGATCAACTACAACAACCTTGGTAAAATTGAATAACATGTAAACAATCTGCGAGGAATCATTTTGAAGCAAAAGTAGAGCACGAAAATGACATACTAGACTACTCCATAATTGCAACCAGGGGCATGAATGGATAGAGAACAACCCTATGTTCAAAACACCCTTACTGAAGTATGTCAAAATATGCATGGATCTCTCTATAGCATCAAGTTTACATGGCATCAAAATAACAGCAAAACAAGGACTAAAATCAGCAACATTATGAAGCCTAGTTTGCATGCTTGTGCTAGTCACCACATTGATCACAAAAATACATGGTAAGCACATCTGTAAAGAAGACATGGCATAGATCAAAACACATGTAGACATCAATCTCATAGGATGCATACATCAATCATGGCAAAAATGACAAATGAGCATGTTCTGTTAACAGACAGCAGACAACATCATGAAGCACTCTTACAACGATGATTCAGGCATCAAGATGAGCTCAAATGAACATGATGCAATGGAATGAAATGAAGTACTCGTTGAGACGAACAATTTGACATATTACACGCACGAAACGCAGCTATGGATGCAGAGATATGATGTGATGAACATGGCATGATTATGCAAAAATATACGGGACTTGGACGAAATTTTGGGGAAGGGGAAAGTCAACCTCGGATCTGGATCGGGCTCGCCGGAGACGAAGAGGGTCGCGGTGGCCGGAGCAGAGGGGCGGCGAGCTCGCTGGCGGGATGGCGGAGGGCGGCGCCGGCAAAGGGCGGCGGGGCGCGGCCGGGCACGAACGGCGGCAGCCAGCGAAGGGCACGGGCGGATCTGGGAGCTCGGGCGCGCGGCGCGCCGG
>NC_041383.1:191727732-191734557 GCF_002162155.2 Triticum dicoccoides
GGGCCGCGACGCGGTGGGGAGAGAGAGAGGGCGCGGGCCGGGTGAGGTGGCGGCGGCTGGTTGGCTGCGGGCGGCTGCGGGCGGCGGCGGGGTGCTGTGGCGCGTGGGGATTGGTCGGGGTGAGGTGTCCGGCGGACATGTCCGGCTCGGGCGGACGTGTCCGGCGGCGCGAGGATGAAGATGGCTAGGGTTAGACCGGGATTTCGGGGGAGATGCACATATTTATAGGTAGAAGGAGCTAGGAGAGTCCAAATGAGGAGCGGTTTTCGGCCATGCAATCGTGATCGAACGACCGAGAGCATGGAGGGGAGTTAGATGGGTTTTGGACCACTTAGGAAGGGGTGTTGGGCTGCAACACACAGAGGGCTTTTACGGTTACCGGGTTAACCGTTGGAGTATCAAACGACCTCCAAATGGCACGAAACTTGACAGGCGGTCTACCGGTGCTATACCAAGGCCGCTTGGCAAGACTCGGTCCATTCCGAGAACGTTTAACACCCACTCGCGAAGAGAGGCGAGAAGGGGACGCCGGATGACATAGGAGCGCCGGATTGCAAAACGGACAACGGGGAAAATGCTCGAATGCATGAGACGAACACGTATGCAAAATGAGATGCACATGATAACATGATGAAATGCAACACGCAAGCAAATGACATGGCAACAACAGCGAATAACTGGCAGACACCTGGCGCATCGAATCCGGGGCGTTACAACACTCCTCCACTAACAAGAGATCTCGTCCCGAGATCTTAGGACCGAGACGGAAGGGAAAAGGAATGAGGTGAAACAAGAACTCAAGAGAAGAAGCAAAGAATTGAGAGCATTCGAGAAGAAGAGAGGAACGCCAATGACGAGAATCAAAAGCTCACGGAATCAGATAGACTATGAAACCACTCCGATTAGAACGAGATAAGAAACGAATAAGACTGAAAGGATTTAGGCAGCACTCCAGCTGAAAATTGAAGGAATAGAACAAGAACTTGAGAGTATGGAATGATACTTGATGAACTCTTGAAGAATGAATTAAATCATGAAGAACCACCATGAAGAACTCCGGTACAAAAGGATGATGAGATAGAATGAAGGAAGAAATAATAAGGTGAGCTTGCGATGGTTTAGATGGAGGTTCCGACGAAATGGCTGGGGAAATTGAACTCCGGAAAAGAAAAGATGGGAAACACTTGGAACTAGAATTTATTCAACAAGAACAAACTCTGAAGGAAAGGATTAATCACTTGGATGAAATAAGAATAAAATTTATTATATGCTTATCCTTCATCAAATTAAATTGATGACAAGCAATGGATTTTGCATACTACTTATTCTTCTTGAAAAGGATTGAGAAATGGCATATCGCAAACTTGAGAAGGTCTTCATGAACCACCGGTAGGATTGGAAAGGTCGAATGAATTAATATGATAAACGAAGGAAGTGAAATCTTGAATGAACCACCGTAAGAATTCGAAAATGACTGATGAAAGAGAATGAATCACCGGGAAGAATTAGAAGAACAAATATGCTAGAGGGGGTTTATATGCAAAAGAACAAAGAGATCATGAGCTCATTAAGAACACTTGGACGAAGCACCTGGATAATTGGATAACGATAGCTGAAATGTGAGGATGAAGAATTCTTCTGGAACGATGGCCTCCGATGAAAAGAAATGGAAAAACAACTCCTGACATACTCCGGATGGGTAAGAAAGAATATCTGGCAAATGGAATAATTTGAGACTGATAACATGAAGCTAGAACCACGAAACTTCAAGAGAACAGACAAGATTTACAGGAAAAACTCTTCTTCGGTCTTCAAAATACTGAGATACTCCGGTAGAATGGAAAACGAAGAGGTTGAGCCAACAATAAAAAGAATTTGAAAACAGTCTTGGAGAAAGCATGTGACTGATGGAATCCATTCTTACGTCACACTTGAAAAAATTGAGAATACTCTGGGGGAATGAGAAGAGTCAGGTAAGATCCTGGGAAAAGACCTGTGGGTTAGGGACCACTAAAAGAAAACACCGTTGAAAAAGGATGATGAACAGATAGCTGAGGCACCAGAACAATTGAAATATTTGAATGAGGTGACAACCTCGAATTAATTTGAACACAGACGAATCTCCTGAGATGTCTTGCACACTCCGGAAGGATAAACTGGTGAGATACGAACGAGCAGGGAAAACACTTGATCCGAGGAAAAGAATATGATTAACCCGAAAAACTTGAATTGAATCCACCAAAGAAGAAAAAGAGATGAAGAATGTTGAACAAAACGAGAATTCACTGGTTGAAATGATTGAGGGAAGACTGAAGAACCTCCGTACGAATGAAATTGATGTCCGAAACAGACTCAGGCTTCGGGAAGAAGAGGGTGGGAGGGCGGGAAAACAAAGGCAACTTGGAAGGGGGAACCGATGAATATCTTGAAGAGAAAACACCGGTTGAAAGAAAGCAAAGGCTCGCACGAGCAGGATGCATACTCGATTACGGACTCGGACTCCGAGGAGAAAAAGGGTGGGCGGGTGGGAAAAGAAAACAACTGAGGATTGAACTTGGCAAAGATGAAGAGGCTCGAGTCAACTTGACGAGAAATGCACCGGATGAAAAGAGCTGAGAACCCACGATCGGAAAACCAACTGCGTGATCCTAAAGAAAATTTGAAAGGGGAAGAGGAGTAATTCAAAACACCTACGTCAAGATTCCTGACCAGAGCGACGAAGGGGCTGAGGAGTAAAAAAAATTCCTACTCTCCGATATAACTAGACTCCAAAAACAGTTTTCTTCTAGACTCAACAATGGCCAAACTACACGATCAATCAAGGGGGCTCCTAGGGTCGGTCGAGGCTCTGATACCAACTTATCACACCCAATATGCGACCCTATCCAAAAGGAACTCGAAGGTCCCACCAAGGATAGACCCGCATATTGAAACGCTTTTGCAAGGTGGATATCATTACATCAACATTACATAATAGATGGGGATACATACATAAGGCATACAATGCCACACGAATACAACATCACAATACATAAGAGCATCATTCGACTACGGATGAAACACAAACAGAAACTCAAACGACATCCACCCTGCTAGCCCAGGCTGCCGTCCTGGAACCTATTCCCTGATCGAAGAAGAAGCAGAAGAAGAACTCCAAACAAGCAAACATCGCTCTCGCGTCATGATCATCGCATAACCTGTACCTACAACTGTTGTTGTAGTAATCTGTGAGCCACGAGGACTCAGCAATCCCATTACCATGGGTATCAAGACTAGCAAAGCTTAAAGGGAATGGAAGGGGTAAAGTGGTGAGGCTGCAGCAGCGACTACGCATATATTGTGGCTAACATACGCAAATAAGAGCGAGAAGAGAGCAAGCGGAACGGTCGTGAAGCTAACAATGATCAAGAAGTGATCCTGAACTCCTACTTACGTCAAACATAACCCAAAGACCGTGTTCACTTTCCCGGGCTCCGCCGAAAAGAGACCATCATGGCTACACACGCGGTTGATGCGTTTTAATTCGGATCTGGTGTCAAGTTATCTACAACCGGACATTAACAAATTCCCATCTGCCTATAACCGCAGGCACGGCTTTCGAAAGATTATACCCTGCAGGGGTGTCCCAACTTAGCCCATGATAAGCTCTCGCGATCAACGAAGGATATACCTTCTCCCAGGAAGACCCGATCATACTCGGAATCCCGGTTTACAAGACATTTCGACAATGGTAAAACAAGACCAGCAAGACCGCCCGATGCGCCGCACATATCTCGTTCTCAGGGCAACACCGGATGAGACATGCTACGAGTAAAACCAGACTTCGAGTTTCCCCGAGGTGGCCCCGCAGGCGGCTCGGTTCGGACCAACACTTAGACAAGCACTGGCCCGGGGGTGCTAAAATAAAGATGACCCTTGGGTTGGCCGACCCAAGGGAAGGGTATAGGTGGTGGTGAGGCAAATGGTAAAACCAAGGTTGGGCCTTGCTGGAGGAGTTTTATTCAAAGCGAACTGTCAAGGGGGTCCCATAAATCACCCGACCGCGTAAGGAACGCAAAATCCAGGAACATAACAACAGTATGACGGAAACTAGGGCGGCAAGAGTGGAAGAAAACACCAGGCATAAGGCCGAGTCTTCCACCCTTTACCAAGTATATAGATGCATTAATAATATAAGAGATATTGTGATATCCCAACCAAAATCCTGTCCACCATGGAGCAATCTTCAACTTTACCTGCAACTAGCAACGCTATAAGAGGGGCTGAGCAAAGGGTAACATAGCCAAGCAATGGTTTGCTAGGAAGGGTGTCAACGGTTAGAGGTTCATGGCAATTTGGGATGGCTTGATGAGCAAAAGATAGGTAACGCAGCATAGCGATAGAACGAAGTAGCTAGCATAGCAAAGATAGTAGTGAGATCCAGGGTAGCGGTCATCTTGCCTGAAATCCCGCAAGGAAGAAGAACGAGTCCATGAAGAAGATGAAGCCACAAAGACGAACCAAGCGTAGACGAACGAATCCTCTCGATCGCAACGAAACAGGAACTATCGAAAAGAAGCACACAACATAGTAAACACACCACTCATAGACAAGACATGATGCACAACAAGCATGATGCATGACAAGGCTACATGAAGCTACTCATGGCAAGAGATGATGCAAACAAGAGCAACACATCAAGGCAAGTTTAAATGAGGCCGGGAACAACATATAACAAATCCGATAAGTCCTCATATGCAAATTTCAAAATTGGTCCAGATCTGAATAAACCTTATGTTCAAGTTGTTAAACAGCAAGTTAAGATGCACCAAGATGATCTACACGAGATTCTAGTCAAGTTACATATAAAGTTCATTTAGTTCGGAGCTACGGCCTAGAAGATATGAGCAAAACAAGTTAATCATGGCATTGATGCAAAATGCATACAAACATCAAGCAAACACCTCAAAACAAGGATGCAACATGATAATATGAAGCTACATGCAAATCTAAGCAAGTTTCATATATAGCACACTCAAAACGGAGCAACGGTTCAACACGCAAACACTATACAAGTTATAGCAACAATCTGTCCAAAACAGCAACTAGGCATCTTGCAAGCACCAAAACAACATGCTACAGGACCTCAATAAGAAAACAAAATGCATGGACATGATGTACATGTAAAGCATAACAAAACATGAACACTGAGCTATCTCCAGAAATCACTAGAACATGCTCAAACACACATAGCAAGATTGCAAATAATATCAGTTTCAGACTTTGGAGAAAATAACATCAGGTTGCAATGTTTAGAGCTATCAAACGACATGTTACAGGAACTTATCATGGCAAACAAAGGCATGGAATGAATCTACTAATTGCATAGAACAAAAGTCCTTTACTGATCATGAGCCAAAAAGGATCAGAAGATATGATGGTACCCATGTAAACATAGCAAGTTATATTACAAATTCATACATGGCAGGAACAACGATAAGTAGGCATGTAGATGAGCTTGTGCAACTCACTACAGAGCAATACATGGCATGACAGGGCAACCAATAGTAAGAAGGCATGTTTATGAAGCTAAGCATGGCAAGAGAAAGTCCATAGGGTACATGGATCACTAGCAACAATCATGGCAAAAACTGAACTTAATGTTAACAGGCTGACAGCAACATTATTTAGCAACTTTGGAGCAAGATATGAACAATCTACAGCAATCCATAAATGCAACCAGGGGCATGGATGGATAGAGCATGACATGTAGAACAAAATATATTTAGTGAACATCTCCAGATTATGCATAGAATGATTTGTAGAAGCAGGTTTACATAGCATCATGAAATAACAGATTTAGCCTAGCAAAACAGCAACATCAAGTACACTACTTAACAAGCTCGATTCACTCACCACAAGTCATTGCATGACAAGATAAGTATAGCATCATCAAGAAGACATGTTTATGAAACAAACCAAGGCAAGAACAAGTTCATAGTATGCACGGATCAACTACAACAACCTTGGCAAAATTGAATAACATGTAAATAATCTGGCAGGAAACATTTTGAAGCAAAAGTAGAGCACGAAAATGACATGCTAGACTACTCCATAATTGCAACCAGGGGCATGAATGGATAGAGAACAACCCTATGTTCAAAACACCCTTACTGAAGTATCTCAAAATATGCATGGATCTCTCTGTAGCATCAAGTTTACATGGCATCAAAATAACAGCAGAACAGAGACTAAAATCAGCAACATTACGAAGCCTAGTTTGCATGCTTGTGCTAGTCACCAAATTGATCACAAAAATACATGGTAAGCACATCTGTAAAGAAGACATGGCATAGATCAAAACACATGTAGACATCAATCTCATAGGATGCATACATCAATCATGGCATAAATGACAAATGAGCATGTTCTGTTAACAGACAGCAGACAACATCATGAAGCACTCTTGCAACAATGATTCAGGCATCAAGATGAGCTCAAATGAACATGATGCAATGAAATGAAATGAAGTACTCGTTGAGACGAACAATTTGACATATTACACGTACGAAACGGAGCTACGGATGCAGAGATATGATGCGATGAACATGGCATAATTATGCAAAAATATACGGGGCGGACGAATTTTTGGGGAAGGGGAAAGTTAACCTCGGATCTGGATCGGGCTCGCCGGAGAAGAAGAGGGTCGCGGTGGCCGGAGCATAGGGGCGGCGAGCTCGCTGGCGGGATGGCGGAGGGCGGCACCGGCAAAGGGCGGTGGGGCGCGGCCGGGCACGAACGACGGCGGCCGGCGAAGGGCGCGGGCGGATCCGGGAGCTCGGGCGC
>NC_041383.1:191734997-191753433 GCF_002162155.2 Triticum dicoccoides
GAGAGGGCGCGGGCCGGGTGAGGTGGCGGCGGCTGGTTGGCTGCGGGCGGTGGGGGGTGACGTGGCGCATGGGGATTGGTCGGGGTGAGGTGTCCGGCGGACATGTCCGGCTCGGGCGGACGTGTCCGGCGGCGCGAGGATGAAGATGGCTAGGGTTAGACCGGGATTTCGGGGGAGATGCACATATTTATAGGTAGAAGGAGCTAGAAGAGTCCAAATAAGGAGCGGTTTTTGGCCATGCGATCGTGATCGAACGACCGAGAGCATGGAGGGGAGTTAGATGGGTTTTGTGTTGGGGAACGTAGCAGAAATTCAAAATTTTCCTACGCGTCACCAAGATCTATCTCTGGAGAGACCAGCAACGAGTAGAAAGGAGAGTGCATCTACATACCCTTGTAGATCGCTAAGCAGAAGCGTTCAAGTGAACGGGGTTGATGGAGTCGTACTCGTCGTGATTCAGATCACCGATGATCAAGTGCCGAACGGACGGCACCTCCGTGTTCAACACACGTACAGCCCGGTGACGTCTCCCATGCCTTGATCCAGCAAGGAGAGAGGGAGAGGTTGAGGAAGACTCCATCCAACAGCAGCACAACGGCGTGGTGGTGGTGGAGGAGCGTGGCAATCCCGCAGGGCTTCGCCAAGCACCACGGGAGAGGAGAAGAACTTGGGAGAGAGGGAGGGGCTGCACCAAAGGCATAAGGTGTGTTTGGGAGGCCCTCCTACCCCACTATATATAGGGATCCCAAGGGGGGGTGCGCCAGCCCCTAGGAGATCCAATCTCCAAGGGGGCGGCGGCCAGGGGAGGAGTCCTCCCCCCCCAAGGCACCTAGGAGGTGCCTTCCCCTGCTGGGACTCTTCCTTTAGGGTTTCCCCAGGCGCATGGGCCTCTTGGGGCTGGTGCCCTTGGCCCATGTAGGCCAAGGCGCACCCCCTACAGCCCATGTGGCCCCCCGGGGCAGGTGGCCCCACCCGGTGGGCCCCCGGGACCCTTCCGGTGGTCCCGGTACAATACCGATGACCCCGAAACTTGTCCCGATGGCCGAAACAGGACTTCCTATATATAAATCTTTACTTCCGGACCATTCCGGAACTCCTCGTGACATCCGGGATCTCATCCGGGACTCCGAACAACATTCGGTAACCACATACAAGCTTCCTTTATAACCCTAGCGTCATCGAACCTTAAGTGTGTAGACCCTACGGGTTCGGGAGACATGCAGACATGACCGAGACGTTCTCCGGTCAATAACCAACAGCGGGATCTGGATACCCATGTTGGCTCCCACATGTTCCACGATGATCTCATCGGATGAACCACGATGTCAAGGACTTAATCAATCCCGTATTCAATTCCCTTTGTCTAGCGGTATTTTACTTGCCCGAGATTCGATCGTCGGTATACCGATACCTTGTTCAATCTCGTTACCGGCAAGTCACTTTACTCGTTCCGTAACACATCATCCCGTGATCAACTCCTTGGTCACATTGCGCATATGATGATGTCCTACCGAGTGGGCCCAGAGATACCTCTCCGTTTACACGGAGTGACAAATCCCAGTCTTGATCCGCATAAAACAATAGATACTTTCGGAGATACCTGTAGTGCACCTTTATAGTCACCCAGTTACGTTGTGACGTTTGATACACTCAAAGCACTCCTACGGTATCCAGGAGTTACACGATCTCATGGTCAAAGGAAGAGATACTTGACATTGGCAAAGCTCTAGCAAACGAACTACACGATCTTTGTGCTATGCTTAGGATTGGGTCTTGTCCATCACATCATTCTCCTAATGATGTGATCCCGTTATCAACGACATCCAATGTCCATAGCCAGGAAACCATGACTATCTGTTGATCACAACGAGCTAGTCAACTAGAGGCTCACTAGGGACATATTGTGGTCTATGTATTCACACGTGTATTATGATTTCCGGATAATACAGTTAAAGCATGAATAAAAGACAATTATCATGAACAAGGAAATATAATAATAATACTTTTATTATTGCCTCTAGGGCATATTTCCAACAGTCTCCCACTTGCACTAGAGTCAATAATCTAGTTCACATCGCCATGTGATTAACACTCACAGGTCACATCGCCATGTGACTAATACCCAAGAGTTTACTAGAGTCAGTAGTCTAGTTCACATCACTATGTGATTAACACTCAATGAGTTTTATGTTTGATCATGTTGCTTGTGAGAGAGGTTTTAGTCAACGGGTCTGAACCTTTCAGATCCGTGTGTGCTTTACAAATCTCTATATCATCTCCTAGATGCAGCTACCACGCTCTATTTGGAGCTATTCCAAACAACTGTTCTACTTGGAGCTATTCTAAATTATTGCTCCATTATATGTATCCGGTCTCTCTACTCAGAGCTATCCGGATATGTGTCAAGCTTGCATCGTCGTAACCTTTACGACGAACTCTTTTACCACCTCCATAATCGAGAAAATTCCTTAGTCCACTAGTTACTAAGGATAACTTTGACCGCTTTCCTGTGAGCCATTCTTGGATCACTCTTGTACCCCTTGACTGACTCATGGCAAGGCACACTTCAGGTGCGGTACACAGCATAGCATACTGAAGAGCCTACGTCTTAAGCATAGGGGACGACCTTCGTCCTTTCTTTCTATTCTGCCGTGGTCGAGCTTTAAGTCTTAACTTCGTACCTTACAACTCAGGCAAGAACTCCTTCTTTGACTGGTCCATCTTGAACACCTTCAAGATCATGTCAAGGTATGTGCTCATCTGAAAGTATTATTAAGCATTTTGATCTATCCTTATAGATCTTGATGCTCAATGTTCAAGTAGCTTAATCCAGGCTTTCCATTGAAAAACACCTTTCAAATAACCCTATATGCTTTCTAGAAATTCTACATCATCTCTGATCATCAATATGTCAACAACATATGCTCATCAGAAATTCTATAGTGCTCCCACTCACTTCTTTGGAAATACAAGTTTCTCATAAACTTTGTATAAATCCAAAATCTTTGATCATCTCATCAAAGCGTACATTCCAACTCCGAGATGCTTACTCCAGTCCTTAGAAGGATCGCTGGAGCTAGCATACCTTTTAGCATCCTTAGGATCGACAAAACTTTTCTGATTGTATTGCATACAACCTTTCCTTACGAAAACTAGTAAGGAAACTTGTCTTGACATCCATCTGCCAGATTTCATAAATGCAGCTAATGCTAACATGATTCCGACGGACTTTAAGCATCGCTACGAGTGAGAAAATCTCATCGTAGTCAACTCCTTGAACTTGTCGGAAACCACTTCGCCACAAGTCGAGCTTCATAGATGGTGACATTACCATCCACGTCCGTCTTCTTCTTAAAAGATCCATTTATCTCAATGGATTGCCGATCATCGGGCAAGTCCATCAAAGACCATGCTTTGTTCTGATATATGGATACTATCTCGGATTTCATGGCTTCTAACCATTTGTCGGAATTCGGGCCCACCATCGCTTCTCCATAGCTCGTAGGTTCATTGTTGTCTAGCAACATGACCTTCAAGACAGGATCACCTTACCACTCCGAAGTAGTACGTGTCCTTGTCGTCCTACGAGGTTCGGTAGTGACTTGATCCGAAGCTTCATGATCACTATCATAAGCTTCCACTTCAATTGGTGTAGGTGCCACAGGAACAACTTCCTGTGCCCTGCCACACACTAGTTGAAGAGACGATTCAATAACCTCATCAAGTCTCCACCATCCTCCCACTCAACTCTTTCGAGAGAAACCTTTCCTCGAGAAAGGACCCGATTCTAGAAACAATTCATATTGCTTTCGGATCTGAATTAGGAGGTATACCCAACTGTTTTGGGTGTCCTATGAAGATGTATTTTATCCGCTTTGGGTTCGAGCTTAATCCTGAAACTTTTTCACATAAGCGTCGCAGCCCCAAACCTTTAAGAAACGACAACTTAGGTTTCTCTAAACCATAATTCATACGGTGTCATCTCATTGGAATTACGTGGTGCCCTATTTAAAGTGAATGTGGTTGTCTCTAATGCCTAACCCATGAACGATAGTGGTAATTCGATAAGAGACATCATGGTACGCACCATATCCAATAGGGTGCAACTATGATGTTCGGACACACCATCACATTATGGTGTTCCAGGCGGTATTAATTGCGAAACAATTTCCACAATGTCTTAATTGTGTGCCAAAACTCGTAACTCAGATATTCATCTCTATGATCATATCATAGACATTTTATCCTCTTGTCACAATGATCTTCTACTTCACTCTGAAATTACTTGAACCATTCAATAATTCAGACTTGTGTTTCATCAAGTAAATATTCTCAACATCTACTCGAATCATCTGTGAAGTAAGAACATAACGATATTCACTACATGCCTCAGCACTCATTGGACTGCACACATCAAAATGTGTTACTTCCTACAAGTTGCTATCTTGTTCCATCTTACTGAAAACGAGGCTTTTCAGTCATCTTGCCCATGTGGTATGATTTGCATATCTCAAGTGATTCAAAATCAAGTGAGTCCAAACGATCCATTTGCATGGAGTTTCTTCATGCATATACACCAATAGACATGGTTCGCATGTCTCAAACTTTTCAAAACGAGTGAGTCCAAAGATCCATCAACATGGAGCTTCTTCATGCGTTTTATACCATTATGACTTACATGGCAGTGCCACAAGTAAGTGGTACTATCATTACTATCTTATATCTTTTGGCATGAAAATGTGTATCCCTACGATCAAGATTCAATAAACCATTCCTTTAGGTGCAAGAGCACTTATTCAGGTTTAATACTAATCTTGATGGTAGAGGGAGCGTGCGATGTTTGATCACATCAAACTTGGAAAAACTTCCAACGCATATCGTCAGCTCACCTTTAGCTAGTCTCCGTTTATTCCGTAGCTTTTATTTCGAGTTACTAACACTTAGCAACCGAACTGGTATCTAATACGCTGGTGCTACTAGGAGTACTAGTAAAGTACACATTAACATAATGTATATCCAATATACTTCTATCGACCTTGCCAGCCTTCTCATCTACCAAGTATCTAGGGTAATCCTGCTCTAGTGGTTGTTCCCCTTATTACAGAAGCACTTAGTCTCGGGTTTGGGTTCAACCTCGGGTTTCTTCATTGGTGCAGCAGCTGATTTGCCGTTTCATGAAGTATCCCTTCTTGCCCTTGCCTTTCTTGAAACTAGTGGTTTCACCAACCATCAACAATTGATGCTCCTTCTTGATTTCTACTTTCGCGGTGTCAAACATCGCGAATACCTCAAGGATCATCATATCTATCCCTGATATGTTATAGTTCATCACGAAGCTCTAGCAGCTTGGTGGCAATGTCTTTGGAGAAACATCACTATCTCATCTGGAAGATCAACTCCCACTCGATTCAAGTGATTGTTGTGCTCAGACAATTTGAGCACAAGCTCAACGATTGAGCCTTTCTCCCTTAGTTTGTAGGCTAAGAAAATCGTCGGAGGTCTTATACCTCTTGACGTGGGCACGAGCCTGAAATCCCAATTTCAGCCCTCGAAACATCTCATATGTTCCGTGACGTTTCGAAAACGTCTTTAGTGCCTCAACTCTAAACCGTTTAACTGAACTATCACGTAGTTATCAAAACGTGTATGTCCGATGTTCGTAACATCCACAAACGACGTTTGGGGTTCAGCACACTAAGCGGTGCATTAAGGACATAAGCTTTCTACTGATCGCATAATCGCTACTGTCAACTTTCAACTATATTTTCTCTAGGAACATATCTAAAACAGTAGAACTAAAGCGCGAGCTACGACATAATTTGCAAAAGGTCTTTTGACTATGTTCAGGATAATTAAGTTCATCTTATGAACTCCCACTCAGATAGACATCCCTCTGGTCATCTAAGTGATCACATGATCCGAGTCAACTAGGCCGTGTCCGATCATCACGTGAGACGGACTAGTTAATGTCAGTGAACATCTTCATGTTGATCGTATCTACTATACGACTCATGCTCGACCTTTCGGTCTCCGTGTTCCGAGGCCATGTCTGCACATGCTAGGCTCCTCAAGTTAACCCTAAGTGTTTTCGCTGTGTAAAACTGTCTTACACCCGTTGTATGTGAACGTAAGAATCCATCACACCCGATCATCACGTGGTGCTTAGAAGCGACGAACTGTAGCAACGGTGCACAGTTAGGGGAGAACACTTCTTGAAATTTTGTAAGGGATCATCTTATTTACTACCGTCGTCCTAAGTAAACAAGATGCATAAACATGATAAACATCACATGCAATCAAATAGAGTAGTGACATGATATGGCCAATATCATATAGCTCCTTTGATCTTCGTCTTCGGGGCTCCATGATCATCTTGTCACCGGCATGACACCATGATCTCCATCATCATGATCTCCATCATCGTGTCTTCATGAAGTTGTCACGCCAACGACTACTTCTACTTCTATGGCTAACGCGTTTAGCAATAAAGTAAAGTAAGTTACATGGCGTTCTTCAATGACACGCAGGTCATACAAAAAATAAAGACAACTCCTATGGCTCCTGCCGGTTGTCATACTCATCGACATGCAAGTCGTGAATCCTATTACAAGAACATGATCAATCTCATACATCACATATCATTCATCACATTCTTCTTGGCCATATCACATCACATAGCATACCCTGCAAAAACAAGTTAGACGTCCTCTAATTGTTGTTTGCATGTTTTACGTGGCTGCTATGGGTTTCTAGCAAGAACGTTTCTTACCTACGCAAAACCACAACGTGATATGCCAATTGCTATTTACCCTTCATAAGGACCCTTTTCATCGAATCCGTTCCGACTAAAGTGGGAGAGACTGGCACCCGCTAGCCACCTTATGCACCAAGTGCATGTCAATCGGTGGAACCTGTCTCACGTAAGAGTACGTGTAAGGTCGGTCCGGGCCGCTTCATCCCACAATACCGTCGAAACAAGATTGGACTAGTAACGGTAAGCATATTGAACAACATCAACGCCCACAACTACTTTGTGTTCAACTCGTGCAAAGAATCTACGCAATAGACCTAGCTCTGATACCACTGTTGGGGAACGTAGCAGAAATTCAAAATTTTCCTACGCGTCACCAAGATCTATCTATGGAGAGACCAGCAACGAGTAGAAAGGAGAGTGCATCTACATACCCTTGTAGATCGCGGAAGCGTTCAAGTGAACGGGGTTGATGGAGTCGTACTCGTCGTGATTCAGATCACCGATGATCAAGTGCCGAACGGACGGCACCTCCGCGTTCAACACACGTACAGCCCGGTGACGTCTCCCATGCCTTGATCCAGCAAGGAGAGAGGGAGAGGTTGAGGAAGACTCCATCCAACAGCAGCACAACGGCGTAGTGGTGGTGGAGGAGCGTGGCAATCCCGCAGGGCTTCGCCAAGCACCACGGGAGAGGAGAAGAACTTGGGAGAGAGGGAGGGGCTGCACCAAAGGCATAAGGTGTGTTTGGGAGGCCCTCCTACCCCACTATATATAGGGATCCCAAGGGGGGGGGGTGCGCCAGCCCCTAGGAGATCCAATCTCCAAGGGGGCGGCGGCCAGGGGAGGAGTCCTCCCCCCCCCCCAAGGCACCTAGGAGGTGCCTTCCCCTGCTGGGACTCTTCCTTTAGGGTTTCCCCAGGCGCATGGGCCTCTTGGGGCTGGTGCCCTTGGCCCATGTAGGCCAAGGCGCACCCCCTACAGCCCATGTGGCCCCCCGGGGCAGGTGGCCCCACCCGGTGGGCCCCCGAGACCCTTCCGGTGGTCCCGGTACAATACCGATGACCCCGAAACTTGTCCCGATGGCCGAAACAGGACTTCCTATATATAAATCTTTACTTCCGGACCATTCCGGAACTCCTCGTGACGTCCGGGATCTCATCCGGGACTCCGAACAACATTCGGTAACCACATACAAGCTTCCTTTATAACCCTAGCGTCATCGAACCTTAAGTGTGTAGACCCTACGGGTTCGGGAGACATGCAGACATGACCGAGACGTTCTCCGGTCAATAACCAACAGCGGGATCTGGATACCCATGTTGGCTCCCACATGTTCCACGATGATCTCATCGGATGAACCACGATGTCAAGGACTTAATCAATCCCGTATTCAATTCCCTTTGTCTAGCGGTATTTTACTTGCCCGAGATTCGATCGTCGGTATACCGATACCTTGTTCAATCTCGTTACCGGCAAGTCACTTTACTCGTTCCGTAACACATCATCCCGTGATCAACTCCTTGGTCACATTGCGCATATGATGATGTCCTACCGAGTGGGCCCAGAGATACCTCTCCGTTTACACGGAGTGACAAATCCCAGTCTCGATCCGCATAAAACAATAGATACTTTCGGAGATACCTGTAGTGCACCTTTATAGTCACCCAGTTACGTTGTGACGTTTGATACACCCAAAGCACTCCTAGGGTATCCAGGAGTTACACGATCTCATGGTCAAAGGAAGAGATACTTGACATTGGCAAAGCTCTAGCAAACGAACTACACGATCTTTGTGCTATGCTTAGGATTGGGTCTTGTCCATCACATCATTCTCCTAATGATGTGATCCCGTTATCAACGACATCCAATGTCCATAGCCAGGAAACCATGACTATCTGTTGATCACAACGAGCTAGTCAACTAGAGGCTCACTAGGGACATATTGTGGTCTATGTATTCGATTTCCGGATAATACAGTTAAAGCATAAATAAAAGACAATTATCATGAACAAGGAAATATAATAATAATACTTTTATTATTGCCTCTAGGGCATATTTCCAACATTTTGGGCCACTTAGGAAGGGGTGTTGGGCTGCAACACATAGAGGGCTTTTACGGTTACCCGGTTAACCGTTGGAGTATCAAACGACCTTCAAATGGCACGAAACGTGACAGGCGGTCTACCGGTGCTATACCAAGGCCGCTTGGCAAGACTCGGTCCATTCCGAGAATGTTTAACACCCACTCGCGAAGAGAGGCGAGAAGGGGACGCCAGATGACATAGGAGCGCCGGATTGCAAAATGGACAGCGGGGAAAATGCTCGGATGCATGAGACGAACACGTATGCAAAATGAGATGCACATGATAACATGCTGAAATGCAACACGCAAGCAAATGACATGGCAACAACGGCGAATAACTGGCAGACACCTGGCGCATCGAATCCGGGGTGTTACAGCCCGCACACCTCGGATCCGGCCGGATCCCCTACTCTTCCACCCCAGCGAGAAGACCCGACTGCGGCTAATGAAGGAGGAGGGAGTGGTGATGCACTGCGCTGTGGGGGTGAGGGGAAAGAGAGCTAGGTTTGCGCTGCGAGGGCCGAAGCGTGCCAGCAAATGAGCGAGGCGCACGAGGCGAGTGGGGAAAGGGCAGTTTCACCCAGTAAAGTTTCACCTAGCCAATCGAAAGGGACCCCGAGGCCACCAGTCATGGACCTAAAAAATCAACCGCAAGGTGAAATCAGCGGTAAGGATCCGACAGACTTGGCTGCCCGGTTGACCAGATTCAACGCGATTGAACGGCCAGGAACATCCTGATTCGGGGAGCTCTGAGGAGGAGGGTCGGCTAGGCTTCTTTTATGTTTAAATCCCTGGTTCACCTAAAAAAAGAACAAGGTGGAGTTGCTCCTCCACAACCTTTGTGCCGCCACTCAACTACGGCATAGTCGCTGGAGGAGAGAAACCCTAATTGAGAGGGTACTTGCCCAGTTTTGAATGGAGAGGCTCCCCTAACCTCTACTAGACCATGATGGCGCGCGTTGCCGCACCCGTCCATTTTTATAATTAATGATAGGTATTTTGGCAAATATATTGAGATACAAACATAGAAATTAATTTTATCCATATTAGAAGAATATGTTGTTGTTTTTTAAGCTTGATTAGTTCTCATTGTCAACATCATCATCATATATAATGTAAAGGTAAGTAAAGAAAAGGATTGAGCAAGCCTACATTTGTGATCAAGCAGAGAGTAGACAAATCCATCCGACCGTCGATCAGAATGCCTCCCAAGGAGAAAAATACTTCCCTTCTGCAACAACACACACAATTTCTAAAAAAGTTATAAATGAAAGTTTATAAACAACCAACAAAAAGAAAAGACTTAAAATTTAGAGTGAAAACCATGCAAAATAAATAAGATGAGCAATGGTCCCAGTTTTATTAACCTTTTCACCAATTTCACAAAGCTAAATCCCATGGTAGGAGCAGTGGGACCATGTTGCTCCCTGGTCCTCACCCTTCCTCTTGTACTTTCTTCTCGCCCTCACCACCTCCATCATCTTCCTCAACAGCCGTGGCAGCATCACAACAAGGATTTTCCTAGGTTGGGAGAGCATGGGGGTAGCAAGGGCGAAGTTGAATAAAATAGTTGACGATGAGACGATACCTATTTTGAACTGCAAAGTGAATACAAAATGTAACTACATGTGAAGTAAATTTAACTAAAGTACATTTAAAGTTACAAACATTAGTACGTATCATATCTACTTTATATGTGCAAAGTTGATAATTCAGTTTTGGTTTCCACAAAATGGGAACACTCAATTGTGTTGGATATAATAATACATCCAGAGAACTTCAAAATAAGTTGTAGGAATTACTCCATGAAGCCATAATTGTCCAACGTTAATAATAAAATAAAGTTTTAACTTACATATTTAAATATTTTTGTGCTTTTCATAGAAACCAGAAAAAAAATAGAATGTCTAGTGGGAGTGTGATATATGGAAGTCACATCCATTGCATATGTATTGGTCTTTTTCTTTGTAACAACATGCATCGCATGAAAAGGAAGCTATTTCAATTTGTATAGTAAGTTGTTTTTTCATGCAAGTGTAGAATAATTTCTGCAAAAATTAACTGAATTGGGCGTACCAATTATTTATTGTTTGCTTGGTCGACTACTACAACTATTAAATCTAATCACACACGCCTGAAAAATACATTAGCACAACAACAGTATAGCCCTCCATTCCTTCTTTCCCTGCGTATATATAAGCAAGAAGAGATGATGATTGATGAACAAATGCATGTTGATTGAGAAATGAGAGAACTCAAGATATATAAGATTCAAGCCTTTGGAAACGAGCATACAATATGTCGACGCTGTAGTGTAGTATCCTGAATTCCCGATCTGCACCACTTCTAGATGGTCTCATAGTCAGTGTTGGTTGGGATCCATCTGCACCAAATGGACAACGTCCAACAAGTGAACATACTTTACCAGCCCTATTGACTATAGCCCCTCAAGGCCTCAACTATGTCAAAGATGTAGCGATTCAGGAGCATGCCCTGTTGGGCAGATCAAAATTATTATACATAACTCACTGAAACTACAATCAGGTGACCAAAGAGGGTAAGAGCAGAAATTTTTATGTAAGACTACACAGTGAATAAACAGTGACTATGAGGAAATGTAAAGCTTCACATAATAGCATTAAATCAACTAAAGAAACTATTACTGACCTGATGATTAGCAAAATATGAACTATTGGTTTGTATTTGATTCTTAGCCATGATGCATCACAACATGCTGCACGGACAGAAGCCTTATTCTTAAGCATATATTTCGGACACAGCAATCCGCCAGCTCCTAGAATCTGCGGAGTGGCTGCTTGCTCGCTGCAAGATTTTGAACTACAGCTCCGTCCGTTCCTAAAGCGGAGTGACACTGAACGGGCCCTTCGACACTGATCAGAAGATGGAAACGTGAAACTACAAATTAGGGAGGCGATGCAGAGACAGAACCCTTATTCTTAAGCATGTTGTATGGAGGACGATTATGTCCGGGTAGAGCTTATAACCGGAATAGGAGCGGCAGGGCACGCGACAAGAGTCATGGAGGAGCAGAGCGGTTCAGATGTTTCGCTCAGAGCCAAAGACATTGAAAACAGAAGCGCGTGTGGTGGGATGAAGGTGCCGCTGTGAGGCGAGGAGGACAGGGGAGGGAAGAAAGTAGCGAAAGACATGCTATGGCTCCTCGCGGGCGCAGTGGTGCCAGAGATACTCTTGTAACGGCGGCGACACACTTCGAGGTCGGGAGGGAGGAGCGTGGAGTGATCCGTCTGGTGGACTGAGTTGAGGGCGACACCCACAAACGACCCATTCGTAGTCCCACGCCGTATGAACGACGGGCCTCCAAAAATGCTACGAGAGTAGCGGCCCTTTTAGGACATCCACGCCAGATTTGGCCTACGCCGCGCTAACAGAACTTTCATGTGAATCGGACGGCCATGTACGTCAAATCGCGAGGATGGACGGCTCTAGAGTCTAATGACCTGAGAGGGCAGGATTAGTGCTCAGTTTTATAATATATCTAAATATTAACCTTTTTTTAGGGGAACCTCTATATTAACTTTTTTTTGAGGTGGACCTATATATTAACTAATCATGCGTCAAACTGGGCCTGATCTCGGGCCGGCCAGGTCGGGTTCGCACCAAGACAGCCTAGCAGGCCCACACACCAGACGCAGATCTAGGGCAAAACTGCCCCGAAGCAAACGGCCACCGTGAGATGCAGATCAAACCGCAGGCACGCCACCACCCATCCCCCCGTTTTAAGGCCCCAAACCCTCTCGAATCCGCCCCCCTCCTGCGCCGTCGTCCTCCTCCTCCTCCTCGCCTCCCCGCGGCCACACCTCGACTCGCTCCCTCGAGGTAACCACCCCATCCTCACCGACGGCTCCCCTTCTCCCCGTTGCGTAGATCCGCTCTTAGCTGTTCTCGATCTTCAGTTCTAGGCTACATCTTCGATCTTTTCGCGGTGAATCGCGTGATTTTAGTTTCGCTCTTTAAGTATCTTGTGGGTGTGTGACGTTTTGGTCTTCGATCTGGAGGGGCTGTAGCTATTTGCTTAGATGGCGTGTGTTTCAGCAGATCTCGGTTATTGGATACGGATGTTTTGTTGGTTATTGATGCTGTTAGGGGTTTAGATCCGATGCGTCGTGTGTTCTGTTCGTAAAATTGGATTGCGTGCCATATACATCGCGGCAGGAAGAATAAATTGCGGCAAAGGGCATCTACATCGTGTTTGTTTTGTGGATATCCGTAGTATCTGTAATAGAAGATGAGAAATAGAATAAATTCTTGCATATTTGTTGTCTCAGTGAATTTTGATAGTAAATCAGCGAACGTGCTCCTATCAAAAGCCAGCTAAATGGATTTGGCCTATGTTGCTTCAGTTTACATTATTCTTACCCGTATCTACCTAGTTGTTTTGAATGCGCCACCTCCCTGTGTGCTATTTATCTGTAACATAATCATGTTATGTCAATCAGTTATCTATCCGCATACCTGCTGTGCCATGTCAATTGCTTGCCATCCAAATTTATGCTTTTATGTGTTCTCAAACACAGTTGTGTAGTGTTGATGCATGTTGTTTTGTCAGTATGATATCTCACTGGTTTGTTCTTAGTTGTTTCTCTTCTGCCTAATTATGCAGCTATTCTGGCATGTCAATTTGATTAGCTAGTTCTCTCCAAATCTCCCTTATTTGTTCTTTAAAATCATTAGCTTGTTTGCTTCCTGAGTTATGGTGGGTCCTGTTACATAGATAGGATTAGGATGCCATTAGTGTTAAGCTGGCTTGTGGTTTCGTAGTTAAATTCCACAGTTTGTGTGCCAAAATCTACTGTTCTTATATAGCTCTCTTCTCTGCCAGTAGATCATCTGTTCCATCCTTTTGAGGCGAGATGGCGGCTACCTTCAATGTTAACGCTGAGGCAGGCCTTAAAAAGCTTGATGGCTACCTTCTGTCTCGCAGTTACATCTCTGGGTATGTGTTTCATACTTTCATGCCATACTTGTTTAGTATAATGGTTGTATTCGTGGCATCAGTCTTACCCTGTAAAACTTACTCTGTAGATACCAAGCTTCCAAGGATGACTTGGCTGTGTATTCTGAATTCTCAGTTGCTCCACCATCAACTTGCACCAATGTTGCAAGGTGGTACAATCACATTGATGCACTCCTGAAGCTGAGGTATGAACTCAAATTTAATTCACAACAGCCTTACAGTCCTGTTGTAACACTAAGTGATTCTAATTTATGTAAACAATCTGTTCATATTCAGTGGAGTTACTGCCCCTGGTCAAGGTGTGAAGGTTCTGTCATCAGTTGTCCCTGAGACCTCAACTACTGATGTGGCTGAGGTAACACAGCCATAACCCCTTCTGCTTTAGATAAATTTTATCATTTCTTCTGCAAGTGTGCCAACTGCTGAACTGGTTCAGGTGCTGGTTTTTATTGGGCGTTTGTGCGCTTCAAATCTTCCAGTATCATAAGCATAACATCATGTATACTGTACTCTGCAGGCTCCTGCAGCTGATGATGACGATGACAGCGATGTTGACCTTTTTGGAGAGGAAACCGAAGAGGAGAAGAAGGCAGCTGAAGAGCGTGCTGCCAAAGCTAAGGCTTCTACCAAGAAGAAAGAATGTATGTTATCCTACATTCTCTGTATTTTATTGTCTCATTTATATAGTTTTGCATTGAACTATATTGTGAAGCATGTCTATGTATTAGTTCTAATAGTGTATGGCTGAAGCAATTATTTTGTACTCTCAAAATGCATAACTGAGTATTAGTGAAGAATGTATGTTATTTTGCACTGTACTTAATTGTTTCATTGATGGCTCTATCTGGCACTTTATTTACAAACATTGTTTAAGTTACTGTTAGTGCTTTTAAACTTCAAAGCTCAGATTTCGTACTAACTTGGTTCTTTTGTTGTTATCAGCTGGCAAGTCATCAGTTTTGCTTGATGTTAAGCCATGGGACGATGAGACTGACATGGTCAAGCTGGAGGAAGCTGTCCGAAGCATCAAGATGGAGGGCCTTCTGTGGGGTGCTTGTATGTCACTACTCTTGAATGTTTTTTCTACTTATAAATTTTGGTGGTACATATTATTTTTGTCTGCACAATTACTTGTGTTTTGTAATGTTGAGGGTTTGCCGTCCCTTGCAGCCAAGCTCATGCCAGTTGGATATGGCATCAAGAAGCTCCAGATTATGATGACCATCATTGATGACCTCGTCTCTGTCGACACTCTTATTGAAGACCATCTCTGCGTTGAACCAGCCAACGAGTACATCCAGAGCTGTGACATTGTTGCCTTCAACAAAATCTGTAAGTTTTCCTTCTGCCCGTCTAATCTCCTAGCCTAGCTGTGATGGTACTGGCCATTCATTCTCCTGGAAGTCATACCACACTAGGGACTGTTTCTGTGTCTAGTTCTGGTCTCGCCGGTACTGGCTTCTGCTCAGCTATCTGGCTGGTCTAGATGCTATGTTGTGATGTTCAATCCTGGTCTCCATTTCATCTATTCAATCCATGTCTATTGCTGGCTTGGACCTTTTGATTACGAAGACTCAGCCCTAACTTTGGAACTTGTTTTACTGCAGAAATCTTCCTGAGGCAGGTGATGGCGTTGGGTTGGACAATGCAGCAGCACAATATATCTACAGTTTTCCGTTGCCGTGATGGTGTCGTAGCTAAAGCAAGCATAACATATCTGCCCTGTGAGGTTTTTGGACCTTAGGTCGAGTTGAGTCGTAGTGTTATTACTGAGTGTTATTTGCTTCGTATGAAATGAGACAATGTGGTTGGATTCCTGTTGCTATTCTCTTTCTCTGCCGTCTTCATCGCAGCTACCTACTTCTGTGTACTCGCCTACTTTCTCCCTTAACAGATGCATGGACGCTGGAGCTGTTTTGTCGTTTGAATTACAAGCATGGCGCCTGTGCCGCGTTCTCCAGCTACTGCGCCTGTCTTTGCGTGGCTGGCTGGTGCTTGTCTACCATAGTCACCAGTCAGTTCCTGCTAACCTGTGGCTATGCGTCTTCGCTGTTCTTGCCTATGTACAATATTGATCGGCGGCAACAAAGACAGAAAAGAAGTTGTCATTGAATCCTAACCTGTGCGGGGCTCTTCTCCCCCCTGTACCCAAATGGCAAGTGAACCGTATATCAGAACCCAAAAATAAAACCTAAAATCTTAAAAGTGCATGCGCACTGTTTGGCGAGATCGAGCGGCCGGCTGGGAGCTGCACGATTTCTATCGCGCTCCTGCGTCCCACTTCAGGTGCCACCTGGTCGGCAGGCGGCAGCCCACCCGACTGACAACCTCTTTCTCTATCCCTAACGGATCTGGATCGGAGGGGGCTCGCTGGCCTCTCCCCTCAACGCCGACCACTAGGAGCCACCACCAGCCGACCACTAGGAGCCACCACCAGCTGACCGCCAGAAGCCCTCAACTAGCCGGCCACCACGCTGCACAGGCGGATCGGCGGACGGGAGGACCACCCTGCGTGCCTCTGCCCCGAGGTCCTCGTCGCGCCACGACGACGATGGTTGGCTAGGCCGCACCACCACCATCCCAGTCCACCACAACGGCCCCAAGGTCCTCGTCGCGCCACGACGACGATGGTTGGCTAGGCCGCACCACCACCATCCCAGTCCACCACAACGGCCTCCCCAACCGTCCGCTGCTCACTCCCCTACTGGATCCAGCCCCATCGTCGTCGTTCCCTGCCGTCCTCGACGAGATGCGGCCTCTGCATCGGCGGGGGTGCCCATCATCCTCGGCGAGATGCGGCCGCCCTCTCCTTCCTCTGCTCGAGGCTGGCCGAGCTCCTTCCCATCCGTCTCTGATTGAGCCGATTTCCTCCCGTCTGCATGCTCGGAGATGACAAAATCGTAGGTCTAGCATTGGATCTGATTACCATCTCATAGATTACACTGGATTTTTTTTGTCTTCTGTTGTTGACGCATTTCTGAACACAGGAGTATTTGTATAGCCTAGGCGTAACTCATCGGGATGTGAAGGTGTGTAAATTGTAGTGGAGTTCATGTTTTCCTTTGAGTTAATGCCATCAGCAACAATGACTTATTCACATTGTTTCATCTGCCAGCCAGAAAGTTTACCCCTTACATCTGATGGACACATCAAGATTGCTGAATTTGGTAGCATGATGAAGCATACTGTGGACACTCCAATCAGAGTCCTCCCGAATTCAACTAGTAAGATAAACATATGCAGTGCTGGATTCTCTTAAGTACTTGGTGATTTAAAGCTTTTAATGTTTTGCTTTCCCTGCGCTTATTACTCTTTACTAACAGTGGCAACTTGCACAAATTCAGGATTGCACGCCATGGATGTTTTCTTGTTGATTTATTGGCATCAAGTGATCTTGTTTCTACTACATTGTACAGCAACAAATGTCACCACACATATGCATAACGCGGACAGCCTATAACACATTACACTACCAGAAAAACTGGGGTTGCCGACGGCCAGATCTATGCCGACGGCACCCGTCGGCATCTATGGACCTATGCCGACGGCCAAGGAAAGGCCGTAGGCGTAGAAAAGCCGTCGGCATACATTCATCTATGCCGACGGGACCGTCGGCATAGACAAGGCCGTCGGGACCGCCCGAGGTACGCCTACGGGGCCCGTCGGCATAGGACAGGCCGTCGGCATAGCCAAGGCCCACCTGCCCGGTCAGCGCTGACCATTTGACGGCATTGATCCTACGCCGACGGGCGGTAACGGCGGCCGTCGGCATATCTGTGGCAGAGGTATGCCTACGGCAAAGCCGTCGGCATAGGCCCCTCTGCCACGTCAGCGATCCGTGTGCCACGCCACGTCATCGATCCGCGGGACAACCTCCGTGTGTGCACAGATATGCCGACGGCCTTGCCGTCGTTTATTTTTATTTTTTTTATTTTTACTCTGTTTTGTTATTTTTACTTTATTTTAGTTTTTGTTTTTGTATAAGATAATTATGCCTTATCTAAAAAAACATACCTGATGGTATATCGATTGCCCCCCGTTACGAACGTCGCTATCGCCGTGTCACGGAGGGGGGAACGGTTGACACGGAAGGAATTCTGGTTGGGGGGGGGATTCGGGGTGTAGCTATGTCACCGAAACATCACACGGGTCCCGATGCATATGTGAAAGGGTTCATGCATGCGTAGACGCCCGTCTTGGGGCTCCGGGGTGTGCCCCCCCTCACGAACGACGCCGCCGCCGGCACCTGGAGGGGGGAAACGGACGCGTCGGGTCTACACGGAGGGGATTTTGCTGTGGGTCTGGCCCGGATGTTGCTCCAGAGTGTTCCTATGGGCTGACCTAACACAACCGGGTGGGGAGGTCCACTTGTCAAAGCCCGTCCGCGCAAAGTCAAAGGGCTAGATCGCGTGGTCAAACGCTACAGGGTTAGGCGGGACGGGGGCACTGGGGTAGCAATGCCACCGGAGCATCGCACCGGGCCCTCATACATGCGGGATGGTGTGGTGGCATGTTCGAAGAGGCAGCACGCGTGTCCGGGGTGTGCCCCCCTCACGGACGGCGCCGCCGCCGGCACCTGGAGGGGGGAAACGGACGCGTGGGG
>NC_041383.1:191756780-191757917 GCF_002162155.2 Triticum dicoccoides
GCCCCCCCTCACGTACGGCGATGACACGGTAGTAGACGTTCTGCGGTTCTGGCCTCTACTACCGTGTCATCGCCGTACGTGAGGGGGGGCCACGCCCCAGAGACGCGTCCCGCCTCTTTGGACATGCCAACACACCACCCCGCATGTATGAGGGCCCGGTGTGATGCTCCAGTGGCATTGGTACCCCTAGTGCCCCCATCCCACCTAACCCTGTAGCGTTTGACCACGTGATCTAGCCCTTTGACTTTGCACGGACGGGCTTTGACCAGTGGACCTCCCCACCCGGTTGTGTTAGGTCAGCCCATAGGAACATTCTGGAGCAACATCCGGGCCAGACCCACAGCAAGATCCCCTCCGTGTAGACCCGACGCGTCCGTTTCCTCCCTCCAGGTGCCGGCGGCGGCACCGTCCGTGAGGGGGGGCACACCCCGAACACGTGTGCCGCCTCTTCGGACATGCCACTACACCACCCCGCATGTATGAGGGCCTGGTGCGACGCTCCGGTGGCATTACTACTCCCCTAGGTCCCCGTCCTGCCTTGTAGACCTCACGGGCGTGGCTGCCGCCGTGTCTCGGAGGGGGGAAACGGCCACGTCGGGCCGACACGGAGGGTATCTTTGGGTGGGTTGGGCCGGAATGGTGTTGGGGTGTGCAGCTATGGTCTGGGCTACGACAACCATGTGAAAAGGTCCACCGGCCAGACCCAGTCCGGCGGAAGTCAAAGAGCTAGATCCGGCGGTCGTTTGTGTTAGGGTTAGACGGGACGGGGTACCGGAGGGGGGTAGCAATGCCGCCAGGTGTTACGGTGGGCCCTCCTATGCTTGTCTTTGGGTGAGGCGGGACTATTTTTTACAGTGTGCTGAGAGTCACACATATGTCATAATAAAAAAATAAAAAAAATGCAAAGTATCTATGCCGACGGCTTAGCCGTCGGCATAGCAGCGCACATGTCCACGGATCGATGACGTGGCAAAGGGCCAAGCCTATGCCGACGGCCAGGCCGTCGGCATAGGGCCGACCTTATCTCCTTGTGGTTCGCCCCCACCACCCATTCGCCATCTCCCCCTTCCTCCCCGACCCACACCCGCGCCGCCGCCCACCACCTCCGCCGCCCGCCCTGAGCACGCCACCGTCGGC
>NC_041383.1:191758420-191763788 GCF_002162155.2 Triticum dicoccoides
CCTGCGCCGGCCGCCCCGCCCCTACCCCGCGCCTCCCCGCCCCAACTCCGTCCAGCCCTCTCGAAGGTGATTTTTTTGAAGTTTTTAGTGTTTTTAGTAATTTGTAGCTAGTTAGATATAGATAGTTAGATAGGTATTTAGGTAGGTATTTAGATAAGTATTTAGATAGTTAGATACATAGTTAGATAGGTAGATAGTTAGATAGATAGTGAGATAGGTAGTAAAAAAAATTGGTTAGATGAGATGCTATATGTTGCATACCTTGAAAACAAAATTGGTCACGATGATGAATATGTGATGGCGATGATGAATATGTGATGGCGATGATGAATATGTGATGACGATGATGAATATGTGATGACGATGATGAATATAGGTAGTAAAAAAATTTGGTTAGACGAATAGGTGATAATGATGATGATGAATATGTGATGACGATGATGAATATATTGTTAATGTTGTTAGTTTTTTTGCCTACATGATGCAAAAATAAATGAATGCATGTTTAAATGTTTTAAATATGCTCTATGAGTTGTGATGTTCTAATTTTTTGTCGCGATGGAATTTGCAGGCTTTGTGGTTTCGCATTTCATTGGAGTGACCGTTGTCCGACGCGTTGGTCCCCCTGAGCATCCCTCTGCTGTTCGACTACTTCCTCTACAGCCGAGGGTGAGCTACAAGTCCATCTCCTCCAATTTTTCACATCACTAGATTTCATTCTCAAGTCAACTGACGTAACCTAGGCGTCTCCCGTCTGAAAGGGTTGCATCGATAAATATGCATTCAATTGCATATTTATCACCGCAGCTCTTTCGGATTGTCCAGCGTTTTCCATGGATAGCCCGAGGATGTGTAGATTGGGTATGTTCTCCATGTTCTACCCCGTTCCGAGACAGGATTTCGGCGGCGCCTCCCCATTGTTCTCGGGAGCACATTCTCTCGGCTATTTGCCGAGACATGTATCTGGAGAACAACGGGGAGGTGCTGCCGAAATTTTGTCTCGGAACGGGGTAGAATGGAGAACGTACTCAATCTACACATCCTCGGGTGGGATTAGGACCCATCTTTACCTATTAGAGATGTAGGTGGATTAAACGCGGTAGAAACTGAAAATTTGATGTGATTAATTTAAGTGAATCCTTAATTATGTTGTGTGGGTTGCAAAAAAGCAGAGGATGGCAGATAATCAGTGGATGTACAGTGGTTTTATCCGTCAGAATCGAGTAACATCAGAGTGGATCGCGAAAACCGATGTGTATTTGAAGGAGATATTCCATCATCCAATGAGAATTATCCCACCATGCCCCTGCGCGAGATGTGCCAGACGTCATCATAGAAATCAGACGGACATGAGTGAGCACCTTCGCACGCACAGATATATGCCAAACTTTGACATGCCGCCGATAAACATAGTCGAGCAGGACCGTGGTAGAGAGGAGGTGATGCGACAACGCATCGATCGATATGAGGACGACGGGGTCAGGGACATGCTAGATGGTGTCATTGTTGCAGAAACGGCAAATGCGACACCTTCAGAGAATGAACCGGAGGAGCCGGAGGCAACCGCAAAGGCCTTCTTGGAGGTCTTGGCCTCGTCGAAGAAACCTCTTTATGCGAGTGCGAAAATATCTCAGCTGGATGCCATCTCGCAACTGATTGCAGTCAAGGCTGAGTACGGCTGTAGCCAGAAATGCTTCGAAGCATTCTTGGGAGTATGGGCTAACAGCCTCCCTGAGGGTCATGAACTGCCGAAAAGCATGTACGATACAAAGAAAATCATGAAGGCACTCTCTATGGATTATGAGAAAATAGTTGTTTGCCCGAAGAATTGCCTTTTGTTTAGGCACGAGTATGCGGATGACAAGTACTGTAGGAAGTGCGGTTCGTCTCGGTACATTGAGGTGGTCGGTGAGGATGGTGAGAAAAAGCAGCTAACCATCCCTGTTAAGGTTCTTCGGTATCTTGATTTTATAAAAAGACTGCAACGCCTTTTCATCACGAAGGAGTCTGCCAAAATGATGAAGTGGCACAAGGAAGGTATAAGGTACAATCCAAAAAAAATCGTACATCCATCGGGAGGGGAAGCATGGAAGTCATTCGATGAAGAATACCCCGAGGAAGCAGCCGAGGCTGGGAATGTCAGAATAGCCATATCAGGTGATGGGTTGAATCCATATGGTATGTCGTCCAATCCATACAGCTTCTGGCCTGTGTTTGTAATTCCGCTCAATCTTCCTCCCGGTGCCCTAATGCAACGGAAGACCATGTTCTTGTCGCTCATCATTCCGGGGCCTAACTACCCGGGGAAGCAATTGGATGTGTTTATGCAGCCGCTTGTGGATGCCTTGCACCATTCTTGGTACTTTCCGAGGTTGACATACGACCGGGATCTGCAGAGAAATTTCTTGATGAAAGTTTGGTTGCACTATTGCATGCATGACTTTCCCGGCTATGCTCTATTCTGCGGATGGTGTACAAGTGGTAAGATGCCATGCCCAGTGTGCATGCAGGCTCTGCGAATGATTTGGCTGAGTAAGGGTGGCAAGTATGTTGCCTTTGACCTGCATCGACAGTTCCTCCCTCCAGACCATCCAGACAGGGAAGACAAGAAGAACTTCACGAAAGGCCGGGTTGTTCATGAAGTAACCGAGATTCCAACATTTTCGGGGGCAGATGTTCTTGCTCAGCTAAAAGCTCTCAAGCCTAAAGTCAAAGGCAAAGGCAAAGCCAAAGCCAAAGGCTTCGAGGGATATGGCGAGACGCACAACTGGACTCACATTACCCCCTTCTCGCAGCTTCCCTATTTCAAGGACCTCAAACTTCCTTACAATATTGATGTGATGCACACCGAAAAGAATGTGGTAGAGTCCCTTTTCCACACGATCCTCAACATTCCTGATAAGACGAAGGATAACGTAAAAGCTAGAGCCGATCAACAGAGAATTTGTGATAGACCACGCCTGAACATGAAGCCTCCCACAGGCGGTCGAAAAAACTGGTTCAAGCCAGATGCTGACTTTGTCCTTAAACTGCCAGAAAAAAAGAAGTACTTATCTGGCTGAAACAAATTTTGAAGTTCACCGATGGTTATGCATCGAATATAAGTAAGGGAGTCAATCTTTCAACGGGCAAAGTGACCGGCCTGAAGAGTCACGACTACCATGTATGGATTGAGCGGATAATGCCGGTGATGGTTCGAGGCTATGTCCCCGAGCATGTCTGGCGAGTGCTTGCCGAGCTTAGCCATTTCTTCTGCACGCTCTGTGCTAAAGAAGTAAGTAAAGAGGTGATTGAAAAATTGCATAAGAAGGCACCGGAGTTGATAGTCAAGCTAGAGAAGATCTTTTCGCCAGGCTTCTTTACTCCGATGACACATCTCATTCTGCACCTCGCGAACGAGGTATTGTTGGGGGGCCCTGTGCAAAATCGGTGGCAGTACGGCCCTGAGAGGCAGAACAAGCATCTCCGACGGAAATGTGGAAACAAAGCTAAGATTGAAGCTTCCATAGCTGAGGCAGTTATCCTAGAGGAGGTGTCAGACCTCAGGACATCATACTATCTAGACCACGTTCCCCATCTTCATAACAAGGTGCCTCGATACAATATAGAAGAGCCCAAGTATCAACCCAGGCTCGATCTATTCAACGCGCAAGGTGGGAGGGCTGGGGCCTCGAAATCTTATAACATGCCACGACAAGAGTGGGAGGACCTCATGTTCTATATCTTGCACAACATCAAGGAAGTTGAGGAAGTGTGGATGAGGTAATACCACTACACCATTCCTTTATGTCTTCCACATCATCATGTTTCATGTTCACTTAGTCCCGGTCTAACACCGCTTATCTTTTTTTAGTGATTTCGTTCAAGAGGAATGGACGGGAGTGAATCCTCCTACTAAGGCGGAGGCACTTACTCTTCTCCGTCATGGAAACCCTGGACGTAAAAATTTTGTTGCTTGGTTCATGGAGAAAGTAAATTTCCACACTCCCCTATTAAATACCTACTTCAACATTTATTAGTTAACCGAACTAATGCACGCAACAATTTCCATTATACTTGTAGGGAAAAGATCTGAACATATCTATGGATGATGAATTGAGATGGGTTTCCATGGGTTTTGACCCTGCCGTCATGACATGTACAAAGTATGATGTGAATGGGTATCGCTTCCATAAATAGGAGCACCAAAACAGCCGCCCCGATCCGAAAACTATAAATACTGGAGTGTACACCCCCGGTCAAAATTCAGTAGACTACTACGGAAGGGTACAAAATATATATGAGGTTAAATTCCGCCAGGGGCGTGAGACCCTAAGTCTACCTGTGTTCAAATGCCGATGGTTCGATCCACGGGAGGGGGTAAAACATACGCCTTCCATTGGTTTGGTCGAAGTTAAACCATCAACCGTCTATGCCGGAGCCGATCTCTTCATTGCGGCTACCCAAGCTACACAAGTATATTATCTACCTTACCCATGCCAGAAAGTGTATCTAAAGGGTTGGGAAGTTGTGTTCAAGGTGTCGCCACATGGTAAGCTACCAGACCCGAATGAAGACGATTACTACAACATTAACCCCATGACATACGAGGGAGTGTTCTATCAAGAGCAACCTGATGATGATGATGATGATGTGGTTAGAAACGATGACGCTAGACCATTGGGTGATGATGATGTCGACCCAAACGTCGACAATGCACGGAATGATGGTGAGACCATTGTCAATGAAAATGACATACTTATGCTAGAAAAGTTAAACGAAGACGCTGACAACGAGGAAGAGCCTCCACCTCCGTCGGACAACGAAGATGATATGATTGATAGTGATGATGACACGGACCGAGAAAGAGGTTACAACAGTGATGATTCATATGGGTTCTAGCAGATGTACGTTTCAAGTCTTTTTTTCTATAGTTTAGGAATATGCCTTTCTATGCATTTTTATTAATGTGTTTATTATCATGCCTTTTTCTTCATTTCATTAATTTACTAATTGCTTTTTCTCTTTTCAATGCAGGTTCGTGGAACATGGGCAAGAGGAAGGCCGATGGCGTGGGTTTCCTACACAAGGTCGTCGGCCTGCCTAGTCGGAGTGGTCGAGCACGTAATCCTCCCCCTCGGCTACTTGACGATGACTCCTCACAGGGAGGTCGAGGGAGAGGTGCCCCTAGAGGAGGAGGGGGAGGGGGAGAGCCTCTAGACGATGAGGTGCTGGGAGGAGAGCCACTACAGGGGGTCGCGGCCAGAAAGAGCGCACCCTCACCGACTTAGGGGTGTTGTCTTCGAGGCCCTCCTCTAGTGAGGTACCCTCCTCTAGTGAGGTACACTCTAGGGAGGAGGAGGAGAAGGAGGAGGAGGAGGAGGTGGAG
>NC_041383.1:191764355-191769096 GCF_002162155.2 Triticum dicoccoides
CAGGCGAGGAGGGGGGTGGTGGCGGGGATGATGGTGGTGACGGGAAGGGGGTTGACAACAAGGGATGGCTGCATGGCAACGCAAAGCTACCAAAGCAGGTTCCTGCTACTAAGGAGCAGAAGTGGCTCATTGAGCCCACGGGAAAAGAGTAAGTGGTTCATTATTTTGCTTGTCACATGCATATTCCGGTTGTTATTTATTTTGCTTGTCACATGCTAATAGTTCATTCTTTTGCAGCAACTGGATATATTATAAAGGGGTTCGTATTCCCAATGGCCTCATCACCGTCTTGCTGAAGTTATACTGGCCGGGGTTGTATTGTCCGGATCCAGTCAGGCAGCCAGACCGTCGGGTTTTGGCCACGAGCTGGGACCACTGGGAAGCGGCCCTCCACGCGGACCATGAGACCCGTGCCAAGGCCGTGATCACTACTTTCTGGGTGAGTTCTCTTCAGAAGCACAAGTCCATTCTAGTTTCATGAATGATTTAACTCATGGCTTCTTCCATTCTTGTTTCATGCATGATTGTAAAAATTCTATCGAGTTCTTCTGGAGCACAGGGCTAGAGCGGACCAGATCGTGCTGCGCCAATGCAAGAAGAAGGCCCGCCAGATGCAGTACGAGGTGCGCTATGTGGCCATCTCGACATACTACCACGACGTTCTTGGTGTAGAGATGACCAAGGAAGAAGCGCGGAGGATGGGCATTACCTTGGAGAGGCCCGAGTACTTGGCGGTAAGTATAAAAGATTTTTCATTATGCTTTCATATATTATGCTTTCATTATGCTTTCATTACCATGTGGTACATTTCACCGTTTCATGTTGACATGCCATTATGCTTTTATTATGTAGGTGTGTCCAAATTGGTGTTATGGAAAAGACGAGTCCTGGGCAGCATTGGTGGATCTTTGGTGTGATGAGGTTGGAGCCTGGGCGGCTATGAGAAGCAAAAATAAGGCTAACCGAGGGAAGGAGGGAGTACATGCTCAGGGAAACCGAAACCACTATCTCCACAAGGCAGTTAATGTATGACTAACCCCATTAAACATTCTTCTTCTTCTATTTACCATCACTTTTTTATGTATGACTAACATCTGTTTGGTGGTGCAGGAGGAGAAACTGAAGTGGCTGCTCTCACACATGCAGGCGTGGGAGATCGCCCATACGCGGAAGGACCCCAAGCCTGGCGAGCCCAAGTACTACGGCAAGAAGACCGCGTGGAGGAAGGAGGCCTACTCCGCAGCGTATCTGAAGTTACATCCTGACACACCTGACCCCATTGCGGCGGATCTGGACGACAGGGCGATGGTGAGCATGGGGCCCAAGGAGCACGGTCGGGAGGCGGTTCTCGATGCTGTGGTCACTCTGACTATCTCCTACACACAGCTCCGTCGGATTGACCCGAGCCTGAGCCAGCGCACGAGCCAGCCAGTGTCCAGTTCACAGTCCTTCTTTCAAGAGCAACAATCTATAAGTATTTTCCCTCTTATCTTCATTGCTCACTTTATTTTCCGCATCTAGTAGTTTTATGAGTTCCATCATGTCATACCGTAGGCCTACCTGGAGTACACACGCCAGGAGACCATGGCGTGGCATCAGAGGCTTCATGAACACCAAGTGCAGAGGGATCGCCAGCTGGAGCAGGCTTTTCAGGAAATGGCGGCCGACAGGTGTCCTCAGTTGCAGCCAGCACAATGCCCTCCAGCACAACCAGTGCTACTGACCTTTGAGGAGTTTGTGGCACAGAACGCTGGCCCCTCGCCGGTTAGTTCATCCCCAATCTATTCACCCAAAGCATGTCATGCCTTTCAACACAGTCATATATCCCATTAATATGTCTTTTCAACATCCAGGGAACAGGTGGATCTACCGTTGGCGGTGGTCTTCGCAGCACTCCGGAGACACAGAGCCCGACCACTCCGATCCACGGAGGCGAAGGCGGAGGTGGAGGCGGTCTTGGCGGTAGCGCTGGCGGAAGCACTGACGACCTGGGCTTCGGCGCTCTTGGTGGTGACGACCTCCGCGGTGCTCGACGTCCTGGCGCTTAAGCCTTTGGGTCACATTGTGGCGGTTCTCGATGTTGTGATACTTATATGCTTGTGATGTTTCTTATCTTATTGTTGTTTGTGAGATTCTTATATGCTTGGTGGTGATGATACTTATATGTTTATGCTTTGCTATGTTTCTTATGATGTGTGATGCTGCTCCTTACTGTTACGTGATGTTGCTTCTTATATATGCTGCTTCTTATATATGTTGTGTATATTCAAATGAATTGAGCTGAAAAGAAACAGAAAAAAGAAAAAAAAACTGGACAGAAACTATGCCGACGGCCTAGCCGTCGGCATAGGCTTGGCGTGAGCTCCCAGTGGCTGACACGTGGCCGTCTATGCCGACGGCCTGGCCGTTGGCTTAGTTCTGCCCCAGGAGTGCCCAGTTGCCGACACGTGGCACGTCTATGCCGACGGCATAGTTCTAAACTAAGCCGATGGCTAGGCCGTCGGCATAGGCAAGCCCCCAGGAGCGACGGCGACTCGCCACGTGGCACCTCTATGCCGACGGCCTGGCCGTGGGCGTAGTTTAGAACTATGCCGACGGCCAGGCTGTCGGCATAGAGGTGCCACGTGGCGAGTCACCGTTGCTCAGCAGTTGACGGCAGCCGCCGTTAGGCGATGGCGTTGCCGACGGCCAGGGCCGTCGGCATAGATGTACGGCCACCGTCAGGATAGGGTCTATGCCGACGGCCTTTCTATGCCGACGGTCATCCTGGCTACGCCGATGGATATGTTGCCGACGGCCCTATGCCGACGGGGGCCGTCGGCATAGGCCTGTCCCGATGGCTAGTCAGGGCTATGCCGACGGCCCTGGCCGTCGGCATAGGGTGCGATTCCGGTAGTGTTAAGGCTTGCAAAACACGGGAGTTTGGTTTAGGGCAAGGGGCAAGGTGGGAGGGCTTTGGTACAACACAATTATACTATGTTGGCCTTGGCAATAGCCCAAATGGTATACGATAACTGGGAAGTTGCATAACACGGCGATACTAATTTGGCTAGATGATGTTTTTGTTCAAGTTGATTTATTTTTGCTAGTCACATTTTTGTTGGCATCTGCAGTAGTTGTAGTTGCACACATAGTACTTTTCAGTTGGATACGACCATTAGAAAGTTGCACAATACAACAATACTAATATGGTTGGATGATGTCTTGCGCTCGCATTGCTTACTCAAGAATAGCTAGACGGGTGATGTTCTGAGCTCGACCAAGTCGGGCCAAATTAGTATCCGGCTAATTTGCAATTCAGATTTGAGCACTCGTTATAGAACAACGTGTGCTGGCATGTTGCTTTGGATTTGTTTTCTCTATTGACGCTTAATTAGACAAATGGTGACACACATATTAGTCCTATAATTTTGTCCTCCATTCTGGTAGTGTTTATCTTACTCTGACTATTGATTTGACTACAGTAATATTCATTGGTTACATCGGAACAAGTAAGAAACTATTGAACTGAAAATGTTCTTTAGACGAAACTAATCTAATAAGGTTGTTTCGGTAGTGATGTAATGCTGTGAAAAATTGAAGTTCTAACGATTTTTGTCACTGTTGGTATCCTTTTACGGATGAATGTTTTGGTTTTGATCTATTTTTGTTAGTCATATTTTAATTGGAATCGGTAGTAGTTGTAGTTGCATATATAGTAGTTCTTAGTTGGATACGATCTTTAAAAAATTGCAAAACACGACAATACTAATATGGTTAGATGATGTCTCAGAATACTAGATCTTTTTTTTCGAATACGCACGAGTGTGCGTATTATATATTAAAGAAGAGGATGGGGGTAAAGAGCCCGCCACGTTGGTGTTTACACTTACATGAACATCAACCCCATTTTTAGCTCCACCCAGCTTGGCTATACTAGATCTCATTCCTTTGAACTTGCACAATATATGTCTCGAAACCGAAGTTTCGCGTGTATGTGTAAATTCAACAACACTGCTCGAGTAAATGTGAAGCACAAACTGACTGTTTAGAGGATCATTCCCAGAAGCAATTTTCAATACAACAAGTTGTCACCAACTCACCACACAAATGAAAGCAGGATTCTTTCAGCTGTAGATAGCATCACAGTAGCACAGACATCGAAATTGTAGAGAAGATGAAGCAATTCGGGAAGGCAACTCACCTCCTGCTCGAGCTACGATCTGTATCGCTGGCGTAGTAGTTCACGCGCGGTTGTGAGTTGAACACTCAAGTCGGCATAGTGGCACAGGAGCGGCACACTTGTCTGCATAGTCACGCACGCACGACCACAAAGTTGCACAATCGTCGGCGTAGTCACACAATGGGCGGCCACGGAGGTGCACACTCTCATCGGCCACGTCTTCAGAAGTTGCACACTCTCGTCTGCATAGTTGCACATGCATAGCCACAGAGTCGCACAATCTCGTCCGTATATTCGCACATGAATTGATGTGAGAGGTGCTCATGCCTGACCTCAGAGTTGCACACTCTTGTCGGCATAGTCGCACATGCATGACCACAGAGTCGCACAATCTCGTCCGCATAGTCGCACATAAATTGTTGTGGGAGGTGCTCACGCCTGGCTGTGGAGTTACACACTCCCGTCGGCATAGTCGCACATGCATGGCCACACAGTCGCACAATCTCGTCCGGATAGTCGCACACGAATTGCCGTGGGAGGTGCTCACGTCTGGCCGCGGAGTTGCACACTCTCCTCGGC
>NC_041383.1:191769509-191782926 GCF_002162155.2 Triticum dicoccoides
GGATAGTTGCACACGAGTTGTCGTGGTTGGTGTTCACGCCTGGTCGCGGAGTTGCACACTCTAGTCGGCATGGTCGCACATGCATGGTCACAGAGTCGCACAATCTCGTCCGGATAGTTGCACACGAATTGCCGTGGGAGGTGCTCACGCCCGGCTGCGGAGTTGCACACTCCCGTCGGCATAGTCGCACATGCATGGTCACAGGGTTGCACAATCTCGTCCGGATAGTCGCACGCGAATTGCCGTGTGAGGTGCTCACGCCTGGCCGCGGAGTTGCACACTCTCGTCGGCATAGTCGCACATGTGCTTTTGTAATACTCGTGCCCGACTACGGGTCTGCACACGCGCGGCGACTACCTGACAACTGGCCAGGGCATCGAGACAACAGACGAAATTGCACATTTCACTGTTAGAGAGTAGTATGGGGCGGTGCCATTAGTGAAAATTGCATGTCCAATGTTACAGGAAAAAGTTGCACATCGCCTGTCAGCTGGTTGCACATCAACAGCTAAACAGTTGCACCCAACGAAGACTAAGTTGCACACAAAAAAATTCGTCGAAACATACCCATGCGGGATCTAGTTTCGAAGAGCACGTCGTGAGGGTTTCAACGGTGAAAACGGATCTTAATTTCGGCACGCGGTTTAAAAATTATGACTTTTTAAAAATTTAAAAACTCGAATTAAATGCGTTAACACCTATTAACATGGATGCTTCGTAACACTTTCTGTTTACATGGTATTTATATATCAATTATCACCTTTTGTGGATCAGCAGACAAAAAAATTCTTGTTTAGGCCGGCCGCTCTGTTGGCAAGCAATTTGGCGAAGATCTTAGCCACGCTGTGTGGTAGGCTAATGGGCCGAAAGTCTCCCACCTCCTCCGCGTCTGGTTTCTTCGGAATGAGGACAATGTGGGCTCGATTAAGCTTGCCAAAACCACGCCCATCGCTAACGTAGAGCTTATGGAACACCACCATGATCTCGTGCTTGATGATCGACCACACCCTCTGATAAAAGGCGGCAGTGAACCCATCCGGGCCCGGAGCCCGCTCCGGGTGCATCTCTTTGATCATGCTCCAAACTTCCTCTTTGGTGAATATAGCATCCAGCTCTGAGAGATCGATCGAGCTCAACCAGGTCTAGAAAATCAAGATCAATGTCGGCTTCTCTAGCAAAAGCGTGACCCAACAGCTGCTCATACGCCTCAGCGAAGATCTCCTCCTTCCTCTCTTGTTGCGAACCGAAGTAGCTTCTCACTAGCTTCTTTAGAGCTTGGGAGAATTTTCACCGCAACATACATGACAAAACCGAGGAGTTAGGCAAAGATCCACCTCCATGTCACCCTCTTGGTGATTCTTCACCTTCACATCATTTAGGAAGAGATGCTTCTTTCTACCGAAGAGCATGATCTCCGAGCAAGCTCAAGCGAAGGGTTGGTAGCCTTTAGGTAGAGGGTGAGAATGGCCAACCTTACGGAGCCCCCCCCCTGTCCTAATAACTGCAAAAATTCTTACCATCCGACTCCACCCCAACATGGACGCCCTAGTTTCTAATGGCCGAAGTTCCTTCATCAAGCGGAGGAGCATCCACAATAACTTCATGTACGTGCATAACCTCGCACACTGGCTCCACAAGAACAAGACCACATCGCTCCTCTTTAAACTTTGACACCCGCAAGGCCTTCGACTCGGTGAAGTGGGAATACATCCTTGACCTTATCCAAACAAAGGGATTCCCATGCAAATTCCGCAATTGGGTGACCGTGCTCCCACACTCGTCCTTTTCTAGGATTCTCCTCAACGGTATGGTCGGACCCTCAAGCATGCATGGTCGTGGGCTGAGACAAGGGACCCTTTGTCCCCCTCCTATCAGTCATTGCTATCGACCCCTGCTACTTCTTGAGCTTGCGTTTGTTTTTCCCTTGAAGAAGAAAGGGTGATGCAGGAAAGTAGAGATAAGTATTTCCCTCAGTTTGAGAACCAAGGTATCAATCCAGTAGGAGACAACGCACAAATCACCGAATACCTGCACAAACAATCAAATAACTTGCACCCAACACGATAAAGGGGTTGTAAATACCTTCACGGTTACTTGCAAAAGTGAGATATGGTAGAGATAGATAAACGTTAAAGTAAATATTTTTGGTTTATAGATCGGAAAGTAAAAGATTGCAAAATAGTAGATCGAAAACTTATATGATGGAAAATAGGCCCGGGGGCCATAGGTTTCACTAGTGGCTTCTCTCAATATAGCAAATAATACGGTGGGTGAACAAATTACTGTCGAGCAATTGATAGAAAAGTGCAAAGCTATGAAGATATCTAAGGCAATGATCATGAATATAGGCATCAAGTCCGTGTTAAGTAGACCAAATAGATTCCGCATCTACTACTATTACTCCACACATCGACCGACTCCTGCCTCCATCTAGAGTATTAAGTTCATGAATAAACAGAGTAATGCATTAAGTAAGATGACATGATGTAGAGGAATAAACTCAAGCATTATGATGAAAAACCCATCTTTTTATCCTCGATGGCAACAATACAATACGTGCCTTGCTGCCCCTACTATCACTGCGAAAGGACACCACAAGATTGAGCCCAAAGCTAAGCACTTCTCCCATTGCAAGAAAAACCAATCTAGTTGGCCAAACCAAACCGATAGTTCGAAGAGAATTACAAAGATATCAAATCATGCATAAAAGAATTCAGAGAAGATTCAATTAATATTTATAGATAAGCTAATCATAAATCCACAATTCATCGGATCTCGGCAAACACACTGCAAAAAAAGTATTACATCGAATAGATCTCCAAGAACATCGAGGAGAACATGGTATTGAGAATCAAAGAGAGAGAAGAAGCCATCTAGCTACTAGCTATGGACTCGTAGGTCTGTGGTAAACTACTCACACTTCATCGGAAGGGCAATAGTGTTGATGTAGAAGCCCTCCGTGATTGAATCCCCCCCGGCAGGGTGCCGAAAAAGGTCCCTAGATGGGATCTCACGGTACAGAAGGTTGCGGCGGTGGAAAAGTGTTTTCGTGGATGCCTCTAGTGGTTTGGGGATATATGAGAATATATATGCGAAAGAATTAGACCAGAAGGTGCACAGGGGGCCTGCAAGGGTGAGGGGCGCACCCTATAGAGTTGATGTAGAAGTCCTTCGTGATCGAATCCCCCTCCGGCAGGGTGCCGGAAAAGGTCCCTAGATGGGATCTCACCTGTACAGAAGGTTGCGGCAGTGGAAAAGTGTTTTCGTGGATGCCTCTGGTGGTTTGGGATATATGGGAATATATAGGCGAAAGAATTATGTCAGAAGGTGCACGGGGGCCCACAAGGGTGGGGGGCGCGCCCTCCGTCCTTGTGGCCGCCTCGTGGCTCCTCCGACTTCATCTCCAAGTCTCCTGGTTGTCTTCTGGTCCAAGAAAAATTATCGCGAAGGTTTTATTCCGTTTGGACTCCGTTTGGTATTCCTTTTTTGCGAAACTCAAAAATAGGGAGAAAACAGGAACTGGCTCTGGGTTCTAGGTTAATAGGTTAGTCCCAAAAATAATATGAAATAGCATATTAATGCATATAAAACATCCAAAACAAATAATATAATAGCATGGAACAATAAAAAATTATAGATACATTGGAGACGTATCAACTGAAGGAAATATGCCCTAGAGACAATACTAAAGTTATTATTTATTTACTTATTTCATGATAAATGTTTATTATTCATGCTAGAATTGTATTAACCGGAAACATAATACATGTGTGAATACATAGACAAACATAGTGTCACTAGTATGCCTCTACTTGACTAGCTCGTGAATCAAAGATGGCTAAGTTTCCTAGCCATTAACATGAGTTGTCATTTGATTAACGGGATCACTTCATTAGGAGAATGATGTGATTGACTTCACCCATTTCGTTAGCTTAGCACTTGATCGTTTAGTATGTTGCTATTGCTTTCTTCATGACTTATACATGTTCCTATGACTATGAGATTATGCAACTCCCGTTTACCGAAGGAACACTTTGTGTGCTAACAAACGTCACAACGTAACTGGGTGATTATAAAGGAGCTCTACAGGTGTCTCCGAAGGTACATGTTGAGTTGGCGTATTTTGAGATTAGGATTTGTCACTCCGATTGTCGGAGAGATATCTCTGGGCCCTCCCGGTAATGCACATCACTATAACCTTGCAAGCAATGTAACTAATGAGTTAGTTACGGAATGATGCATTACATAAACGAGTAAAGAGACTTGTCGGTAACGAGATTGAACTAGGTATTGAGATACCGACGATCGAATCTCGGGCAAGTAACATACCGATGACAAAGGGAACAACGTATGTTGTTATGCGGTTTGCCGATAAAGATCTTCGTAGAATATGTAGGAGCCAATATGAGCATCCAGGTTCCGCTATTGGTTATTGACCGGAAACATGTCTCGGTCATGTCTACATAGTTCTCGAACCCGTAGGGTCCACACGCTTAAGGTTTCGATGACAGTTATATTATGAGTTTATGAGTTTTGATGTAGCGAAGGTAGTTCGGAGTCCTGGATGAGATTGGGGACATGACGAGGAGTCTCGAAATGGTCGAGACGTAAAGATCGATATATTGGACGACTATATTCGGACATCAGAATGGTTCCGAGTGGTTCGGGTATTTTTCGGAGTACCGGCGAGTTACGGGAATACGGGGGAGGAAGTATATGGGCCTTATTGGGCTTTAGGGGAGAGAGAGGCAGGCCCCCCCCAATGACTATTCCGAATTGGACTAGGGGGAGGGGCGGCGCCCCCTCCTTCCTTCTCTTCCCTCTCCCCCGTCCTTGTCTCCTACTCCTACTACATGGAAGGGGAGGAATCCTACTCCCGATGGGAGTAGGACTCCTCCAGGGCACGCCATAGGGGCCGGCCCTCTCCCCCTCCTCCACTCCTTTATATACGGGGGTAGGGGGCACCTCTAGACACAACAACAATTGATCTCTTGATCTCTTAGCCGTGTGTGGTGCCCCCCTCCACCATAGTCCTCCTCGGTAATATTGTAGTGGTGCTTAGGCGAAGCCCTGTGACGATAGAACATCAAGATCATCACCACGCCGTCATGATGACGGAACTCTCCCTCGACACTCGGCTGGATCGGAGTTCGAGGGACGCCATCGAGCTGAACGTGTGCTAGAACTCGGAGGTGCCGTAGTTTCGGTGCTTGATCGGTCGGGTCGTGAAGACGTACGACTACATCAACCGCGTTGTTCTAACGCTTCTGCTTTCGGTCTACGAGGGTACGTGGACAACACTCTCCCCTCTCGTTGCTATGCATCACCATGATCTTGAGTGTGCGTAGGAAATATTTTGAAATTACTATGTTCCCCAACAGTGGTATCAGAGCCTGGTTTTATGCGTAGATGTTATATGCACGAGTATAACACAAGTGAGTTGTGGGCGATACAAATTATACTGCTTACCAGCATGTCATACTTTGGTTCGGCGGTATTGTTGGATGAAGCGGCCCGGACCAACATTACGCGTACGCTTACGCGAGACTGGTTCTACCGACGTGCTTTGCTCACAGGTGGCTGGCGGGTGTCTGTTTCTCCAACTTTATTTGAACCGAGTGTGGCTACGCCCGGTCCTTGCGAAGGTTAAAACAGCACTAACTTGACGAACTATCGTTGTGGTTTTGATGCGTAGGTAAGAACGGTTCTTGCTCAGCCCGTAGCAGCCACGTAAAATTTGCAACAACAAAGTAGAGGACGTCTAACTTGTTTTTGCAGGGCATGTTGTGATGTGATATGGTCAAGACATAATGTTATATTTTATTATATGAGATGATCATGTTTTGTAGCCGAAGTTATCGGCAACTGGCAGGAGCCATATGGTTGTCGCTTTATTGTATGAAATGCAAACGCCCTGTAATTGCTTTATTTTATCACTAAGCGGTAGCGATAGTCGTAGAAGCAATAGATGGCATAAACAACAACGATGCTACGATGGAGATCAAGGTGTCGCACCGGTGACGATGGTGATCATGACGGTGCTTCAGAGATGGAGATCACAAGCACGAGATGATGATGACCATATCATATCACTTATATTCATTGCATGTGATGTTTATCCTTTATGCATCTTATCTTGCTTTGATTGACAGTAGCATTTTAAGATGATCTCTCACTAATTATCAAGAAGTGTTCTCCCTGAGTATGCACCGTTGTGAAAGTTCTTCGTGCTGAGACACCACGTGATGATCGAGTGTGATAGGCTCTACGTTCAAATACAACGGGTGCAAAACAGTTGCACACGCGGAATACTCAGGTTAAACTTGATGAGCCTAGCATATACAGATATGGCCTCGGAACACGGAGACCGAAAGGTCGAGCGTGAATCATATAGTAGATATGATCAATATAGTGATGTTCACCATTGAAAACTACTCCATCTCACGTGTTGATCGGACATGGTTTAGTTGATTTGGATCACGTGATCACTTAGATGACTAGAGAGATGTCTGTCTAAGTGGGAGTTCTTTAGTAATATGATTAATTGAACTTAAATTTATCATGAACTTAGTCCTGGTAGTATTTTGCAAATTATGTTGTAGATCAATAGCTCGCGTTGTTGCTTTCATATGTTTATTTTGATATGTTTCTAGAGAAAATTGTGTTGAAAAATGTTAGTAGCAATGATGCGGATTAGATCCGTGATCTAAGGTTTATCCTCATTGCTGCACAGAAGAATTATGTCCTTAATGCACCGCTAGGTGACAGACCTATTGCAGGAGCAGATGCAGACGTTATGAATGTTTGGCTAGCTCAATATGATGACTACTTGATAGTTTAGTGCACCATGCTTAATGGCTTAGAATCGGGACTTCAAAGACATTTTGAACGTCATGGACCATATGAGATGTTCCAGGAGTTGAAGTTAATATTTCAAGCAAATACCCGAGTTGAGAGATATGAAGTCTCCAACAAGTTCTATAGCTAAAAGATGGAGGAGAATCGCTCAACTAGTGAGCATGTCCTCAGATTTTCTGGGTACTACAATCGCTTGAATCAAGTGGGAGCTAATCTTCCAGATAAGATAGTGATTGACAGAGTTTTCTAGTCACCATCACCAAGTTAGTAGAACTTTGTGATGATAGTATGCAAGGGATGATGAAAACGATTCCCGAGCTCTTCGTGATGTTGAAATCGACGAAGGTAGAAATCAAGAAAGAGCATCAAGTGTTGATGATTGACAAGATCGCTAGTTTCAAGAAAAGGGCAAAGGGAAAGAAAGGGAACTTCAAGTAGAATGACAAGCAAGTTGTCACTCCCGCGAAGAAGCCCAAAGCTGGATCAAAGCCTGAAACTGAGTGCTTCTACTGCAAAGGAAATGGTCACTAGGAGTGGAAATGCCCTGAATATTTGGTAGATAAGAAGGATGGCAAAGTGAACAAGGGTATATTTGATATACATGTTATTGATGTGTGCCTTACTAGTGTTTATAGTAGCCCCTGAGTATTTGATACTTGTTTTGGTTGCTAAGATTAGTAACTCGAAACAGGAGTTACAGAATAAACAGAGACTAGTTGAGGGGAAGTGACGATGAGTGTTGGAAGTAGTTTCAAGATTGATATGATCATCATCATACACTCCCTATACTTTCTAGATTAGTGTTAAACCTAAATAAATGTTATTTGGTGTTTGCGTTGAGCATGAATATGATTTGATCATGTTTATTGCAATACGGTTATTCATTTAAAGTGAGAGAATAATTTTTGTTCTGTTTACATGAATAAAACCTTCAATGGTCATACACCCAATGAAAATAGTTTGTTGGATCTCAATCATAGTGATACACATATTCATAAATATTGATGCCAATAGATGTAAAGTTAATAATGATAGTGCAACTTATTTGTGGCACTGCCTTTTGAGTCATATCAGTGTAAAGCGCATGAAGAAACTCCATAAAGATGGATTTTCGGAATCACTTGGTTATGAATTATTTGATGCTTGCGAACCATGCCTTTTGGGCAAGATGACTAAAACTTCGTTCTCCGGAACAATGGAACGAGCTACTGACTTGTTGGAAATAATACATACTGATGTATGCAGACCAATGAGTATCAAGGCTCGTGGCGGGTATCGTTATTTTCTGACCTTCACAGATGATTTGAGCAAATATGGGTATATCTACTTGATGAAACACAAGTCTGAAACAGTTGAAAGGTTCAAAGAATTTCAGAGTGAAGTGGAAAATCATCGTAATAAGAAAATAAAGTTTCTACGATCTGATCGTGGAGATGAATATTTGAGTTACGAGTTTGGCCTTCAGTTAGAATAATGTGGAATAGTTTCACAAACCCATGCCACCTGGAACAACACAACATAACGGTGTGTCCGAACATCATAACCACACTTTATTTGATATGGTGCGATCAATGATGTTTCTTACCGATTTACCAATATTGTTTTGGGGTTATGCATTAGAGATAGCTGCATTCACATTAAAATAGGGCACCATCTAAATCCGTTGAGACGACACCATATGGACTATGGTTTAGCAATAAACCTAAGATGTCGTTTCTTAAAATTTGGAGTTGCGATGCTTATGTGAAAAAGTTTCAACCTGATAAGCTCGAACCCAAATCGGAGAAGTGCGTCTTCATAGAATACCCAAAGAAAACTGTTGGGTATACCTTCTATCACAGATCCAAAGGCAAAATATTCGTTGCTAAGAATGAATCCTTTCTAGAGAAGGAATTTCTCTCGAAAGAAGTGAGTGGGAGGAAAGTAGAGCTTGATAAGGTAATTTGTACCTTCTCCCGAATTGGAAAGTAGTTCATCACAGAAATCAGTTTCAGTGATTCCTACACCAATTAGTGAGGAAGCTAATGATGGTGATCATGAAACTTCAGATCAAGTTACTACCGAACTTTGTAGATCTTCCAGATTAAGATCCGCACCAGAGTGGTATGGTAATCCTATTATGGAAGTCATGTTACTAGACCATGATGAACCTACGAATTATGAGGAAGCGATGATGAGCCCAGATTCCGCGAAATGGCTTGAAGGCCATGAAATATGAGATGGGATCCATGTATGAGAACAAAGTGTGGACTTTGATTGACTTGCCCGATGATCGGCAAGCCATAGAAAATAAATGGATCTTTAAGAGGAAGACGAACGTTGATAGTAGTGTTACTATCTACAAAGCTAGACTTGTCGAAAAAGGTTTTTGACAAAATTCAAGATGTTGACTACAATGAGTTTTTTCTCACTCGTATCGATGCTTAAAGTTCGTCCGAATCATGTTAGCAATTGTCACATTTTATGAAATCTGGCAAAAGGATGTCAAAACTGCATTCCTTAATAGATTTATTAAAGAAGAGTTGTATATGATGCAACCAGAAGGTTTTGTCAATCCTAAAGGTGCTAACAAATTGTGCAAGCTCCAGCGATCCATCTATGGACTGGTGCAAGCATCTCGGAGTACGTTTTGATGAGTTGATCAAAGCATATGATTTTATACAGACTTTTGGAGAAGTCTGTATTTACAAGAAAGTGAGTGGGAGCTCTGTAACATTTCTAAAACTATATGTAGATGACATATTGTTAATTGAAAATGATATAGAAATTCTGGATAGCATAAAAGGATACTTGAATAAGAGTTTTTCAAAGAAAGACCTCGGTGAAGCTACTTACACATTGAGCATCAAGATCTATAGAGATAGATCAAGACGCTTGATAAGATTTTTCAATGAGTACATACCTTGATAAGATTTTGAAATAGTTCAAAATAGAACAGTCAAAGAAGGAGTTCTTGCCTGTGTTGAAAGGTGTGAAGTTGAGTAAGACCCAAAGCCCGGCCACGACAAAAAATAGAAAGAGAATGAAAAGTCATTCCCTATGCCTCAGTTATAGGTTCTATAAAGTATGCTATGCTGTGTACCAGACCTATTGTATACCTTGCTCTGATTTTGGCAAGGGAGTACAATTTTGATCTAGGAGTAGATCACTGGACAGCGGTCAAGAATATCCTTAGTGAGGACTAAGGAAATATTTCTCGATTATGGAGGTGATAAAAGAGCTCGTCGTAAAAGTTACATCGATGCAAGCTTTTTACACCAAGATGACTCTAAGTCTCAATCTGGATACATATTGAAAGTGGGAGCAATTAGCTAGAGTAGCTCCGTGCAGAGCATTGTAGACATAGAATATTTGCAAAATACATATGGCTCTAAATGTGACAGACCCATTGACTAAGCTTCTCTCACAAGCAAAACATGATCATACCTTAGTACTCTTTGGGTGTTAATCACATAGCGATGTGAACTAGATTATTGACTCTGGTAAACCTTTTGGGTGTTGGTCACATGACGATGTGAACTATGGATGTTAATCACATACAAATGTGAATATTGGTGTTAAATCACATGATGATGTGAACTAGATTATTGACTCTAGTGCAAGTGTGAGAATAAAGGAAATATGCCCTAGAGGCAATAATAAAGTTATTATTTATTTCCTTATTTCATGATAAATGTTTATTATTCATGATAGAATTGTATTAACCGGAAACATAATACATGTGTGAATACATAGACAAACATAGTGTCACTAGTATGCCTCTACTTGACTAGCTCGTGAATCAAAGATGGTTAAGTTTCCTAGCCATTGACATGAGTTGTCATTTGATTAACGGGATCACATCATTAGGAGAATGATGTGATTGACTTCACCATTCCGTTAGATTAGCACTTGATCATTTAGTATGTTGCTATTGCTTTCTTCATGACTTATACATGTTCCTATGACTATGAGATTATGCAACTCCTGTCTACCGGAGGAACACTTTGTGTGCTACCAAACGTCACAACGTAACTGGGTGATTATAAAGGAGCTCTACATGTGTCTCCGAAGGTACATGTTGAGTTGGCGTATTTCGAGATTAGGATTTGTCACTCCGATTGTCGGAGAGGTATCTCTGGGCCCTCTCGGTAATGCACATCACTATAAGCCTTGCAAGCAATGTAACTAATGAGTTAGTTACAGAATGATGCATTACATAAACGAGTAAAGAGACTTGCCGGTAACGAGATTGAACTAGGTATTGAGATACCGACGATCGAATCTCGGGCAAGTAACATACCGATGACAAAGGGAACAACGTATGTTGTTATGCGGTTTGACCGATAAAGATCTTCGTAGAATATGTAGGAGCCAATATGAGCATCTAGGTTCCGCTATTGGTTATTGACCGGAAACGTGTCTCGGTCATGTCTACATAGTTCTCGAACCCGTAGGATCCGCACGCTTAAGGTTTCGATGACAGTTATATTATGAGTTTATGAGTTTTGATGTACCGAAGGTAGTTCGGAGTCCCGGATGAGATCGGGGACATGACGAAGAGTCTCGAAATGGTCGAGACGTAAAGATCGATATATTGGACGACTATATTCGGACACCGGAAAGGTTCCGAGTGGTTGGGGTATTTTTCAGAGTACCGGGGAGTTACGGGAATACGGGGGAAGAAGTATATGGGCCTTATTGGCCTTTAGGGGAGAGAGAGAGGCAGCCCCCCCCCCCAATGACTAGTCCGAATTGGACTAGGGGGAGGGGCGGCGCCCCCTCCTTCCTTCTCTTCCCTCTCCCCCTTCCTTGTCTCCTACTCCTACTACATGGAAGGGGAGGAATCCTACTCCCGGTGGGAGTAGGACTCCTCCAGGGCGCGCCATAGGGGCCGGCCCTCTCCCCCTCCTCCACTCCTTTATATACGGGGGCAGGGGGGCACCTCTAGACACAACAACAATTGATCTCTTGATCTCTTAGCCATGTGCGGTGTCCCCCTCCATCATAGTCCTCCTCGATAATATTGTAGCGGTGCTTAGGCGAAGCCCTGTGACGATAGAACATCAAGATCGTCACCACGCCGTCGTGCTGACGGAACTCTCCCTCGACACTCGGCTGGATTGGAGTTCGAGGGACGCCATCGAGCTGAACGTGTGCTAGAACTCGGAGGTGCCGTAGTTTCGGTGCTTGATCGGTCGGGCCGTGAAGACGCACGACTACATCAACCGTGTTGTTCTAACGCTTGCGCTTTCGGTCTACGAGTGTACGTGGACAACACTCTCCCCTCTCGTTGCTATGCATCACCATGATCTTGAGTGTGCGTAGGAATTTTTTTTGAAATTACTACGTTCCCCAACATCAACCCCCTCCAACAACTTCTCGAAATGGCTACGAGAAAGGGGCTCCGCCATAAGATTAGGGGACATGACGCTATTGTGAGAACATCCATATATGCGGATGATGCGGTGGTGTTCATGGTGCCCATCAAGAGAGATATTGATAGCCTTTCCGGCATCCTCAAGGGCTTTGGTGAAGTCATGATCCTCCAAACCAACTTTCACAAGGTCTTGGTAGTTCCTATAAGACATGGGCACCTCAACCTTGAGCACATTCTTCAAGGCTTGTCGACTACGAAAACATCCTTTCCAATGAGATACTTGGGCTCCCCCTCTCGGTGTGACAACTCAAGAAGGTGGATTTTCAATTCCTTGAGGACAAGGTGATGTCCAAGCTCACCCCTTGGGAGGGAAACAACATGATCACCATTGGGCGTACCACTCTTGTCAAATCGGCCCTCTCCTCACAAGTGGTATACTACACCACCCCGTTGATTGTACCCCCGAGTATCCTCCACAACACAAACAAAATCGAGCGGGCCTTCCTTTGGCCTGGTTCGGATAAGACCACCACCAGTGCTAAATGCAAGGTTTATTTGGACATGGTGTGTCGGTCTGTCGAGCAGGGTGGCCTTGGAGCCCTAAACACAATGAAATTTGTGAGAGCATTAAGATTGAGATGGCCTTGGTATGAATGGAAGGAACAAACAAAAATATTGGTTTGCATGGGAAACCCATGTGATGAGATGGACATCGACCTCTTCTATGCCTCCACCATAACCACTATCGGCAACAGAGCCAAGAACCCTTTTTGGGAGGCACCTTGGGTGCAAGATCGGAAACCCAAGGAGACCGCGCCCCTTATTTTGAGGCATCCACGAGGAAAAATTGAAAAGTCAAGGATGTGCTCCACAACGATGCATGGATATCCAAGATAAAAATCACTATCAACTTCATCTTCGAGCATGTAAGACAATTCATAAACCTTTAGATTCTTCTCCAAGGGTTCCACCTTGGGGAGCATGCCGAAGACAATATAGATTGGAAGCATGCGAAGAACAATCAACCCTCCACGGCCACCGCTTACTTGGCACAATTCATGGGCACTATCTACTCCCTGATGCCACACGCGGCGTGGAAGGCTTGGGCTCCCCCTAAAAACGTCAAATTCTTCTCATGGTTGGTGATTCAAGAAAGAATTTGGACCGCCGATAGGTTGGCAAAGTAGGGTTGGCCAAATT
>NC_041383.1:191783186-191787424 GCF_002162155.2 Triticum dicoccoides
TGCAAGAAAGAACAAGAATCCGACAAGCACCTCTTCTACAAGTGTAGATTCACACTTCCTTTATGGTACTTGGTCAATGAGTGGCTACACCTCGACACCTCTTCATGGCATCTTGAGCAAACGATTAAAGATTGGTGGATCAACCGCTACGGCAACAACATCCAAAAGCGTAAAGCTTGTGCATCCCTCACCATGCTCATTTCTTGGTCTATATGGAACGAAAGAAATGCATGGGTCTTTCACAACAAGTCCTCACCGTCAACAATCTTGCTCAACGACATCAAACTTGAACTATCTCTTTGGGTGGTCGCGGGAGCCAAAAAAATAGGGACCATCATTCCGGGGAGTAACACCTTTTGTAATCCGAGCATGTAACAAACAATCTATTCTCTTCTTAATTCATACATGAGGCAAATCTTTTGCCCCCATTTAAAAAAAACAAAAACACCATGACATTTTGTCAACCAAAATCTGAACCCTCGACCGCCTGTCTGCCGTGCGGCCGCGCCGATTCCCAACAAGATATAGCTGCGTGCGATCTCATCTCGTCTGGACAAAACGAACTAGGCTTCCTGATACGCCGGCCGTCGGCCGATCATAGCCGAGTTGACCATGTGCCGCATAGTATGTGATAGATATGCAGCCTCGTTGCAAGATTCAGAAACCGTATTACACTATCGTATCCTCTCGGCCAAAAGCGACACGGGATTCAGGACCACATCGCGGCAGCTTCTCGCTACTTCTGGGCTCCATAATTTTATGCGTCGATCGACCCGTCCGCCAATGGTGAATCATGAGTGTCCCTGCCCTGTCCAGACATTCCAGGCAGAAAATCACAATGAAATTAGGGCTTGCAAGTTGCATCTAAACAACGGGGAATAGTAAACTTTCGTCAAAAACAAGCAAGTGAACTCTATCAGGCTAGGCACTCTCCTGGTTTAACTCATCTCATTCTCTCCTTGTGGATCCCTAGGATCCTTCCTCAACTAACAAAGACCACATGCCAGCAACCAATCTCAAAACAGCCACACATGCCTGCTGTCGGTGCTACAGTGTACTTGTACACTGCTTCTGAGCTGAGGCGCTGTGTATGGATGGAAAGATGGCAATGTGGAAATGCCGATTTCCGGGTTCAAGTTCAAAATCGACAAGAAAGAAAAATGAGATTCTAGTTTTTTTTTCCTTCAGTTGTGGATCATGTAAGTGCTGTAGATGACTTGTTGAACCAGATTCTAGGAAATGCACCACATTGCACCAGGTTTTATATTACACCCCTAGTCCTGACTTGAGTTCTAAAAATGTGGATCAGCCAGCTATGTGTGTTAGACAAATACATGGTCCATCATGCATGGAATATAGTACGTACCACACAAAGGTATTCAAAATCCAGCTTGTTTTGGGACAAGCAAATGAAGAGAGTGGGAATTCTCCCATTTTTAACAGTACTTTGCAATGGACTCGTATTCAATTGACACATCGGCTTTTGCCAAAGGTGCACAGTGTTGCTTGGCACCCACTCATGTGTACCTTTTTTTCCAGAGTAGGCACAAACGCACACGAATGTGCCGGGGACCTGCCCCTGATCCAAATGCCAATGGAGATTTGGGATCGATGCAACCCCCAGCTCCAGGCCGGCTGGCTTTCCGTTTTCGGCTGCTTTGCATGTTCCGAGAACCCTAGTTGATGTACCGTTTCTGTCCATTCATGGCGCATACTTTCATTGCACCATGTTCCACCATGATCTTGAGATTGACCACATTGATTAGACTAAGATGAAGTGCACATGAGGTTTTACTTTACTTCACTTATCTAATTACTGCAACATCTAGTATCCCACAGAGTGAAAATGACTTTATATATAAGGGGAGTATACATGGAACATGGATATATCAGGCCTCTGAAACAAAAATTAAAGGGAGTAATCCCTCAAAAAAGAAGAAGCAAAAGGAGTAAAACTAATTAAGCTGAAAACTGATTTCCTCCTATGAACAGCAGATCAAATCTTGGCCTGTCGACGCGTCCGTTCAGTGCAACACCCTGGTGCATTCCATCATATGCCCTCCGCCTCATTGATTTGGCGTTCAACACATCGTTCAACATCTATCACCGGGGTCATCACAGCGTCGATGCCACTATAATATCCGTGTAATCTGCAAAAATTTACACCATCAAAAATTCAGCAATTGGCACGATAACTCTAACTGTTGATACTTGGAGATCTTTTGGGTGACCTGGTTGGTCCATGCACACAATACAATAGTACTATGCGTATCAGTTATAGAGCTTACCATTTCACATCATAACGATCTTGAGCTTGTGTGTCAGGTATCGCTTTACACTACACCTCTAGAACAATGACTGCAAAAAAGCAAGAAATTACACATAAGTCCATGCTTATTAAGTTCTACGTACGCAAAGAAACACTTCAATCTTCCTGCATGCATGAGTGCAAAGTAGTAGTAGTAGTCACTCATCACTTCATCAGTCGCCACTCCATGCTAATTAGTTAAGTCTGAAGTGAAATTAACCAACTCTGGCAACTTACAATCTGAATCTGTTTTGTCCCACTTGAAGACATCTTCTCCATAGTCATCCTCCTCATCCTCGTCGTGGCGACCATCCATTTGGATCCTCCCCATTGGTTTATCCTCTAGGTAATACTTCCTCGACGACGATGCCGCGTTGCTCTGGCGCGGGGCGCTCATCTTCTTTTGAAGCATCGTCTTAAACAACTACACATACACAAACAAAAGTTAGGAAAATACGCATTATTTTTGCATGATCGGCCATGCATAACAAAACATGATAATTAAACCTAACTATTTGAACACTGGATATATTAAGATCATGCATGGTAATTTTTGTATATTACCTTCTCCAGTTTTGTTTCAACTGGATCCTTGAGGCTGGGCTGCGGCGGGAAGCCGCCCCGGCAGGCGAACATGTTCTTGAGAAGGAACTTGAAGGAATTCTGCTTGACACCCCCGCCGTTGCCGTTGGTGCTGACGAGGAGCTCCCTGGCCTTGCTGAGTATGATCTGCGTATCCGGCGAGAACTCCCCGTTCTGCCCGCCATCGGCGCCCTGCAGCCTGAGCGAGAGCCGCCGGTCGACCTCGAGGCTGGAGGGGCAGTTGAGGAACCTGTCGAGCGGCAGGTTCTGCTCCTCGTCGCCGGCGCCGGCGGTGGAGCCGCGGGAGCTAGACTTGGACTTGGCGCGCCGGAGTAGCTTGTTCAGCGCGTCCTGCAGCTTCTTCACCTCCTCGATGGTGAAGTCCGGCACCCCCTGATCTGGCGCCGGCGCCGGCGTGGGTTCGTTGCCGAGGGTTCCGATGGAGAGCATGCTCCAGTCGCCGGGGAGCTCGTCGTCGGCCTGGCCGCGGCAGCTCTTCTCCCGGACCGGGGCATCTACGCACGTGAAACGCATGCATGAGCATCTACGTACTCTTCAGAAAGCGTACGTACGCATGCATGGAAATGAAACGAAACGAGTGACTTACTGCGAACCGAGCTCGCCCCGGCGGCGGCGGCGGATCGTTTCTTCTCCTGCTTGGTGTTTAGCCGATTCTGCACCCAGTTGATGATCTAGAAGACGAAACCAGCAGAGTCAGCTGCAGTAGTCCAAAAACTAAAGAACGTAGAAAAGGAAGAAGAACTGTCACACAAGAACGTCGTCAGCAGCGAGCTTACCCCCATGGATCCCTACTCTCTTCAAGCGCTGCTGGCTTCTCCGGACGGGTCGGTGAATTACCCTGTGAGATTAGCGCAATGTATCCGCAAGAACGATCGGTGAGCAGCTGATACGCAACTGTTTTCAGGGTTTTTCAGGTGCCCTCTGCCTGGCGATGAGCGAGGACACAACGCACGGGGGCTTCTCCTGCGGCCACTACTGCATGTATCGGGACGAAAGCTCGAGAGCTAGCGCGTCTAGTAAAAAGGAGGCGAGTGAGTGAGTTGGATGGAGCAAGGGTCCCCTACCCCCGGGAATTAAATAGGTGAGTGAGAGGTCTGGCCGCCGAATTACATCCGGTGGCAGGCTTCCTGCTTGATGTATACTCCCTCCGTCCCAAAAAACATGTCGCGGCGGCATTTTTTCAATTTAGCCCTCGTGGTTTTCCCGACCAAACTCGCGGTCCTCTGTCTCCTTCCTCACTCTTCTCCGACGCCGGCCGATTTGGTCGCGCCTCCCTTGCCCTCGCCCCCGCCGCCTTGCTCCCCCTCCCGCCGCTGAACGCCGCTCC
>NC_041383.1:191787904-191803287 GCF_002162155.2 Triticum dicoccoides
GGTGGTTTCCGTCCTCTCCGCCCGCCGCCTCGTTCCCCTCCGCTCGCCGGCCGTGAAGGTTCGATTTTTCGGAGACCACTGTCCGGAGTCCTCGCTCTCCTTCCGCCTCTGTCCATCGTCAACCACCTCCCCGCCTTCGACCACGAAGCTTGCCCCCTCCATGACGCCGTCGACCAGAGCACTAGAAAGCATAGGTGCCCCTTTTCCACTCCTCGGACGGCTACGCGCTCAAGGTGGAGGAGCTCGCCGGAGTGGTGCTGACTGGCGACTCTGTGGTGGGAAAGTCCAATCTGCTCTCCCACATCACCCGCAAGGAGTTCTGCCTCGACTTCAAGTCCACCATCGGCGTCGAGTTCGCCGCCCGCACGCTCCACGTAAGACCAGATTTCCTTGCTGTTCCCCACCTCCTCCTCCTCGGTTAGATCTGCGGCTTATTTTCTTCTTCCCTGCGCTCCAGATGCAGATTATTGCTGCCAAACAAGACGAGCTAGCTAGTAAATCGATTGCTAACAAATCAAATCTGAGTGAAAAGGTACCACTTTTCTGAGTAAACTCAAGTTCATGTGCTTCAGTAATTATTTGAAGATGTAGTCAAGTTCATGCTTCGGTAGTTGATGCTCTTGTTATACTCAAGTATGTATTATACAGAGATGCTCTAGTACAAAGGATAACAGTGACCTGTAGTTCATGTTGATCAACAAAATTATTGCCAATAAAGTTGATACACATGTTGACCTGTAGGAGTATTTGGCAATTCACAACAATCATGTTATACTCAATTCTTGGTGCTGCTATTTTCAGTTTGTAAAATTAGAGTGCTGAAGAAGTGTATTTTCCATTTTGAAACTGAAAATAAGCTGTCAAAACTGAAAGAAATTGGAGTACCGATGATCTGCTTGTACTGTCATTTTTCTGTTTGGATTGTGCACCAAAAGAAACTGTTGCCAATCAGTTAGTACCATAATTATTGACACGGATTATTTAGGACAATCCATGAGGTTTTCTTAGATGCAAAAAAGTTCTGTTTGTTGTGTGTATCACAAATTCAGTTTTAGTTCAAGTGAAGTTTCCTGTCCTTTAGGTTTATTCTTATCAGTGAAGTCTAGTTCCAGTGAAATTTTAGGTTTATTCTGAAAAAATGCATTCTTCTTATAAATGAGTGTAGCTACAAATGTTAGACATACTCCGTCAAGTACAGTAGTGCGCATATCTTTGAAACATCTTGGAAAATATGCAGAGTAGCTGTTGATGTTGATCTCCAGCATGTATGCAGAGTAGTTGTTTACTGAATTTTAGGAGTACACTGACTGAAGCAAATTTTAGAATGACTGAATTTTCAGCCAAGTTTGTTTCTGAACAGTACCGACATGGAGCGGTGTAGTGGCCATGTATAGTAGTGTAGTTGCCCTGTAGTGACCAAAAATTTCAAATTATTCTGATTAATTCAAATTAATCCAAATAAATTTGTTCTCTATACAATATTCAGGACAGATCATTCATTCAGATTTAACAAGAAGCTAGTAAGAGTACTCCAAAATGTATGTGAAATGTGCTCCTACTAAAAAAACAGGACATTATGTCTATCAAATCTTGCAGTTCTCCTTATCAAACGCTCCTTTCCCTTGCTCTGCACCTCTCTCTGCTGCTGCTCTTCTTTTCCTGCTACTCGCTGCTGCTCTTCTTTTCCTAATCAACAATAAATATCTGTTTGGTTGATTGCCTTGTAGAGGATCCTTTGCATATAAACTACTCCTAGTGAAACTACAACACATTCCAATCAATTTATGTTTGCTTATTTTTGTTTTTTCTCTCTACAGGAAATACTTTGGCATGGTACAGTTTGACCAGCCACAGGACCAAATCAGTTAACCTACTCCCTTTAGTCTGCATCAAGGTACAAATCTTTTAACTGAATTTTAACAGTCTGGTGATGTTTTCACTGACATCACAAGTTAAATGTTTCCTTGCATGTTCAACTGAATTATGGCCGAGTTTAGATATTTAACAAAATTATGACTGTCAGCATACTTTATTAAGTAATGTGTAAAAGATCGGTGTATATCTCATAAGATGTTTATTTTGTGGAGATTGACCATCCTATATGGAAAACAGCTGGACTAGTTACAAGCCCTTGTGCGGGTGTCCATGTTCTGCCAAAAGTCTCCAGCTCCTCTTGATTTCCTCCTAGATTTTGATTTCTGAAGTCAAACTAAAGCAAAATTTGTTAATGCATTTTAGAATTTTAGAATTTTAGAATGACTGAATTTTCAGCCAAGTTTGTTTCTGAACAGTAGTGACATGGAGTAGTGTAGTGGTCCTGTAGTGACCAAATTTTCAAATACTCTCTGTAAGTTGGTGAAAATACCCCTTATATACTCTTACAACCTGGGATTGCAATTGCAATTGCAGTAGTTGATAAAGCTAGATTGATTACAACCTGTAGGCCTTTTTTACTAAAGCTAGATTGCAATTGCAGTAGAAGATAATCTCATACCATATCATCTATTGATGATATGGGATTAGCAAAGGCCTTGCTTGCCTCATTAGTTGCTGTAGTTGCTTGCCGCATTTCTGTAAGTTAGTTTTCTGGTTCAAAACTTGGTGAAGAAACTGGGTTTCGGCCCTTTATCGAAAGATAACTGATCAGAACTTACTGCAGGCGCACGTTAGCGCATGTATGCTTTGACATTGTCGAAACTGAAAATTTGCAAGAGTTTGATGTTTATACTGATGTCGAAACTGAAATTTTCCTTACTATTGTTAGCTGTTGAACTTTGTACTCCTCCAGTGGTAGAGATTACTAATCCATGCTAAATTCAAATTTTCCTTACTATTGTTAGCTGTTGAACTCTGTACTCATGTGCCATGCATAAATAGTGTTATCTTGAATGACTGATCTAAGTCACATATCTTACGAGTTAATTTTTGATACAGCAAGCAACAGCATGATGAAGAGATTACAACAACAACAGTCGCTACAGATCAATCGACAGGGGAAGAACAGCAGAAGACCAGAGATTGTACTGTACCTTCTTCTTTAGAGAAGATCAGCAGCGAAGAACAGCAGGTCAGCACGAGCACGAGCTCCACCAGCAAGCATGCAGCGTGGGCGAGCGTACACGCACCCGAGCGTGGGTGATACTCCAATGGCAGCGGCGCCGGTTTTTGGTCACCGGAGGAGCTTACTGACGAGCTCCAATGGCAGCAAGCGGCAGACCACCACGGCCAGGCGAACCAGCAACCAATCGACAGGAGAAAAGTGACCTGGAGGACCAGAAGATCACCCTGAAGCTGTTGAGCCGCTCGGGGAAACTAGAGGAGGAGCGACGGCGCTGAGCTCGTGTGCGGAATCGGCGGCCGGAGTGGGAGGAGACGGGATCGATTCCGTCGATCAGCGGCTTCCCAGCAAGCGTGGCTCAAGGAGGGCGTAGGTATCGGCGAGGCGGAGCTCCTGGTATGCTCGGGAAGGACTGAGGAGGTGCGACGGCGCCGAGCCCCTGTGTGGACGCCGCTGCCGGAGGGGGAGGAGACGGGCTCGTTTTTGGAGTGGGGGCAGCTCCTGTGCGGAAGCAGCGGCCGGCAGCAGGGGAGAATCTGCAGGATAAGATGCAGCAGCGGCAGGAGCTCCACCGGCAGCAGCGGCAGGAGCTCCACCGGCCTGGAGCCCGGTCGGCGGCAGGATCTTCCCACGACTAGGGCCTGCGTGCGGGTTGATTTCAGAGAATTCAAAGTTGCGGGAGGATGTTTTTGTAAAAAATGCGGTAGTTCAAATTTGAAACCCCTGCGACATGTTTTTCGGGACGGAGGGAGTATATTACTGCAATAAGGGGAAGAAAAGGACAAACGGCTACCTATGTTAATCAGGCCAAATTGCATCCAGTTGAAGCATACATTACTGTTTCCAAGAATCGCCGTTACGAGCATACAGTGTATGTTGTACTTTTCCTTTTTACCGTATATAGACTAAGGCAGTGGTTGAAATGAAGCATTCGTGTTAAGAGGGAATCACACAAATACACAACATTTGGGGCTGAGGTAATACAAAACCTCGACTCTAGGTTTTTTTTAACAAAAACCCACAATTCCAGGACTAGTCACTAAAAAAAACAAATATTGTGTAAATGTTGTGCATTTGTGCAATTTGCTCTAGTGTTAATTAGGTGCAAGCACTGCTTGTTTGTCCTTATCTTATCGTGGGAGCTTAAATATAGAGGTGCTCCAACATTCGCAATGAATCACATGGATTTTTCAAAGAGAATTGGATCGGGCATGTACTTCCTCTCTTCTTGTTTGTAACTCTAATTTTATCAAATTTTGTTCTGGAATTTAAATAGAAACATATAATTAATAAACCGCAAGGGAGGGAGTACACGAGTAGAAATATAGGATCACAACTCGGGGATATGATTGTACCGGTTGTTTTCTCCCTATGTAAAAATGGTGTGTTTACTGCTCTGCTCTGGTTTTTTAGTGTGGAGTTTTTTTTTGTACCCACATAACCACACTGCAACACGAGCAAAAAATGAAAGCACCATCTATGCATGCCCTCGAACTCAACCATGCACACCGCCGCCAATGGCATGCCACCTCCTCATTCGCACGCTTGTGGCACTTACCCGATTAATCCGCTGCTACCCACATCCCCCAAGTTGCAAATCTCACAATGAAATGCCCCGGCAGACCGTCACCGGCGCAGGCGACACTTGCACCACTCTGCCCTCTCAATATGTCGTGACAAAGCGTCCACAGCCTCCCAACTTGCATTGCCAAATCCCCCATCTTGTGCCGCAACTTACCGCTAACCACACCACCTGCTCCATGCGAATTCCAGTAGCATGTAGGTGACCGAGGGCTTAAGGGGGGTCACTGGCAAGGTAGAGCCTGGCCCATATTCCGTTGAGGTCGGCCTAATCCATGTTCTTTGATTCAAATGATTTTTGGAGGATTAGAATCCTTATGATTTTTTTGCATGTTGGTCGTTTGATTGAATCCTATGATATTTTTCGCAAGTAATCATTTGTACTATATTTCATTAAAAAATCTAGCATCCACTTCAACTTTTTTAAAAAAATCCTTTGTTCTCCATGTGATGCAATCTGACAAACTCAAATCCTACAGGATTTGAAAGCGCATGCTAGTGTTTTTTTTGTCTATCCCTGCGTTTTTACAATGCCGCAAATTGAAGAGGCCCTCAATTTGACATGGTTTGTTAGCTGCATAGTGTTCTTCCAATATGATAATTGGATGTCATGGCAGCGTTTTAACGGTCTATGTATGTATACCCTGTTATAACGCATATAATCCCTCTGTCAGAAAATACAAAGTTGTAGGTTGAGACATTTATTTTAAGACGAGGGGACTATAAAATTAGCTGATCAAGGTAAAAGGATGGAAGATCGTCCTTGAGAAAAGCACGCCCCATGCAGCAGCCAAGAGACTAAACCAGATGGAATACACACAACCAGGTGCCCGGTGCCAGCAGCCAAGAGCCTGAAGCCCCAGAACCTGAAGCCCTGGAACCGAAGCGGGCGTGCGTGGCGCGGGCGCAGCCGATGGATGAAACCGAGCAAGATCCGCCGGGGCTCGCCTACGTGGGCTCACACGGACCCCGCCATCGCGCCCCTAGTTTAACCCAGCTGCGCGCGTGGGAGATCGGGCTCCCTCCATCCACTAAAAAAAACTTAATCACGCCCACTAAACCCCTCCGGTATTCAGGCGGGATCGGAGGGGGGGCTCGTGGGGACTAATTAATCACGCCGCTAATTACTAAACCCGGAGACTAATGGCGGCCCGGGCGTCCAGGGGGTTAATGAGGAGTAGACCGGCGATTAAACAAGCAGGTGTCAGCCCGACACGATGTGGTCTGGTCTGGTCGTGACACTTGGCGCCTTGGATCGTGTTGGATGGCCCCTGATTGGCCGCGCCACTCGCAAGCGCCGTGGATGGGCCGACGCACGCGCATATGTCATTTTCTCGACAAGAAAATTGGGCGCCGTACTGCTCCGACGTGCCCCATGCCAGGCCTCTCCCAGGCAGTCGCGCGCAAAGGAAGAAGAAGGTCAAGGAAACGATCTTCCGTTCCCCACTTGCCCCGGTAAACACCCCTCAAAAAAAAAACCTGCCCCGGTAAACGTCCTTCTTGTGCATCGACGGAAAACATTTGGTGCGAACCAACCTGTGGTTGAGATGGTTAGGTGGACAGTGGTATCTCCAACTCATCAGGGTTCAAATCCTGGTGCTCGCATTATTTCTGGATTTATTTCAATTTTGTTAGGGTTTGTGTTCTGCTCAGGAAGACGAAATGGCGGCGGCTTTCTGAAGATGAAATAAAGGTCTCCCCGTTCCAGTGGTGCGTCTAGCATCGTTGGTAGGCGTGTGGAGGTGTGTCTCAGGCGGATCTATCTTTGGTGGATTTGCTCGGATCTCGTTGGTGTTCGTCTACGTTCGTGTGTCTTCGGATTGGATCCTTCCGATCTATGTTATTCTTCATCTGCGGGATTGTTGTTCTGGTGCGCTGGTCCTATGGGGCCTTAGCAACACGACTTCCCGACTGTCTACTACAACAAGTTGTGACCGACTCTGACGATGGAGGGGCGATGACGGCGGCGCGCCTTCGGCTCGCTTCAGTGCTTGTGGACGTCGCTAGGTGGTCTACGGATCTGGATGTAATTTTTATTATTTTTGGTATTCGTTGTACTGCCATGATTGAAGATGAATAGATCGAAAGATTTTCCGAAAAAAAAGATGTTCCCGTCGACGACGAGGCGCCTACGGTGACTTCATAAATCTCAAGATGATATGTCGGCTCAGTCTTTCGGAGGTGCTCATAGCGATAGGGTGTGCGTGTGTGCGTTTATAGGGATGAGTGTATGCGCGTATATATAAGCGCTCGTGTCTATACTGATGCTAAAAAAAAGGAAAACATTTGGCGCCTATCTCCCAGGCTTATTGTACTGGGGGCTTGGGGGCGATGCACGCACGTGTCACCTTTTTTCTCAAAATAAAAAACTGTGCTACTGCTAGTCTACTACTACGTGCTCCATGCCTCTCAAGTCAAAGCTGTGCTAGGAGAAAAAATAACTGCTAATTAGGTTGCATTGCAGTCCTGCCCAAATATAGACACGGTGTTACTGTATGACCCTAGAGCCACAATAATCCGAAGATACATGAGAATCACATGAAATTGTAGCGAAGAACCGAGAACATGGGAGAGGTTCAGAGTTCATTAACAGTTTAGTTTAACACACGCAGGTCCTTATCCTCTTATACCATTGACGCCTATGGCTAGCGATCCGCATCGCATTTTGCCGCTGCGACACACCTACCGCATGCATACCGCCGAAGTGTATTATCGAAAACAATTGGACCTTAAACACTTTCAAGGAAGCAAGTCAAATCACAAGCCACATGACTTGACAAAGGCGGCGTCTCCCCTGGGCATCGGCCAGCATCTTTGGCATTTTAAATGAATATAATAAAGCCACCGTTCTACTTTAAAAAGAAGTCTCTACCATCTGCTCTCTCCTTTTTGTACAGTACAATATATAAAAAGGCTCATCCGAACATTTGGGCTAGTCCAAACTTACACTAACTATCCGAAGTTGTATCATCATGGACAAGTTGTACAACCAAAGACGGCCTGATCATTCTTGATCAAGCATTCTACACAGTATGACACCCACAGGCTCCGCCCACTCTAGTTATGTACACACCCCGGGCTCTCACTACGACTCGGACCCTCCACAGCACACCTCCGCGCAGCACTCGTAGCAGCCAAGGCACGAGAGCGCGGCGCACACCTGCGCCATCAAGATGGCGCACTGGTCGTTCATCTTGTTGCACGCCTTGATGCAGCACATGCAGCAGAGGCAGTCTGCGACGCGGCTGCAGCACCCGCCCGCCTTCTTGAATATCTTCAACGTCTCCAGTGGTTTCTCGTCACCGAAACATGTGAGGAGGTTTTCCCTGGTGGCTGCTTTGTCACCGAATCCAAGTTTTAGACCATGAAGCTGGAATCGTAATGGCTCATTGGCGCCTTTGCGTCCTTTCGGTTTCTGCTTGACCTGCTTAGTAGTGAGTGCACAAAGTTTTAGTTAGCAGTCTTTATAATGTTCCAATAAGGCATCGACAAAAGAAACAGCGATATGCAATAGAGATCATCTCTAGGGCCGATCATGTAGGACCTACTTTTTGTGCTGCATCCAAATTGGTTTGAAGTACAACCATGCTTGTGTACTCTGAAAGAACACTATTCTCTATGCTTAATTTTATCACCTGCAAAATAGAAGAAACAGAGTTACTCAAAAACTATGCAACCATATAATATCAACTGAATGGTTTCAAACCGCACAATACAAGATGCTTTGAGCCATAAATGAACTGGAAACTGATCAGCACAAAAGCATGCAGCAACAGCACATCTTTAAATGTCTCAAATATCAACAGCTTTTCACGGTTCTTCAGAATAGGGATGTAAACTGAAATATCAGCAACTTGTCAAAAACCAATCAACAACCCTTTTGCTTGTCTACTCATATGATGCATCGAACAACCATGTTTTTGGTGCTTCTTCAACTTTGTGCGCCATGATACGACAAGTTCTTGTTCTAGGATAACTCATTGATTTCTATTTCTATTAAATATAACTCCATGCCCTGAAAGCTCAATGCAGGTTTAAAGCAAAAAAAGAAAAGGCGATGCACAATTGGATTAACCTGCAGCTCACCTTTCTCTCCAGTTGTTTGTCTGCAGAAAGCCATGCCTTTGCTGTGAGAAGAGCAATCTGCTGTGCTGCGAAAATCTGGAAACCATGATAAAAGAAATGCAGAACTTCTCAGCATACTAGGATAAGTGATGGTCCTAAAGCATGTAATACCACTTGGCCAAAGATTTAAATCATCTTCACAGAATCAAGTTAAGAACTTGCACAAGTATCCCCATGAATCATAAGACAGATGTACAAAGTAGCAAAGTTTGAGCATTTTACGTTATCAAGAGGCATGTCCGTTATATGCTGGACCTTCAGCTCAATCGAGATCTCTGTCATGTCAGCCAAGTAACCCGTTGCCACAACTGTCTCAGGGAACTTGCCTTGGTATTTTCCAGATATACATAAAGGACACTGTGCTGAAATGTCTGGAATATATTCAGAATCCACCTGAACAGAACAGAAAAGGTACAGTAATAAGATCATCAAACATACTGCGTTTTTCTGTCAGTACTTACAAAATTGTGTCCCACGTCCCATCCAACACAAAACTATGTTATGGTTATATAGAAGATGATAAGCAGTAAGTACAGTCTAATCCACATCTGTACACTGCCTGGAAAAATAATCTGAACTGTCTAATACAGAACACCGCAAGATAAAGTGCCTAATAAAGCATTATACTACCTCCATTCCAAAATATAAGACGTTTTGGTAGGCTAAACTAGCCTACCAAAACGCCTTATATTTTGGAATGGATGTAGTATAACACAAAAACGTGATGCCAGCAAAAACTGCAAAATGAAATTTACAGCAGTCGATAAATGCTAAGGGCACAGTTTCTTTTTTTATCATAAGCATCCTATAAATTCACAAAACCAAGTACTACCTCCGTCCGAAAATACTTGTCCTAGAAATGGATAAAATGGATGTATCTATATCTAAAATAAGTCTAGATACAACCATTTCTAGGACAAGTATTTCCGGACAGAGGGAGTAACTTTTAGATCAATATGGTATTATACAAAAAGTGATGTAATTAACATGCAGACTCACTTCAAAATCATCGAGATGTTTCGTAGCATCAATGGAGATGTTTGCCACTATTGTATTTGATGCTTTCCTGAACCACTTAACTATTCGACTCTCAATTGATCCTGGATAAAAAAAAACAGGGAAAAGATACTATAATAAATATTTAGTAACTTGACTTCAATAAATCCTGCATTTATTGTTAATTAATCCAATTAATGCATACCAATAAACAGGTTGTTGAACTGTTGATTGCTGAAAGATGTATTGCACATATCTCCAAATCAGTGATATAAATAGTCTCCGTCCCAAAAAGCTTGTCTTACATTTGTCTAGATATCCGTATCTAGACACGTTTTAGTGTTAGATACATCCATATTTAGACAAATCTAAGACAAGCTTTTTAGGACGGAGGTAACACTGTTATTAAATTGACACAACTAAAAATTAGATTAAATCACAGTCAAAGAGCATGCTAGGAATTATTCTTTTAGTGAAGTTTGGTAGCTCTCAGCTTATTACGATGAAGGACCTGGGTAGATACATGGTTTTTTAAATGGGAAGATTGACGTACTTCTCAGCAAACTTCGATGACCCGTGAATATCATCTCAATAATGAATTGAACTGATCACAGTTTATACTTCACGTTTGCCTCATATCCTCTACAACAACAACAACAAAGCCTTTAGTCCCAAACAAGTTGGGGTAGGCTAAAGCTGAAACCCACAAGATCTCGCAACCAACTCATGGTTCTGGCACATGAATAGCTAGCTTCCACACACCCCTGTCCATGGCTAGTTCTTTGGTGATACTCCAGTCCTTAAGATCTCTCTTTACGGACTCCTCCCATGTCAAGCTCAGTCTACCCCAACCTCTCTTGATGCTAATCAAAAAATAATATCATGGCCATCACTCAAAACACGCAATAGAAAAAGGTTATACATAATACACAGATCAATTTTCTATATTCAAAGTTCAGATAAGGGCACATCATACGGTTTTCTAGTTCAAGTAAATGAAAGCAATGGGGTAAAAGGAGTGGGAGATTAGTACCTGTCTCGAGTGCAGCATCAAAATGCCCCTTGCCAATTGATGCCACCATGCGCAAGAAATAATGGTTGCAATATAAACCTACATTTTCAAGTGAGTGGGTTGCAAAGAATTAGAAAACAAAGTCCGAGAAAAAAAGAATTAGAAAACAAACACACCATACTACCAAAGAACAAAATAACAAAAACATAGTTATGACTTATGACAAATAGACAATTATATGTGACCACACAAAGTTGTCTGTAAGCTCTTTTACGCAGGATGCATATAGAAAGATCAGATGCCGGGAATAAGAAACAATGGTTGCAATATAGAAAGATCAGATGCCAATAAGCTTAGAAACAATTTTCATTTTAGCCTGACAATTACTTGGATATAGTTCTAGAATTCAGGTACAATAAATTGTGTACTGGAAGGTGCTCCTTGAGATTACCTAGTCCGAACGTAGAAATTCGGGGAGATTTAGATCCTCTGCTGAGCAGCTCATTTTTCACAGTTTGACAGATGTCATGCTCATCATCAACCGATCCATCAGTCATAAGAAAAATTTGTGGGAGCGCATCATGGGCACTTGACAATAATGCCATCGCCTTGCATGAGAAAAAAAACACAAATATGAAACAACAGGGGGGGGGGGGACTATTATGCCCATACACATTGGGATCTTATTCAAAATAATAATAATACCTCATTTAAAGGATGCATAATATCTGTGCCACCCTCAGCAACAAAGTTGGCGTTCATCCAATCATTCGCACTTGCTATTGCTTTTTCATTTACTTTCTCTAAACATGATGAGAATGAATGGAGCTCCTCATTAAATGTTATAATGTTGAAGTAATCTCCTTGCACAAGTTCGGAAAGAGCTGTAGACACTGCATTCTTCACATTCTCAAGAGGTTTTCCTTTCATGCTTCCACTTGTATCAACAACAAATACGACTGCTTTCTTGAAGACCTATTGGATTGCTCAGATGAGATAAACAGCCAAAAGGCATATTTTGTGAAGCAAGGAGAAAATGAAATTCTTCTGAGTTATTATATGAAAGGGGTATACAAGGAGATATCCCATGGTGTATGCTCTTTGCGGATGATGTGGTGCTAGTTGACGATAGTCGGACGGGGGTAAATAGGAAGTTAGAGTTATGGAGACAAACCTTGGAATCGAAAGGGTTTAGGCTTAGTAGAACTAAAACCGAGTACATGATGTGCGGTTTCAGTACTACTAGCTGTGAGGAGGAGGAGGTTAGCCTTGATGGCCAGGTGGTACCTCGGAAGGACACCTTTCGGTATTTGGGGTCAATGTTGCAGGAGGATGGGGGTATTGATGAAGATGTGAACCATCGAATCAAAGCCGGATGGATGAAGTGGCGCCAAGCTTCTGGCATTCTCTGTGACAAGAGAGTGCCACAAAAGCTAAAAGGCAAGTTCTACAGGACGGCGGTTCGACCCGCAATGTTGTATGGCGCGGAGTGTTGGCCGATTAAAAGGCGACATGTTCAACAGTTAGGTGTGGCGGAGATGCGTATGTTGAGATGGATGTGTGGCCACACGAGGAAGGATCGAGTCCGGAATGATGATATACGAGATAGAGTTGGGGTAGCACCAATTGAGGAGAAGCTTGTCCAACATCGTTTGAGATGGTTTGGGCATATTCAGCGCAGGCCTCCAGAAGCTCCAGTGCATAGCGGACGGCTAAAGCGTGCGGAGAATGTCAAGAGAGGGCGGGGTCGACCGATTTTGACATGGGAGGAGTCCGTTAAGAGAGACCTGAAGGATTGGAGTATCGACAAAGAGCTAGCTATGGACAGGGGTGCGTGGAAGCTTGCTATCCATGTGCCAGAGCCATGAGTTGGTTGCGAGATCTTATGGGTTTCACCTCTAGCCTACCCCAACTTGTTTGGGACTAAAGGCTTTGTTGTTGTTGTTGTTGTATTATATGAAAAAAGCTACTTCGATTGCATCATTGTTTCTCATGCCTTCAATGATGTACAGTATCAAGTTACCGAGGAAGCACTTTATTATCAGCATTTCTCTAGGGCGTTGGAACAGAATTGAATGGCAAATTAGAAATATTTCATGACCACAGTATTATCTTATCGCAGTATCATGATAATGGTAGTGTTGCATTACCATATGCCACAAAGGTTACTACAAGAGATCCCTGCCTTTAAAATAGAATATTTTCCATGTGCAGATCTCAACCAAGGAATGTGTACTTCATTATATTAAATGAACTATGGCACTGCAACAAGAAACCAGTTAAAAAGCAGCTAACCTTTCTATTCCCACTTCCAGGTAAAATGAAAATGCTGAATGTATCTCTATCGTCATAATCCTGAGATGTTGAAGGCTGCACATGGATACCACCTGACAAGTCACCAGAGTAAACCTGTAGAAAGCCACACAAAAACAGTCAGCCGCATTGCAGAATTGGACTGCTAAATACAGCGATGGATTTGTAATTTACGTTCATCATCCTCTACTAAAGAATAATTCCTTTAAAATGCCTGGAAAATCAGATAGTCACAGTAACTAGTACATCTAATCCAGATGACAGCATGATTAACTCACACTGTAGGAAAATGTGAAATCTTTGCTTGACCAATTCTCAACAACTGCTTCATGCAGGAAAGACAATTTATCACCCTGCCTTGCCTTTTCCTGAAATAGCAGTTTGAAGAATAAACATTTGCAATGCAGATCAAAACAACATCTAAAAAAATATGTTATAGTTTATTACCTTCAATGAATGGCTTGTGCCCTGCAACAAAACCTCTTTACTGAATCCACTATTCACTGTCAACTGAATTTTCTCCCTCTTCATGAATACTTTTGGTAATGGGTTGACATAGTATGGAAAACAGAAAGGTATGTCGACCGTGAATCGTCCATTATCATAGTGTAACTTCTGAGACCATCTAACTGTGGCTACAATATCCGCTCCACCTTCCACCTTTATTGATAAGATAGCAACAAATCAGCAAAGTAAGTTACAGTTTACAAAAAACATAACGCATAACAGACAAAGAGTGTAAGTTTATATGTATATGGCAAGTACCTGTGGTATTGTCAAGCAAAACATATGGGGTTTCAAAATGCCTTTCATGGTATTCTCCATGGTTTGGTCTTCTACTTCGGTCACTTGAGTATTGTATGACATTCTTCCGACAGTGACCTCAGCGCCTAGAATTGAACCCTATTAGCCAAACCGTTCTTAGGCTGAGACCATCACAAAATATAATCACAAATATTCACCATAAAAATACACTGGCTACCCAATGCTTCACTTGATGTTCTTTTTCTTAACAGTGGATGAGGAATAAATTATACAGGAGGCATCATGTGAGGATAAAATAAAATCTAGTGAAGTTTCTGTATTATTTGTACCTATCAGGTTAATAAACTTAAGCAACCCGAGTAACTTAACAAGGAATCCAATGATAGTGCAAGTGCTTGAGTAATAATAAACTTAATAATACACGATGACCATCCGAGAGTAATAACTTTACAATCAACCTATGCCTGAGTGCAACTACTATACTTATTTAAGCCCTTATCAACCTATGCTACAAGGCAAGATGAACAGAAGCAAAACAACTGCACTTAATACTACACGCTAACCATCCGAGTTTAATAACTTTACTATCAATTTAATTTCTATTTCCAAGCCTTGTATATCCTAGCACATGCTGGAGTAAAGGCCAAACAATCCAGTATGCTGATATGCATGTCGAAATGAGATAATGCAGCATTTCCTGCACATTCCAAGTGTGTTTGCCTCTTGCAAGACCAACATATCCCTTCCGGTGATTGTTTCCATTGGACAAAGCAAGGAACTACTTTCACTTGCTGATGCAACACCCCTTTACTTGTCTAGAACGAACCAAGCTATTGACAGTATCTAGAGTTCAGCATAGGGCAAGCCAACAATTGCAGTCAGACACCTTGACACGACAAGCGACCCTAACTGTACAACAACTCAAGTCAAACAGACACAATAATACAGCATCACCAATCATGTCAACCCTCACCAAACTGAATCCTACTGGGACGAGCCAACAGAACAACACCAGGAAATAAAAAAAAAATGCGATATGCCGACGACGACGGCAGAATCCGATGGCCTCACCTGTTCTCCCATGGGCACGATGAGCCTGACGTCGCACTCGCGGCTGCGCGTGATGCAGTGCAGCCACCAGCGCGCGCGCAGGGTGACGGAGGCCGTGTCGAGCGCGCAGTCGACGGCCAGGTCGATCTCCTTCATCTGCAGCGGGATGAGCGCGGGCGGGTCGAGGCGGCCGTAGACGTAGGGCTGGTAGCTGGGCACGTCGGGGGTGTCGACGGCGCCGGGGTCGGAGACGACCGCGTAGGCCATCGGCGCGGCGGGGAGCAGCAGCGCGGCGGCCGCGTCGGGCCCGCGCTCCATCCCCGCGGGCGGCCGCGGCGGGGGCAGCCCGCCCGGCAGCACGAGCCGCTTCGACAGCTTGAGCCCGTCCTCCACCGCGCGCGCGAAGTCCTCCATGGGGAAGGGAACGGGCGCCGCCGCCGCCGCTTAGGGTTTCGATGGGATGGGGGGACGGGAATGGGAGGG
>NC_041383.1:191804231-191805993 GCF_002162155.2 Triticum dicoccoides
CAACTATGAGATTGTGCAACTCCCGTTTACCGGAAGAACACTTTGTGTGCTACCAAACGTTACAACGTAACTGGGTGATTATAAAGGTGCTCTACAGGTGTTTACGAAGGTACATGTTGAGTTGGCATAATTCGAGATTAGGTTTTGTCACTCCGATTGGCGGAGAGGTATCTCTGGGCCCTCTCGGTAATACTCATCACCTAAGCCTTGCAAGCATTGTAACTAATGAGTTAGTTATAAGATGATGTGTTACAGAACGAGTAAAGAGACTTGCCGGTAACGAGATTGAACTAGGTATTGGATACCGACGATCAAATCTCGGGCAAGTAACATACCGATGACAAAGGGAACAACGTATGTTGTTATGCGGTTTGACCGATGAAGATCTTCGTAGAATATGTAGGAACCAATATGGGCATCCAGGTCCCGCTATTGGTTATTGACCGAGAATGGTTCTAGGTCATGTCTACATAGTTCTCGAACCCGTAGGGTCCGCACGCTTAACGTTACGATGACAGTTTTATTATGAGTTTATAAGTTTTGATGTACTGAAGTTTGTTTGGAGTCCCGTATGTGATCACGGACATGACGAGGAGTCTCGAAATGGTCGAGACATAAAGATTGATATATTGGACGACTATATTCGGACACCGGAAGTGTTCCGGGTGATTTCAGAGAAAACCGGAGTGCCGGGGGGGTTACCGGAACCCCCCGGGAGAGTATTGGGCCTTATGGGCCTTAGGGGAAAGGAGAGAGGGGCGGCCAGCATGGGCCGCGCGCCCCCTCCACCCTCTGGTCCGAATAGGACTAGGAGGGGGGCGGCGCCCCCCCCCCCCTCTTTCCTTCCCCCTCTCCCCCTTCCTTCCCCCTCCTAGTAGGAGTAGGAAAGGAGGAGTCCTACTCCTACTAGGAGGAGGATTCCTCCTTCCTTGGCGCGCCCAAAGGGGCCGGCCGGCCTCCCCCTCCCTCCTTTATATATCGGAGCCCGGGGATCGTCATCGAGCTGAACGTGTGCTGAACTCGGAGGTGCTGTACGTTCGGTGCTTGGATCGGTCGGATCGTGAAGACGTACGACTACATCAATCGCGTTGTCATAACGCTTCCGCTTACGGTCTACGAGGGTACGTGGACAACACTCTCCCCTCTCGTTGCTATGTCATCACCATGCTCTTGCGTGTGCGTATGATTTTTTTTTTGAAATTACTACGTTCCCCAACAGTGGTATCAGAGCCAGGTTTTATGCGTTGATGTTATATGCACGAGTAGAACACAACTGAGTTGTGGGCGATACAAGTCATACTGTGTGACGCCCGGATAGTTACGCTACAGTAATCCTCCACTAATGATGCCACGTCACCTCGATTACTATGGTTAATCTCGCATTAGTTCGAAACCGATTTGATTTCAATTTAAAATCAGGCAGACAACAAAAGTTTTCAAAAATTAAAACTAAAATGTTTGGGTTGTATCAAATAAATCGTAAGTAATTATGGTGGAGAAACCAAACTTTGATAAAATGTTTAAAGGCTCTAAAACAATTAAAACAGTAGTGAAAACAATTAAAAAAATGCCTATTGAAATTATAAAATGCTAAAACTATTTTATTATGGGTTAATAATTAATCTCACAGTAGTTTGTTGATAAATACAAATTTAGGCACTAGTGGTAATTTTTATAAAACTAAAGATCAATGAAACTACAAATAAAAATAAAAGGAAAGAAAATATAAAAACAGAAAACAAAACTAACAAAGAACAAAAAA
>NC_041383.1:191807079-191812612 GCF_002162155.2 Triticum dicoccoides
CCGCCGTGGCCACGGCCCCATCCCGCGTCCTGGCGGGCAGCGCCCCGCCCGCGCCCGTCGGGTTCGTCCGGCCGCACCTAAGCGTGTGCCCGCTCGGGCCGCGCCCTTCGCCCGCTAGCGCCCGATCCACTAGGCCCCCTGGGGTCAATGACAGGAGGGCCCCGCCTCCAGAACGTTTTAATAAAAAAAAAAGGAAAACAAAATAAAAATAAATTATTAATTAATTAATTAATTAATTAGTGGATTAATTAAGTTAATTAATCTTGTTTAATTAATCTAATTAACTAGTTAGTTTAATTAAACAGTAATTAGATTAGTTAAAACCTAATTAGACTAAACAGTCAATGACGAACGGGACCCACACGTCAGCTTGACCAGTCAACACCTCTGTTGACTGATGATGTCATGCTGACGTCATGCTGATGCAATAATACTATTTTCGAATTTAATTAATAATTAATAAGTTAGAAAATAATTTAAAAACTTTAAAAATTAATATAAAATAAACCGTAGCTCGGATGGAAAAACTTTGTACATGAAAGATGCTCAGAACGACGAGACGAATCCGGATACGCGGTCCGTTCGTCCGCCACACCCCCCTAACCTATCGAACTCGCAACTTTCCCCCTCCGGCTCCTCTGCCCGAAAACACAAAACACCGGGACTACTTTCCCGGATGTTTTCCCCCCTTCTCCGGTATCACCTACTACCGCGTTAGGGCACACCGAACACCGCGTATTGCCTTGTTATAATTTGTGATGCTTTGTTTGCTCTGTATTCATTATTTCTTCCCCCTCTTCTCTCCGGTAGACTACGAGACCGACGCTGCTGCTGACCAGTTCGACTACGGAGTTGACGACCCCTCTCTCTTGCCAGAGCAACCAGGCAAGCCCCCCCCTTTGATCACCAGATATCGCCTATTCTCCTCTATACTGCTTGCATTAGAGTAGTGTAGCATGTTACTGCTTTCGTTAATCATATTCTGATGCATAGCCTGACATTGTCGCTACATCTGTTGATACCTTACCTGCAATCCTAAATGCTTAGTATAGGATGCTAGTTTAACATCATTGGCCCTACATTTTTGTCAGTCTGCCTTGCTATACTATTGGGCCGTGATCACTCGGGAGGTGATCACGGGTATATACTATACTTACATACATACTATACAGATGGTGACTAAAGTCGGGTCAGCTCATTGAGTACCCGCAAGTGATTCTGACGAGGGGGCTGAAAGGACAGGTGGCTCCATCCCGGTAGAGGTGGGCCTGGGTTCCCGACGGCCCTCGACTGTTACTTTGTGGCGGAGCGACAGGGCAGGTTGAGACCACCTAGGAGACAGGTGGGCCTGGCCCTGTTCGGCATTCGCGGATACTTAACACGCTTAACGAGATCTTGGTATTTGATCTGAGTCTGGCTACGAGCCTATACGCACTAACCATCTACGTGGGAGTAGTTATGGGTATCCCGACGTCGTGGTATCAGCCGAAGCACTTCAGACGTCAGCGACTGAGCGGCGCGCGCCGGGTTGGACTGCGTTAACGCAACTTCCTTTGTAATGGAGGTTGCTAGGTCTGCTCACCGGCCGCGTACGCAACGTGCAGGTGTGCTCAGGGCGATGGGCCCAGACCCCTGCGCGCTTAGGTTTAGACCGGCGTGCTGGCCTCTCTGTTGAGCCTAGGTGGGGCTGCGACGTGTTGATCTTCCGAGGCCGGGCATGACCCAGGAAAGTGTGTCCGGCCAAATGGGATCGAGCGTGTTGGGTTATGTGGTGCACCCCTGCAGGGAAGTTAATCTATTCGAATAGCCGTGATCTTCGGTAACAGGACGACTTGGAGTTGTACCTTGACCTTATGACAACTAGAACCGGATACCTAATAAAACACACCCTTCCAAGTGCCAGATACAACCGGTGGTCGCTCTCCCTCAGGGATACGGGGGGAGGATCGCCGGGCAGGATATGCTATGCGATGCTACTTGGAGGACTTCGACCTACCCTCTTCTGCCTGTTGCAAGACGAAGGTGACCAGAAGCGTAGTCTTCGACAGGATTAGCTATCCCCCTCTTATTCTGGCATTCTGCAGTTCAGTCCACTGATATGGCCTCCTTACACATATACCCATGCATATGTAGTGTAGTTCCTTGCTTGCGAGTACTTTGGATGAGTACTCACGGTTGCTTTCTCCCCCCTTTTCCCCCTTTTCCTTCCTTTCTGGTTGTCGCAACCAGATGCTGGAGTCCAGGAGCCAGACGCCACCGTCGACGACGACCCCTACTACACTGGAGGTGCCTACTACTACGTGCTGCCCGCTGACGACGACCTGGAGTAGTTAGGAGGATCCCAGGCAGGAGGCCTGCGCCTCTTTCGATCTGTATCCCAGTTTGTGCTAGCCTTCTTAAGGCAAACTTGTTTAACTTATGTCTGTACTCAGATATTGTTGCTTCCGCTGACTCGTCTATGATCGAGCACTTGTATTCGAGCCCTCGAGGCCCCTGGCTTGTATTATGATGCTTGTATGACTTATTTTATTTGTAGAGTTGTGTTGTGATATCTTCCCGTGAGTCCCTGATTTTGATCGTACACATTTGCGTGCATGATTAGTGTACGATTGAATCGGGGGCGTCACAAGTTGGTATCAGAGCCGACTGCCTGTAGGAATCCCCCTTCCACACTCCTTGGCCGAAGTTGAGTCTAGTCATTGCAAAACCTTTACTAACATGGCTGTGTGGCCTATAGGCCCACGTCGCCATTTGGGTGGTATTAGGATCTTTTATTCCTTGATCTTTACTCTGGGACTCTGAGCTCTCTTCTATTCGGGTTAAATGATTTTGCTAAAAACAAAACTAACTTTAGGTTCTCGCAAGTACTTTCTCCCAGAGAGCCCCTTGTTACCGATGACCGCCTGCTGCACCAGAAGAAGAAGATACTCTCCGATATTCTCTCGAGACCTTGTGCCTGTCGCGTTTGCAATTCCCTACCACCGAAACATCCTTATGGATAACTACTTACACTTGCCATTCATACGATCATCCCCCATTGATCTGGTTAGTACAAGATACCCCGAAGTTTTCTCTATTATTCCGAGAATACTTTGTGCCTACTGCCTAGCAGTTCCTTGCCACCGAAATACCCCTATGATTAATTTCTCGCCCTTATTGAGTATCCGTTCAACCCCACTTGTTCATGTGTTTCACATTGGTCTTTGAGATACTATCAAATCCTCCGAAAATCCTTGCAGCCTTATTGCTCTACAAATACTTGTCTGCTTGCATTATGGATGCTTTCCATATGTCTGGCAAAATTCGTTAGTATCCTTAGGCGCCGTCATTTTGATCCCTTTGATTCAACATGAGTGCGAATGCACGCAATCATCAGTTGATCCTTTTAAATTATCTTTCCGGCTCAGACGTCATTTTAAACATGAGATGGTTCTCAACAAATCCAAATGCCATCGCTTGTACCCCTAAGGCTATTCTACTTATCCATCCCTAATCAGAACATTGCTTCTGATCCCTTGATTTGAAAATCATAAATTCCTTTGCATTTGAGCTCTGGGTTAGTTAGTTGTTTCCATAATCCAATGCCTCCGCATTGTTACTTCCTCTGGTTGTGTGCCGATGCTCACATCAGCTCTGTTATGGACCGGCAGATCCTTTGTTGGATTTTATCTGATAGCGTCCTTCATATTCAATTCCTTTGGAAGTTCTTTCTCCATTGGTAAATCCTATCCTCTGATTGACCAACCATGCTCTGATTTCGAGCTTGTGGTATTTACTATTGAAGCTTGTGGTATATGTTTCCACGATACCCTGACGGGTTGAACCTATGCCTTCCTTAATATGTGTGAACTCGAAAGTTTTCACAAGTCATACTCTTCTGTTGTTTTGCCAGGTAAAATTTCTACACTATAGCTTCATCAAAAACGAGAAGTAAAATGAAAGGTTATGCATTGAATAAGTGGGAGTCGACTTTGAACTTTGTGTTCATGCCCATGGACACGATGTAGATCTTGTCATGTAAGCTTCTCGTAAACAATAATTATCCCCTTGATATAATTTCATCTTATATCTGGGATTTGGTCTTTTGCAATCGTGGTTTCCGACCATATTGTTCTTCCTTGATCCAATTTCTCGGACAAGTTCAAGCACTTGTCTTCTGTAGAGCAATACCCCAGTCCAACCTCTACTTTGATCTGACGTCGAGTATTACCCCCTGGTATCTCGAGATTATAATGGAACTGCATAACTTCTTATGAGTTCTTCATCAAGTGCTACATTCTCACTGATTCCAATTTTTCACGGGCTCTGAGTTATTAAACACTCAAAGACACCGATAACTGAACCGAGTCCGCACTACGGTTCAACAACTTTTAGTAATCTTCTTTACTTACGAGTTTGTACCAGATCACGCCATTCCTAGCCTGATCGGCTATATCATTACCGTGCTAAATTTTAACTGTGCTACCTGGTCCTAATTCCCGGAGCACAACTTCCGACGATAGCTAAGCTTACGACGATCATCCTCGGCATATCATTTCGCCTTGAACAACAATCTTTGATTTCAAGTTTGTATTGTACTAGTGGTTTCAATAACCTTTCGCTTCATCATTCCTTTGACTTGTTGTCATCGCCGATCTATTACACCTTCATGAAATCTCTCGACAATTGTGTCGGATCACCTTCAACACTTTGACTTCTTCCGAGATGTTAACTGTGTTGGTGATGAGAAGTACCCTCCTTGCCCTCGATGATTTTTATTATCATCGACAACACCCTTGACTTCCTTTCATCGCGAGCTTGTCCACATTATGAATACAACCTGCTCTCCAGCTAATGTTGTGTTCTGCCTTGAAGTATTACTGTCCTTTCTATCAAGAATGTTGTGAGGATTGCTCCACCTCTTAAGAATTCTTGAAATAGTGATACTTCTCTCCATCACCTTCTTTCTTGGTCCCCGTGTTATTTCTAACCGGAATACCGACAATTGAACTATGATGTGCATATTCAAAATTCCTAGCAACCCTATTGCTTTGAAGTGAATGGTCAATAACTCCATTCTAAGTCTTTTGGTTATTGAATCGCCATTCTAACATTGATCATGCTACCTAAGCCCATATTTCGGGTGCCCCTTTCAACCAATGTTTAATTGTGTATGTTTCCCTCGAGCATACATCATTATATCATCAGATCTGACAAATGTTATCTCCTTGTCCGCATAATTGTGGGAACCCATCTTTATGGAAATCTCAATGAATTTTTGCTGAGTCCATCAGCCACCTCCTCTTCCTCTCCTTGGTTTAATGATGAACTCTTGTTTTGGAACTCTCTTCCATAGTTCGTTCCCCGAGAATCTTACGATGTCACCTCATTACTTTGTGTCGCACCTTTTCTTCTCAGGCATCCTGAGCCTGAGGTATCCAAACACCAATCAGATCTGACTCTCGGTCAGATATGCTGGTTGGGACACCTTTCCAAGAGTTATGATGTTGATCCTTTGATGACCCGCTAACATGATGTCATGCCTAGCACCCCC
>NC_041383.1:191817328-191880040 GCF_002162155.2 Triticum dicoccoides
GCAAGACGGAGGCTGCCAGAAGCGTAGTCTTCGACAGGATTAGCTATCCCCCTCTTATTCTGGCATTCTGCAGTTCAGTCCACTGATATGGCCTCCTTACACATATACCCATGCATATGTAGTGTAGTTCCTTGCTTGCGAGTACTTTGGATGAGTACTCACGGTTGCTTTCTCCCCCCTTTTTCCCCTTTTCCTTTCTTTCTGGTTGTCACAACCAGATGCTAGAGTTCAGGAGCCAGACGCCACCGTCGACGACGACCCCTACTACACCGGAGGTGCCCCTACTACGTGCAGCCCGCTGACGACGTCCAGGAGTAGTTAGGAGGATCCCAGGCAGGAGGCCTGCACCTCTTTCGATCTGTATCCCAGTTTGTGCTAGCCTTCTTAAGGCAAACTTGTTTAACTTATGTCTGTACTCAGATATTGTTGCTTCCGCTGACTCGTCTATGATCGAGCACTTGTATTCGAGCCCTCGAGGCCCCTGGCTTGTATTATGATGCTTGTATGACTTATTTTATTTGTAGAGTTGTGTTGTGATATCTTCCCGTGAGTCCCTGATCTTGATCGTACACATTTGCGTGCATGATTAGTGTACGATTGAATCGGGGGCGTCACATACTGCTTACCAGCATGTCATACTTTGGTTCGGCGGTATTGTGAGATGAAGCGGCCCGGACCGACATTACACGTACACTTACGCGAGACTGGTTTCACCGTTACGAGCACTCGTGCTTAAAGGTGGCTGGTGGATGTCTGTCTCTCTCACTTTAGCTGAATCGAGTATGGCTACGCCCGGTCCTTGCGAAGGTTAAAACAGCACCAACTTGACAAACTATCGTTGTGGTTTTTGATGCGTAGGTAAGAACGGTTCTTGCTAAGCCCGTAGCAGCCACGTAAAATTTGCAACAACAAAGTAGAGGACGTCTAACTTGTTTTTGCAGGGCATGTTGTGATGTGATATGGTCAAGACGTGATGCTATATTTTATTGTATGAGATGATCATGTTTTGTAACCGAAGTTATCGGCAACTGGCAGGAGCCATATGGTTGTCGCTTTATTGTATGAAATGCAAACGCCCTGTAATTGCTTTACTTTATCACTAAGCGGTAGCGATAGTCGTAGAAGCAATAGATGGCGTAACGACAATGATGCTACGATGGAGATCAAGGTGTTGCGCCGGTGACGATGGTGGGTGCTTCGGAGATGGAGATCACAAGCACAAGATGATGATGGCCATATCATATCGCTTATATTGATTGCATGTGATGTTTATCCTTTATGCATCTTATCTTGCTTTGATTGACGGTAGCATTTTAAGATGATCTCTCACTAAAATTATCAAGAAGTGTTCTCCCTGAGTATGCACCGTTGCCAAAGTTCGTCATGCCCAGACACCACGTGATGATCGGGTGTGATAAGCTGTACGTCCATCTACAATGGGTGCAAGCCAGTTTTGCACACGCAGAATACTCAGGTTAAACTTGACGAGCCTAGCATATGCAGATATGGCCTCGGAGCACGGAGACCGAAAGGTCGAGCGTGAATCATATAGTAGATATGATCAACATAGTGATGTTCACCATTGAAAACTACTCCATCTCACGTGATGATCGGTTATGGTTTAGTTGATTTGGATCACGTGATCACTTAGATGACTAGAGAGATGTCTTTCTAAGTGGGAGTTCTTAAGTAATATGATTAATTGAACTTAAATTTATCATGAACTTAGTCCTGGTAGTATTTTGCAAATTATGTTGTAGATCAATAGCTTGCGTTGTTGCTTTCATATGTTTATTTTGATATGTTCCTAGAGAAAATTGTGTTGAAAAATGTTAGTAGCAATGATGCGGATTGGATCCGTGATCTGAGGTTTATCCTCATTGTTGCGCAGAAGAATTATGTCCTTGATGCACCGCTAGGTGACAAACCTATTGCAGGAGCAGATGCAGACGTTATGAACGTTTGGCTAGCTCAATATGATGACTACTTGATAGTTTAGTGCATCATGCTTAATGGCTTAGAATCGGGACTTCAAAGACGTTTTTGAACGTCATGGACCATATGAGATGTTCCAGGAGTTGAAGTTAATATTTCAAGCAAATACCCGAGTTGTGAGATATAAAATCTCCAACAAGTTCTATAGCTAAGAGATGGAGGAGAATCGCTCAACTAGTGAGCATGTGCTCAGATTGTCTGGGTACTACAATCGCTTGAATCAAGTGGGAGTTAATCTTCCAGATAAAATAGTGATTGACAGAATTCTCTAGTCACCATCACCAAGTTACTAGAACTTCGTGATGAACTATAATATGCAAGGGATAACGGAAACGATTCCCAAGCTCTTCTGATGCTAAAATCAACGAAGGTAGAAATCAAGAAAAACATCAAAGTGTTGATGGTAGACAAGACCACTAGTTTCAAGAAAAGGGCAAAGGGAAGAAGGGGAACTTCAAGAAGAACGGCAAGCGAGTTGCTGCTCAAGTGAAGAAGCCCAAGTCTGGTCCTAAGCCTGAGACTAAGTGCTTCTACTGCAAAGGGATTGGTCACTGGAAGCGGAACTACCCCAAGTGATTGGCGGATAAGAAGGATGGCAAAGTGAACATAAGTATATTTGATATACATGTTATTGATGTGTACTTTACTAGTGTTTATAGCAACCCCTCGGTATTTGGTACTATTTCAGTTGCTAAGAGTAGTAACTCGAAACGGGAGTTGCAGAATAAACAGAAACTAGTTAAGGGTGAAGTGACGATGTGTGTTGAAAGTAGTTTCAAGATTGATATGATCGTCATCGCACACTCCCTATACTTTCGGGATTAGTGTTGAACCTAAATAAATTTTATTTGGTGTTTGCATTGAGCATGAATATGATTTGATCATGTTTATTGCAATAAGATTATTTATTTAAAATCAGAGAATAATTGTTGTTCTGTTTAAATGAATAAAACCTTTGATGGTCATACACCCAATGAAAATAGTTTGTTGGATCTCGGTCATAGTGATACACATATTCATAATATTGATGCCAAAAGATGCAAAGTTGATAATGATAATGCAACTTATTTGTGGCACTGCCGTTTGGGTCATATCGGTGTAAAGCGCATGAAGAAACTCCATAAAGATGGATTTTCGGAATCACTTGGTTATGAATCATTTGATGCTTGCGAACCGTGCCTTTTGGGCAAGATGACTAAAAACTCCGTTCTCTGGAACAATGGAACAAGCTACTGGGAAATAATACATACCGATGTATGCGATCCAATGAGTGTTGATGCTCGTGGCAAGTATCGTTATTTTCTGACCTTCACAAAATGATTTGAGCAGATATGGGTATATCTACTTGATGAAACATAAGTCTGAAATAATTGAAAGGTTCAAAGAATTTCAGAGTGAAGTGGAAAAAGCATCGTAACAAGAAAATAAAGTTTCTACGATCTGATCGCGGAGACGAATATTTGAGTGACGAGTTTGGTCTTCAGTTAAAACAATGTGGAATAGTTTCACAGCTCATGCCACCTGGAACACCACAACGTTATTGTGTGTCCTAACGTCGTAACCGCACTTTATTGGATATGGTGCGATCTATGATGTCTCTTATCGGTTTTACCACTATCGTTTTGGGGTTGTGCATTAGAGACAACTGCATTCACGTTTAAAAGGGCACCATCTAAATCCGTTGAGATGGCACCGTATGAACTATGGTTTAGCAGTAAACCTAAGCTGTCGTTTCTTAAAGTTTGGAGTTGCGATGCTTATATGAAAAAGTTTCAACCTGATAAGCTCAAACCCAAATCGGAGAAGTGCGTCTTCATAGAATACCCAAAGTTAACTATTGGGTACACCTTCTATCACAGATCGGAAGGCAAGTTATTCATTGCTAAGAATGGATCCTTTCTAGAGAAGGAGTTTCTCTCGAAAGAAGTGAGTGGGAGGAAAGTAGAACTTGATGAGGTAACTGTACCTGCTCCCTTATTGGAAAGTAGTTCATCACAGAAATCTATTCTTGTGACACTACACCAATTAGTAAGGAAGTTAATGATGATGATCATGAAACTTCAGATTAAGTTACTACAGAACCTCGTAGGTCTTCCAGAGTAAGATCCGCACCAGAGTGGTACGGTAATCTTGTTCTGGAAGTCATGTTACTAGACCATGATGAACCTACGAACTATGAGGAAGCAATGATGAGCCCAGATTCCATGAAATGGCTTGAGGCCATAAAATTTGAGATATGATCCATGTATGAGAACAAAGTATGGACTTTGATTGACTTGCTCGATGATCAGCAAGCCATGTTAAATAAATGGATCTTCAAGAGGAAGACGGACATTGATAGTAATGTTACTATCTACTAAGCTCGACTTGTTGCGAAATATTTTCAACAAGTTCAAGGTGTTGAATACGATGAGATTTTCTCACTCGTATCGAAGCTTAAGTCTGTCTGAATCATGTTAGCAATTGCCACATTTTATGAAATTTGGCAAATGGATGTCAAAACTGCATTCCTTAATGGATTTATTAAAGAAGAGTTGTATATGATGCAACCAGAAAGTTTTTGTCAATCCTAAAGATGCTAACAAAGTGTGCAAGCTCCAGCAATCCATCAATGGACTGGTGCAAGCATCTCGGAGTTGGAATATACGCTTTGATGAGTTGATCAAAGCATATGGTTTTATACAGACTTTTGAAGAAGCATGTATTTACAAGAAAGTGAGTGGGAGCTCTGTAGCATTTCTAATATTATATGTGGATGCCATATTGTTAATTGGAAATGATATGGAAATTCTGGATAGCATGAAAGGATACTTGAATAAGAGTTTTTCAAAGCAAGACCTCGGTGAAGCTGCTTACACATTAAGCATCAAGATCTATATAGATAGATCAAGACGCTTGATAAGATTTTTCAATGAGTACATACCTTGATAAATTTTTGAAATAGTTCAAAATGGAACAGTCAAAGAAGGAGTTCTTGCCTGTGTTACAAGGTGTGAAGTTGAGTAAGACTCAAGACCCGACCATTGCAGAAAATAGAAAGAGAATGAAAAGTCATTCCCTATGCCTCAGTCATAGGTTCTATAAAGTATGCTATGCTGTGAACCAGACCTATTGTATACCTTGCTCTGTGTTTGGTAAAGGAATACAATTTTGATCTAATAAGTAGATCACTGGACATGGGTCAAGAATATCCTTAGTGAGGACTAAGGAGATGTTTCTCGATTATGGAGGTGATAAAAGAGTCCGTCATAAAAGTTACAACAATGCAAGCTTTTACACCAATCCAGATGACTCTAAGTCTCAATCTGGATACATATTAAAAGTGGGAGCAATTAGCTAGAGTAGCTCCGTGCAGAGCATTATGGACATAGAATATTTGCGAAATACATACGGCTCTGAATATGACAGACCCCTTGACTAAGCTTCTCTCACGAGCAAAACATGATCATACCTTAGTACTCTTTTGGGTGTTAATCACATAGCGATGTGAACTAGATTATTGACTCTAGTTAACCCTTTGGGTGTTGATCACATGATGATGTGAACTATGGGTATTAATCACATGCAGATGTGAATATTGGTGTTAAATCACATAGCGATGTGAACTAGATTATTGACTCTAGTGCAAGTGGGAGACTGAAGGAAATATGCCCTAGAGGCAATAATAAAGTTATTATTTATTTCCTCATATCATGATAAATGTTTATTATTCATGCTAGAATTGTATTAACCGGAAACATGATACATGTGTGAATACATAGACAAACATAAAGTCACTAGTATGCCTCTACTTGACTAGCTCATTAATCAAAGATGGTTATGTTTCCTAACCATAGACATGTGTTGTCATTTGATTAATGGGATCACATCATTAGGATAATGATGTGATTGACATGACCCATTCCGTTAGCCTAGCACTTGATCGTTTAGTATATTGCTATTGCTTTCTTCATGACTTATACAAAGTTCCTTCAACTATGAGATTGTGCAACTCCCGTTTACCGGAAGAACACTTTGTGTGCTACCAAACGTTACAACGTAACTGGGTGATTATAAAGGTGCTCTACAGGTGTTTACGAAGGTACATGTTGAGTTGGCATAATTCGAGATTAGGTTTTGTCACTCCGATTGGCGGAGAGGTATCTCTGGGCCCTCTCGGTAATACTCATCACCTAAGCCTTGCAAGCATTGTAACTAATGAGTTAGTTATAAGATGATGTGTTACAGAACGAGTAAAGAGACTTGCCGGTAACGAGATTGAACTAGGTATTGGATACCGACGATCAAATCTCGGGCAAGTAACATACCGATGACAAAGGGAACAACGTATGTTGTTATGCGGTTTGACCGATGAAGATCTTCGTAGAATATGTAGGAACCAATATGGGCATCCAGGTCCCGCTATTGGTTATTGACCGAGAATGGTTCTAGGTCATGTCTACATAGTTCTCGAACCCGTAGGGTCCGCACGCTTAACGTTACGATGACAGTTTTATTATGAGTTTATAAGTTTTGATGTACTGAAGTTTGTTTGGAGTCCCGGATGTGATCACGGACATGACGAGGAGTCTCGAAATGGTCGAGACATAAAGATTGATATATTGGACGACTATATTCGGACACCGGAAGTGTTCCGGGTGATTTCAGAGAAAACCGGAGTGCCGGGGGGGGTTACCGGAACCCCCCGGGAGAGTATTGGGCCTTATGGGCCTTAGGGGAAAGGAGAGAGGGGCGGCCAGCATGGGCCGCGCGCCCCCTCCACCCTCTGGTCCGAATAGGACTAGGAGGGGGGGCGGCGCCCCCCCCCTCTTTCCTTCCCCCTCTCCCCCTTCCTTCCCCCTCCTAGTAGGAGTAGGAAAGGAGGAGTCCTACTCCTACTAGGAGGAGGATTCCTCCTTCCTTGGCGCGCCCAAAGGGGCCGGCCGGCCTCCCCCTCCCTCCTTTATATACGGGGGCAGGGGGCACCCCATAGACACACAAGTTGATCTACGGATCGTTCCTTAGCCGTGTGCGGTGCCCCCCTCCACCATATTCCACCTCGGTCATATCGTCGCGGAGTTTAGGCGAAGCCCTGCGCCGGTAGAACATCATCATCGTCACCACGCCGTCGTGCTGACGGAACTCATCCCCGAAGCTTTGCTGGATCGGAGCCCGGGGATCGTCATCGAGCTGAACGTGTGCTGAACTCGGAGGTGCCGTACGTTCGGTGCTTGGATCGGTCGGATCGTGAAGACGTATGACTACATCAACCGTGTTGTCATAACGCTTCCGCTTACGGTCTACGAGGGTATGTGGACAACACTCTCCCCTCTCGTTGCTATGCCATCACCATGATCTTGCGTGTGCGTAGGATTTTTTTTGAAATTACTACGTTCCCCAACAGTTAGTAACCTGTTAACCCGGCTGTTAGTAACTTGTTATGGTGGTTTGTTGATGGAGTTGGGGTTGGCATCTTTGCTGAGCACTTGTGATTTTCTTTCCATTGTTTTTGTGCTAGCTTGTTTTAAAATTTGAACATGAGTGCTCAACAAGGGCAAGAGTTTGGAGGAGCAAGCAACCGTCTCCTTCTTTTCAATTGGTTTTTGTACTAACTCATTTTTAGTTTTTTCAAGGACTCACTTTTAGTTTAGATGAATAGATAAATCATCTTTCCGCCGTCGCGGGGTACCATAGATATTGGGACTCCTGTTCAAAAATCCGTCCAATTAACCGGTTAATTTACCAATTAATCTCTATTCATAGTGTCACTGAATAGTTGATAAACTAAAAATCGACCGGTTAATTGATCAAATGGACAATTAACTTACCGATTAGCATATTAATCCCCTACTCGCCAACCAAGCGAGCAACTACCAGTTAACGATTTTCCTCAACAGTGATTGGGACGTAGTGAGATGGTTCATAGGTGAGGTAGTTATTTCAAGGTAGTTATTTCAATTTGATTTCAACAAAAAAGTTGACAGATTGTAGTATTGTTTACGTACATGGTTACATTGCCATCTACACATATAAGAAGTTAAACAACTCACATCAAAGGAACATGGATAGTATAATTGCATTGATTTGTGTGATTGAATTTTCAGTACAACCTAGCAATCCAAAGCTATGCCAATTAGATTTGGTTTTTAGATGCCGGTAGAAACTAGGGTGGAAAATTGAAGATAACCGAGCATTATACATAATCTGATGTAGTTTATTTGAAATTATAATTATTTTAATTTAGTAGCCCTTTTAATGACTTTCTTGAAAGGAGAAAAAAATGTGTTGAGCGGTTTGGATCCATCAGATGTCATTGCCATATGCTTGTCGTCCCCTTCGATGGCTACGAAATATCACTACTCGCCAAAGATGAGCGATGGGTTGTTTAGGCGGTGGAACAGTGGCTTGGACACGTGTTTCTTCTTCCGTCGGCTCAAAAGACACGTCTCTTTGAGGATGATTTGTAATTTTCTTTTTTGCGTTTTGGATAGTTCATGCATGTGGCTATCGGTGTGTTTGAAGATGAGCGGTGGGTTGGCGTCTTTGTCGAACACTTATGATTTCCTTTCCATTAGTTGAAAGTTTGAAAGTAAGTGCTCAACAATGCAAGAGGTTGAGGAGTAACTAAGCAACCATCGTCATTAATTCAATAATTTGTGTACTAACTAATTGTTAGTTTTAGAACGTCTGTGTTCGATGAATGTTCATAGTTTGAAGGAATGGGTAATCATACATCCATGTGTTAGGACAGCTACCACATATATCGATAAGTAGTTAGAGAATGCACATGTGGGGTAGTTATTTTGACTATTTTCTGCGTTTGAACACAGTACGGACGCAGAAACTCATACATACGTACATCCATTCACTCCTATAAACGCACACACGCACACCATGCCCCATGAGTACATCCGAGAGACCGAGCCGACACATTATCTTGAGATTGACGAGTCTAGGACTTAAACTCCGGTGGGCTGGGGATACCATTGTCCTCCTAACCATCTAACTACAGGTTGGTTCACGACTTATTTCGCTTTGATATGTTTTTATAACTTACCACATATGCCATGTGGTAGTTATTTTGACTCGATTCATTATAATTAGATGGACGAATGTAGTATTCTTTTCTTACATAGTTATATGGGCACCTAAACCAACAGAAATTATAGAAACTTGCACCAAACCAACTTTAAATAGTATAATTTCATTATCTTTGCAATTGATGACGCGTCTTTGTTTTGCTTAAAGTACTAGTCATGGTGAATTTTGAACCCGACTTTCCAGAGGCATGTTGACTAGATTTGATTTCAAGCCACCGGTATGAACTAGGGTGAAAAATGGAAAACTAACCGAGCATTATATATAATTAGGTGTTGTTTTATTTGAAATGCTAATATATTTATTTGTTGTACTAATTTAGTAACTTATAAAAGTTTTTTTAAACGCGTTCAATGCTTGGACCGATCATATGTCAATCCCTACATGCTTATTCCCTTTCGATGGTTGTGAGGTGATGGTTGTGAGGTATCGCTTCTCGTCAAGATGAGTGGTGGGTTTTTTGCTGGTAGAGCGGTGTCCTGGAGACATGTCCCTTCTTGCGTTAGTTGGGAAGACATGTTTTTCCTTTGGGGGATGAGTCTAACATTTTTCTTTTATGTATTTAGTGGTCAATGTTTCAAAGATGGGCGGTGGTTCGTTTAGCGGTTGAGCATTGCCTTAGACACATGTCAGGCTACCGAACGAGCCAGGAAAACGTGGTTCCTTTCCATTGTTTTGTGCTAGCTTGTTTTGAAAACATCAGTGCTCAACAATGGCAAGAGTTTGGAGGAGCAAGCAACCATCTCCTTCTTTTCAATTGTTTTTGTACTAACTCATTTTTAGTTTTTTCAAGGACTCATTTTTAGTTTGGATGAATAGACAAATCATCTTTCCGCCGTCACGGGGTACCATAGATATTGGGACTCCTGTTCAAAAATCCGTCCAATTAACCAATTAACTTGCCAATTAATCCCTACTCATAGTGTCACCAAATAGTCGATAAACTAAAAATCGATCGATTAATCGATCAAATGGCCAATTAACTTACCGATTAGCATGTTAATCCCCTACTCGCCAACCAAGCGAGCAACTACCAGTTAACGATTTTCCTCAACAATGATTGGGACTTAGTGAGATGGTTCATATGTGGGGTAGTTATTTCAATATGAGTTCAAAAAAAAGGTTGACAGATTGTAGTATTAATTGCTTACTTACATGGTTATAAGAAGTTAAAAAACTTACATCAGAGGAACATGAATAGTATATTTGCATTGTTCTATGTGATTTGATTTCAATGCAACTTAGCAATCCAAAGATATGCCAATCAGATTTTGGTTTCAAGATGCCAGTAGAAACTAGGGTAGAAAATGGAAGGCTAACCAAGCATTATACATAATCTGTTGTAGTTTATTTGAAATGATAATTATTTTAATTTAGTAGCCTTTTAATGACTTTTTTGAAAGAAAAAATGTGTTAAGAGTCTTGGATCGATCAGATGTCATTGTCCATATGCTCGTCATCCCCTTCAATGGCTATGAAATACCACTACTCACCAAAGATTAGCGGTGGGTTGTTTAGGCGGTGAAGCAGTGGCCTCGACATGTGACTCTTCTTTCGTCCGCTGGGATGACACATCTCTTCGAGGATGAGTTGTACATTTTCATTTTTGCGCTTTGGATAGTTCATGCATGTGGCTATCAGTGTTTTGAAGACAAGCGATGGGTTGGCATCTTTGTTGAATACTAATGATTGACATCTTTGGGTTGGGGTTGTTAGTAACCTGTTAACCCAGGTTGTGAGTAACTTGTTATGGTGGTTTGTAGGTGGAGTTGGGGTTGGCATCTTTGCTGAGCACTTGTGATTTCCTTTCCATTGTTTTTGTGCTAATAACTTGTTTTAATTTTTGAACGTTAGTGCTCAACAATGGCAAGAGTTTGGAGGAGCAAGAAACCATCTCCTTCTTTCCAATTGGTTGTGTACTAATTCAATTTTATTTATTTTAGATAATTCATTTTTACTTTTGATGAATAGGCAAATCATCTTCCCACCGTTGTCGAATACCATAGATATCGGGGCTTACATGTATGGTTCATATGTGGGGTAGTTATTTCAATTTGATTTGAACAAAAATAGTTCAAATATTGTACTGGTATTGTTTACTTACATGGTTTGGCACCTACACATACAAGAAGTTGAAAAACTTACATAAAAGGGACATGAGTAGTATATTTGCATTGATTTTTGTGATTGAATTTTCAACATGACTTAGCAATCCAAAGTTATGCCAATCAGATTTTAGTTTGAAGAAGCCGGTAGAAACTAGGGTGGAAAATGGTAAACTATCCAATCATTATACATAAGATGTAATTTATTTGAAATGATAATTATATTAATTTAGTAGCCTTTTAATGACATTTTTTTAAAATAAAAATGTGTTGAGCGGCTTGGATTGATTAGGTGTCATTGTCCATATACTCGTTGGTCCCTTCAACGGCTACAAAATCTTACTACTCACCAAAGATGAGGGATGGGTTGTTTAGGCGGTGGAGCGGTGGCCTAGACACGTGGTTCTTCTTCTGTCGGCTGGGAAGACACCTATCTTTAAGGATGAGTTGTACATTTTCATTTTTGCGCTTTGGATACTTCATGCATGTGGCTATCAGTGTTTTGAAGATAAGCGGCGGGTTGGCCTCTTCGTTGAACACGTATGATTTCCTTTCCATTGGTTAAAAGTTTGAAAGTAAGCGCTCAATAGTGCAAGAGGTTGGAGGAGTAATTAAGCAAACATCACCATTAATTAAATCTTTCTGTACTAACTAATTTTTAATTTTAGAACATTTGTGTTCGACAAATGGCCAGAGTTTGAAGGAATAGGCAATCATCTATCCACGTGTTAGGACAGCTAACACTAGATACCACATATATTGATAAGTAGTTAGATATTGCATGTGTGGGTAGTTATTTTGACTTTTTTCATGTTTGAACACAGTATAGACGTAGACGCTCATACATACGCACATTCATCCACTCTTATGAACGCACACACGCACACCTTATCCCATGAGCACCTCCGAGAGATTGAGCCAACACATCATTTTGAGATTGACGAGTCCAGGACTTGAACTCTGGTGGGCTGGGGATACCACTGTCCTCCTAATCATCCAACTACAAATTGGTTCGCGACTTTTTTTCGCTTTGATATATTTTTTATAGCTTACCACATATGCCATGTGGTAGTTATTTTGACTTTTATTCAAGGGGATAGTTATTTTGACTTGATTCATTATAATCAGATGAAAGATTGTAGTATTCTTTTCTTACATAGTTACATGGGCACCTAAACAAAAAATATATAGAAACTTACACCATTAAATAGTATAAGTTCATTTATCATTGTGATTGATGATGCGTCTTCGTTCTGCTTAAAGTACTAGCCATGCTGAATTTTGAACCCGACTTTCCGGGGGCATGTCAGTTGGATTTGATATGAACTAGGGTGAAAAATGGAAAACTAACCGAGCATTATGTATAATTAGTTGTCGTTTTATTTGAAATGCGAATATTTTTGTTGTTGTACTAATTTAGTAACTTCAAAAAGTTCTTTTAAACACGTTCAATGCTTGGACCAATCATATGTCGATGTCTAGATGCTTATCCCCTTCGATGGTTGCGAGGTACCGCTTGTCGTCAAGATGAGCAGTGGGTTGTTTGATGGTAGAGCGGTGTCCTGGAGACGTGGCCCTTCTTGCGTCAGTTGGGAAGACATGTTTTTCCTCTGGGGGAGGAGTCGTACTTTTTTATTCTATGTATTTTTAGTGGTCGGTGTTTCGAAGATGAGCGGTGGGCCGTTTAGCGGTTGATCATTGCCTTGGACACGTGTCAGGCTACCGAACAAGTCAGGAAAACACGGTTGGGAAGACACGTCTCCTGTCGGAGATGAGTTGAACTTCGTTGTTTCTACATTTAGTTGGTTTACGCATGTCATGCCCTTGCTTTGATTGCATGTTAATATGATATATAAGCACCCCCATTAGCATCAGAATAAAAAGAATAGTAAACATGTTGATCTTTGTTTCCTTATTTAAAGTGAATACCTAAGTAGAAGAAATATGATGGTGCAAGCATAGTATTAACAGATTGATGATTCAAGTAGAAACACACTGATGATCAGCAACTATCTCTAACATCATAAGTCATTGTTGGCAAGTCCAATTTAGCATATAGCCTCAAGTAAAATCTCATTCATAAGGCCACGTGAACTAAGTTATTGTTGAATTATTAGAGCCTGGGTCCATGTTTGAATAAATATTTGAAAAATCTCAAAGGCCCACGTGTGTGTCATGACATGAAGGTGGGAAGTTTAGTCCCACCCCATGAGTGAATGGGAGTTGAGACCCTTTTATAAGGGTTTCTTTTTTACATGCTAGGAGTTTGAGAAGATGAGAGGTACACGTGGGCTCCTCTCTTCCGCCGCCGCCCACCACGCCTCGTGCGTGCGGACCGCGTTTCATGAACAAGCCAAGATAAGCTTAGATCTATGTCATGTGTGCGCTTAATTTTTACCGACCAAGAATTGATAATTAATTGACCGTTAATTATGAGTCATTAACGGATGTGCTATGAGTCCTAGACGTCAGATTGTGGGTCATTGTCGACATAGACGTTGGCAACCCTAACTGTCACCTAGATCAGATCACATCTGTTCTATCTCCTCGCGCACAAACCCACCATCGTTCCGCTCGTTGTTGGTGCTTTCGGTGATCTGCGTGCATGGCTCTATGGGAAAGCATGCCTCCAGAATTCCACCATTTGCGATCATGCACTAGCAGAAGAGTGATTAGGTTTTCAGGAAGTGTCTCCTACGCAACTGCTCGTTGTTGTTTATATTCATCCGCAACTTTGACTACATCCTCGTCTTCTTCGAAATCACCATGAGCCAGACCACTGAGTCCGAGAATAAGGCTGCTACAGGTAACGATGCCGTCGCCGCGGCTTTTACTTGGCCGATTGGAGGGTATGACCCGTTTATCCCTGTCATGTTTATTCCTATGTTAGTCATACTTGTTTTTGCGGGGTTTATGTTCGTCATACTTGTTGTTTACAATCTACTATATGCATAGGACAAGCTTACATGGTTAAATATCAGTACATGATTAATACTATCAATGCCATGTGTTCATGATTTATTTTCGAATTTAAAATATTCCGACCTTTCTAACAGAACAGTTATTTTGAACTCCCAAATAAAAACAATAAGCTGGACACAACATGTAAGCTGATAGGATAATTTTTTAACAGTATGGCCTAGTTTGGCTACACAGTTTTTCCAAAACCGTAGTAAGTGAAAACCTCAGTATTCAAATGTGTGGGCAATGGATACTTCAATTTTTGGAAATCATGGTTTTTCTCAGTTTTAGCAAAACTATGGAGATGTTTGGTAAATACAGTATTCCTCACTTTTCTTGGTTTTATTGATGCATTCATCGTCGAGCTGAACTAAACACAGCTGCACTGAAGGACAAGGAGTTACAATCGGGCTGTGTGTAGGGCCATTCACACAATCAATTGGCTAGCTAGCTTAGTATGCTTTGTATCGGGAAGTCGGGATCAATCGATCAACTTCCCATTCTAAGAGCATCTAAAGCCACAGTTGGCAAATACAGACCCTCAAGCCTCTCAAGCGTCCGCGGGCACTGACCGGGCACCCTTCGTATTTGCCACTCTGCATCCGTGTATCTCATATTCGGCGCCTTATATCCATACTAGAGATGCAAACGTTGATCTATCCTATGTGACCAAATGACGGACAACAAAAATCGGCTGCAGAGGAACACAAGATCGGGTGCAACGGACATTAACATACTTCACCACCATCCAAAAGATCATAGTTCGTCCCCGGACAAGTTCGACTCCAGAGTGCGCATGCGGGCCGAAGGCGCGAGCACAAGCACCCAGCGCTGGCCGCGTGGAGGAGCGGCTGGCGGGGGAAGGAGATGGCGCGGGGCCGACGCGGACTGTGTTGTCCTTGTATCGCTGCGGCGGGCCTGGAGGGTCCAGCTCCGGCGTCCGCGCTACGCCGGCCGAGAGATGCGGCGATGCTCCAGATCCAGAGTTGTCGCCGGTCTCCACCTTGGACCGCTCCAGTGCAATGCGGAGGGCCTTCTCCTCCTCGTAGTCGAGCTCCGAGTTGGAGTCGCTGCCAGAGCTGCTCATCATGGTGTATAGGATCGGGAAGGGAGAGGGAGAGGAGTGGATGGAGCGAGAGAGAGGGGCAGAGTGAGCTAGGGTTTGAGCTCGCCACCCAGATTGGGGTTTTTTGTGGGGTCGATGGTGGGCTGGGCTTGCGGACGTGCCTGGGCGTGACCGGGCCGCCCCATATTCGTCATATATTTGAACTGGATATGAGGGGTGCTAGTCAATCCGGGCGTTTGTCCACGGTTTGAGAGGTCCGCTTGGATCGATTTTTTTAACCGGTCAATGACCGAATGACCTGTCTGGACGTTTGAGATAGGTATTAGAGGCCCGGCTGTAGATGCTCTAATCGTTCTACGGGCTGCCCCTTGTGGCAATGGAACAACAGGCAACGGATTAAATAAATCAACGGCGGAGTCATCAAGTGGAGGTAGGTCGTTGGAATGGCAGAGTAGTCAATGTAGAAGAGCACGCACTTTTCTTCCCAGGATGGCTGCAGGGAAAACGGAGTAATGGCGGATAAATGACGACATGTAGAAGAAGTCAAGCAAGCGTTCCTGTGTTTACGAAAAAAGAGGTCAAGACCTCTTTTGCAAATACCGCAAAAAAACCATAGTATCAAACATACTACGGCTTATAAAACTGAAGTATTAATTTATGCCAAACACGTCAAAATATTTAAAACCAATGTTTTTTCTCAAAACCATGGTATCCTTGTAAAACTTGAAAAATACTGAGCTGCCAAACGCAGCCTAAGGCGGTATCGAGCAAAACGCGTGCTTGTTTTTCAACCATCTCGTAGTCATTTGCTCAGACTATTTTTTGTCTAAGTTGCTAACAGCTACGCATACTCTGACGTTTTGGTTTTTTTGCAAGTTTATTAATCCTTGCTTTTATCTTCACGCAAAAAAAAAAATCCTTGCTTTTATCGTCATCTCCCAACGAAAGAGATGAAACTAAAATACGTTGCTTTTATCGATCTTCCGCACAATGGTGTAAGACGTGGCATCGATCATAGGACAAAAGACATGCGTGATAACCTGATAGGCTCCTCCCCTCTTTTTTCTTTCTGGATGGACAAGACATTTTTTCTCTAGACAGATTAAGAAGAAGCAGGTTAGCGATGGTCGTGCTTAAGCTTGCAGTCCCGGCCGGCGGTGAGTGTACTCCCGGGCGCTTTTGTTAAACCCACCGGCCCAACGGCAACACTGGCCGCCTGGCCGGCCCACCCGTCGCGTGCCACGTGTTCCCATTAAATCCCTCGCGCCGCATGTGACCGTGACCGGCGACACCGAAGCGGGGATGAACCGAGGCGGTCCATTGCTAGCACCAACGGCCGAGATTCATCCTCAGCGTGGGGACCGACAGGCCGGGACGGGCTAAAGCTTCTGTAACGGCTAGTTTTCTTTGGCCCCGTTCCGCGCATGTGATTCAGGAGACCGTTTCCTCGACTGGGGTCCATTCCCGCTACGCAGCATCTGGTCCATGTAGACCGCGTGTATACATCATATCGGCGTGCGGCTGAGCCTGTAGTTAGTGGACGGGGCTTGCCTGCTCGGTGCTCCCATCCGTACGCCCGTCCGTTGCTTTCCCATCCTATGGCGCCAATAAATTCTCCTCTCGTTGCCAAAACAAATCGTGTACAACTCCGTATTGCTTCTGTTCTCCATACCCGCATACGTATCTCATCAGGCTCAGCCCGTCCTAGCAGCTCCCCGTCCGGCCCGTGTTGCATTGCAGGTTGCAGCTGATGTTCTCCGGCGTAGCAGCAGAAGGAGCGAGTGCGCCGGTGGTGGTCATTGAGGCGGAGCAACGTCTAACGGAGGCCGCGCGTACTCAAGCAGGGGGTCGATGAAGGGGAATGTGTCACGGCGTCCGTCGTCCTCCTCGCGCTCGTGATCTTTCTCCTGCCCGTAGCATGGGGCGTGAGAGGCCTTTCGGGTGGAGGGGACTATGCGGCGGCGCGGCAAAACCCAGAAATAATCACGATGCTGCTCAAGTTGTAGCTCCTCCGAGTCCCTGGTTAATCCATTTAGTACCTACTGCACGTATGGGCATGGCATGGCATGTCTATTTGATATTGGCGAGTATGAATCGACTTAGAGTAGGCTACTACATAGAGGTGAGCGATTAGATTTGCTTGCGAGGAGTACGTATGATGGCGTACCACTACCCCGTGAGTTGTACTACTTCCCAGCGCGCACCAGCGTCTCAATGCAGTGGTCGGGTCCTGGCCGCCAGTCTAGAAATTGATGTTCTCTTCCATGCCGGTGAGCCGAGGCTAGTCGGCTTCACCAGCGCGTTGGGCTCAATCTGTCGGTGCCGCCTGATTGACGGCCGACGAACTTGGGCGGCGCCGGATCGCCAGCGACGGCGAGGTTCTTAAGCCCAGCCTCGTCAGTGACGTCTTGATAGAATACACCGCCGGCGTGATGCAAATACAGATACATGTACAGGAAAGAGAATACAGAATTCTATGTGATTTATTTTGGACAACGAGAGGAGAGAATTTATTAGCGTCGTAGGATGGGAAAGCAACGGACGGGAGCACGGATGGGAGCACCGAGGTGGGAGCAGGCAAGCCCCGTCCGTAGTTACTTACCCTGTTTAATTAACCTCTGCCGTAAAAAACTTGTCAGAATTTTTTCGAGAGAAAAAAGTTAAATAACCTCATTCCCGAGATAATTATCTTGGCTGAATGCTGATCGACACGAAGGAAAGACGTTGTGTCACCGAATTTCCCAGCTCAGAGTGATTATCTTAATAAACAGCGGCCGGTACAGTCAGGGCCAACATCAGTGCGTCCGTCAGGCCATCAGCGAGAAAATCTTGATGAGAACTCGATAACGATTATTCAAACGTGTCGGCGTCGGGGGCGAGCTGCCCATTCTTCCACGTGATTCTTAGAAAAACGGGGTCGTTCTCGGCATTGCGCCCACGCCGCGAAAGCGCCAGAAGGCGAAGCTCGCGAGATAACCAGACGTCGCCGGAGGTCGCCATCTCGCGTGTGGGGACGGGCGAGCAGCGGCGGCGAGACAGAGTCACGGCAGGCGCGGCCTCGTCCGTCGGCCGGCCTTCGCCTCGTCGTGATCGTCCCATTAGTTTGTTCGTGTTAATTCAGGCTGCAAGTGGACGCGGCGCCCGCATAAAAACCCACATAATCTACTTTTGCGGACGCCGGCGGATAGAGCAGCCAGTTATGTGGGATATGTGGGCTGTCCCGCGGTGTCCGCATCAAGCCCACGTTTCCGCAATAATGCAATGATGATTAGGGGGTGCCGTCGCCGTCCAGTTCCGCCATGGTCGCAAGACCGCCGTCCAGTTCCGCCGCAGCGCTGCTGTTACACCGCATGGCCTTTTTCACCCCCCGCCCGGCGCGTCGTACACGACGCCATGTCGTACGGGCCTTTACCCGTACATGAGGTGAAAAACATTGACGCCATGGCTATGTCTGCAGCTAGGTACTGGCTTGGCCTTGAACGGTTGAACAAGTGGGATCGTTTCCAATTGTTTTGCAAGAAAATTACCCTGGTCATCAACCATATTCACTGCAAGCTAGCATGATTCAGCACTACCTGCTGGCTCCCTGTGTTGGGCAAAATGCAACTGCATATCTGCATTACTGAGACTGCCGCATATCCTATCTATCCATCCTGACGTGGGGATAGCAAAGAGGATCCGATCCATGTAGACTGCTAGTTGATTGTTGCCTTTCACTCTTATAAGGATCCAAGTAGTAATTAAATCTGAATCTTCACATATATTAGTATCCTCTACAAGTGTACATCTGTTCGTCAGATTCCGATGTTTAAAATATGAATCCCTATGCCTTTTAATTCTTAACTGAATTTGATGCAAACCGGGGCATAACAACCTGCTTTTAGTAGCTCATGATCCTAGATACAAGGCATGTACAGAACGTTATAGTAGGAGTTGTATGTGAAGCCATTACACACGTAGATACGTGGGAATATGACCTGAAATTATGTGGGACGAGCGGCAACCGCGGACAAAACTGCATGTTATGTGGCAAACCCGCATAAGCCCACTTAATTACGCGGGCTGATGCGGCGTGATGCGGGCGTCCCGCGGGGCGTCCCACTTGCAGCCTGAGTGTTAATTAACTGGCAATATATCTGTGGAAATTCAGGCGCGCCGAATAGGACCGACGTCTGGGACGGGAAGGAGATCGACCCCGATTGAAACGGATCGCTGATTCGATTCGGGTCAGCTTCTCAGCGTTTTATTAACAAGTGCGTCACAAGTCAGATCGAAACAGTGTTTAAGATCAACCCAATCACTGACGTATGGCACGATAAAAGGTAGAGTTAACATTTTTTCTTGAGAAAAATAAGTTTTTCCACCTGGTCTACCTAGGTTCCCCTATTCGTGGCGCAGTCGCTAGAGTGCACCTCCGATCAATCCAGGCCCTCTCTCACGTCGAAGTCTCCCCGGGTGACTCTCGCCATGATCCCCAAGCACCAGGACTACCCAGAAGTTGTGTGCATGGGGGCAGTTGATCCCCAGGCGCCACCGATCGGCGCGGCATGAGGAAGCGGAGATGGTGGGGATAAGAGTTTGTATGAAGCAAATCTGAGGAGAAATTCGAAGGTTTGAAACTCCATGGAGAGAAGGAGGAAGAGCTAGACCTCTCAGGCGAGGTGGAAAATCTTCTGAAGGAAACAAGATCGATCTGCATCTTTAGGGTTACATGCCGAACCTTTCAGTCACGTTGGGCTGTTTAAGCAGATGCGCAACGCCTGGATCCTTGCTCAAGGTGTTACGTTCAAAACCATGACCAACAATTTGTTCCTGGCCAGTTCATGTGTCTTGGTGATTAGAACCGTGCGGACCTTGGATCTTTTGCAACTCGCTTGTGGTTATTGAAGAATACGATGGAATCACTAATATTACTGAGTACATCCTGGACAACATCCCTGCCCGGGTGTGGATCATGGGCATACCGGATGGGCTGACGAAGAAAACTGAACTGACTGAGAAAATTGCGAAGAAGGTGGTGCTACCTCTTGAGTTTGTGTTGGTTTTTCCCTTGAAGAGGAAAGGGTGATGCAGCAAATTAGCGTAAGTATTTTCCTCAGTTTTGAGAACCAAGGTATCAACCTAGTAGGATACGACGCGCAAGTCACTGAATACCTACAGAAACAATCAAGAACCTTGCAACCAACGCGATAAAGGGGTTGTCAATCCCTTCACGGTCACTCGCAAAAGTGAGATCTGATAGAGATAATAAAGTATTTTTTTTTGATATTTTTGTTGTATAGATTAAAAAGTAAAAATTGCAAAATAGTAAACAAGATTCAACAATATGGAAAAGATATGCAATATAATGTAAAAGAGACCCGGGGGCCATAGGTTTCACTAGTGGCTTCTCTCAAGATAGCATGTATTACGGTGGGTGAACAAATTACTGTCGAACAATTGATAGAAAAGCACATAATTATGAAGACATCCAAGGCAATGATCATGAACATAGGCATCACGTCCGTGTCAAGTAGACCGACTCCTGCCTGCATCTACTACTATTACTCCACACATCGACCGCTATCCAGCATGCATCGAGAGTATTAAGTTCATAAGAACAGAGTAACACATTAAGCAAGATGACATGATGTAGAGAGATAAACTCAAGCAATATGATATAAACCCCATCTTTTTATCCTCGATGGAAACAATACAATACGTGCCTTGCTGCCCCTACTGTCACTGGGAAAGGACACCACAAGATTGAACCCAAAGCTAAGCACTTCTCCCATGGCAAGAAAGATCAATCTAGTAGGCCAAATTAAACTGATAATTCAAAGAGACTTGCAAAGACATCAAATCATGCATATAAGAATTCAGAGAAGAGCCAAATAATATTCATAGATAATCTTGTTCATAAATCCACAATTCATCGGATCTCGGTAAACACACCGCAAAAGAATATTACATCGAATAGATCTCCAAGAACATCGAGGAGAACTTTGTATTGAGAATCAAAGAGAGAGAAGAAACCATCTAGCTAATAACTATGGACCCGAAGGTCTGAGGTAAACTACTCAGGCTTCATTGGAGAGGCAATTGTGTTGATGTAGAAGCCCTCCGTGATCGATCCCCCCTCCGGCAGATCGCCGGAACAGGCCCCAAGATGGGATCTTACGGGTACAGAAGGTTGCGGCAGTAGAAAAGTGGTTTTGTGGCTCTCCCTGATGTTTTAGGGTATAAGAGTATATATAGGCGAAAGAAATACGTCGGTGGAGCTACGAGGGGCCCACGAGGGTGGGGGGAGCGCCTACCCCCCTGGGCGCTGCCTCCTTCCTCGTGGACGCCTCGTGGCATTTCTGACTTCAACTCCAAGTCTTCTGGTTTGCTTTCGGTCCAAAAAAGATCATCGCGAAGGTTTCATTTCGTTTGGTATTCCTTTTCTGCAAAACTCTAAAATAGGCAAAAAAACTGGCACTGGGCCTCCGGTTAATAGGTTAGTCCCAAAAATAATATAAAAGAGCATATTAAAGCCCATTAAACATCCAAAACAGATAATATAATAGCATGGAACAATAAAAAATTATAGATATGTTGGAGACGTATCAAGCATCCCGAAGCTTAATTCCTGCTCGTCCTCGAGTAGGTAAATGACAAAAACAGAATTTTTGATGTGGAACGTTACCTAGCATATTTATCAATGTAATTTTCTTTATTGTGGCATGAATGTTTAGATCCGAAAGATTCAAGACAAAAGTTTAATATTGACATAAAAATAATAATAATTCAAGCATACTAACAAAGCAATTATGTCTTCTCAAAATAACATGGCGAAACAAAGCTATCCCTACAAAATCATATAGTCTGGTTATGCTCTATCTTCATCACACAAAGTATTTAATCATGCACAACCCCGATGACAAGCCAAGCAATTGTTTCATACTTTTGATGTTCTCAAACTTTTTCAATCTTCACACAATACATGAGCGTGAGCCATGGACATAGTACTATAGGTGGAATAGAATGGTGGTTGCGGAGAAGACAAAAAGGAGAAGATAGTATCACATCAACTAGGCGAATTAATGGGCTATGGAGATGCCCATCAATAGATATTAATGTGAGTGAGTAGGGATTGCCACGCAACGGATGCAATAGAGCTATACGTGTATGAAAGCTCAACAAAAGAAACTAAGTGGGTGTGCACCCAACTTGCTTGCTCACGAAGACAAAGGGCACTTTTGAGGAAGCCCATCATTGGAATATACAAGCCAAGTTCTATAATAAAAAATTCCCACTAGTACATGAAAGAGACAACATAGGAGACTCTCTATCATGAAGATCATGGTGCTACTCTGAAGCACAAGTGTGGTAAAATGATAGTAGCATTGCCCCTTCTCTCTTTTTCACTCATTTTTTATTTGGGCATTTTCTTTCTCTTTTTTATGGCCTTTTTTTTATTTAGTCCGGAGTCTCATACCGACTTGCGGGGGAATCATAGTCTTCATCATCCTTTCCTCACTGGGACAATGCTCTAATAATGAAGATCATCACACTTTTATTTACTTACAACTCAAGAATTACAACTCAATACTTAGAATAAAATATGACTCTATGTGAATGCCTCCGGCGGTGTACCGGGATGTGCAATGATTCAAGAGTGACATGTATGAAAGATTATGAACGGTGGCTTTGCCAAAAATACAATGTCAACTACATGATCATGCAAGGCAATATGACAGTGATGGAGCGTGTCATAATAAACGGATCGGTGGAAAGTTGCAGGTCAATATATCTCGGAATGGCTATGGAAATGCCATAATAGGTAGGTATGGTGGCTGTTCTGAGGAAGGTATATGGTGGGTGTATGGTACCGGCGAAATTTGCACGATACTAGATGCTAGCAATGATGGAAGGGTGAGAGTGCGTATAATCCATGGACTCAACATTAGTCATAAAGAACTCACATACTTATTACAAAAAAATATTAGTTATCAAAACTAAGTACTACACGCTTGCTCCTAGGGGGGTAGATTGGTAGGAAAATACCATCGCTCGTCCCCGACCGCCACTCATAAGGAAGACAATTAATAAATAAATCATGCTCCAACTTCATCACATAACGGTTCACCATACGTGCATGCTACGTGAATCACAAACTTTAACACAAGTATCTCTCAAATTCACAACTACTCTACTAGCATGACTCTAATATCACCATCTTCATATCTCAAAACAATCATAAAGAATCAAACTTCTCATAGTATTCACTGCACTTTATATGAAACCTTTTATTATACCCATCTTGGATGCCCATCATATTAGGACTAATTTTATAACCAAAGCAAATTACCATGTTGTTATAAAAGACTCTCAAAATAATATAAGTGAAGCATGAGAGATCAACAATTTCTATAAAATAAAACCACCTCTGTGCTCTAAAAAGATATAAGTGAAGCACTTGAGCAATATTGTCTAGCTCAAAAGATATAAGTGAAGCACATAGAGTATCCAAATAAATTCCGACTCATTCGTGTCTCTCCCAAAAGGTGTGTACAGCAAGGATGATTGTGGTAAACTAAAAAGTAAAGACTCAAATCATACAAGATGCTCCAAGCAAAACACATATCATGTAGTGAATAAAAATATAGCCTCAAGTAAAGTTACCGATAGACAAAGACAAAAGAGGGGATGCCTTCCGGGGCATCCCCAAGCTTAGGATTTTGGTTGTCCTTGAATTTTACCTTGGGGTGCCTTGTGCATCCCCAAGCTTAGGCTCTTGCCCATTCTTATTCCAAAATCCATCAAATCTTACGCAAAAACTTGAAAACTTCATAACACAAAACTTTAACAGAAAATCTCATGAGCTCCGTTAGTATAAGGAAATAAACCACCACTTTAAGGTACTGTAATGAACTCATTCTTTATTTATTTTGGTGTTAAACCTACGGTATTCCAACTTCTCTATGGTTCATACCCCCTGATACTACTCATAGATTCATCAAAATAAGCAAACAACACACAAAAAACAGAATATGTCAAAAACAGAATAGTCTGTAGTAATCTGTAACTTTTGAATACTTCTGTAACTCTAAAAATTCTTAAATAAATTGCTGGACGTGAGGAATTTGTTTATTAATCATATGCAAAAATAATCAACCTAAAATCACTCTCCTGTAAAAAATGACAGCTATTCTGGTGACCACAAAAGTTTCTGTTTTTTACAGCAAGATCGCAAAGACTTCACCCAAGTCTTCCCAAAGGTTCTACTTGGCACAAACACTAATTAAAACATAAAACCACATCTAAGCAGAGGCTAGATGAATTATTTATTACTAAACAGGAGCAAAAATCAAAGAACAAAAATAAAATTGGGTTGCCTCCCAACAAGCGCTATCGTTTAACGCCCCTAGGTATTGGTATAATACTGATAGGGTAAATCGCAAAAACTCATCTCGTGTCGGGGCTTGGGTGCGACATATGCCAAAGGATGGCTTATCATGGTGGGAGCGAGTAGAACATCGCCGGTGCCTGGAAGCAGGATGAGGCGTAGACACGAACGCCGATGCACTTTACCCAGGTTTGAGGCTCTCCTAGGAGATAACACCCCTAGTCCCGCTCTACGGGGTCTCCGTATGATCACTAAGGCACTAGTGAATACAATGATGCTCCTCGAGCTGTATGCTAAAGGTGGAAGGAGGCAGGGCTAGCTCTCTTCCTCCTCTTGGTATGAGTCTAGTTCTAACAGGTTGGGAACCCTTTGCATGGTGCCCTGGAGGATTTATATAGGCCTACCCCCAGGGGTACAATGGTAACTTGGCCGGGTGTAGGACCCGGCTGTCAGCGCCTCTGGTCGCCGGCTTCTCCGCCGACAGCTAGGGCTCGCCGCCTAGTGGGCCCCTCCGACTGGTCCGGTACGGAGCCGGCAGGCCGCTTCCACAGCTAGCGGGTCTGGTTGGTGGCTGATCACTGTAGCTAGTGACGCAGGCTTGGTTGGGCAAGGCATGGCTACAGTCCCGCCGCCTGGCGGGAGATCGCTGTAGACTCGCCGTGTCTAGTTTGGTTAATGGCGCTTAGGTCTCGAGGAAGGATCCGGCTGCCCGCCAGGAGCCGGATCCCTTTGGATCCGACTGGCTAGGCTTGGCCGCCCTCCGGTCCCTCGCTACCTGGTAGGACCCGCCGCCTGCGAGCCATACCGACAGGCCGTCGTGGGAGCAGGCCCTGCCTGATAGGGATGACGTCGAGGGTGGAGTGGCAACAGTGCCGCGTCGTGCGGAGATCTCCACCTGTACGGGGCACTGTGGCCACGCCAAACCCGGGATTCGGGGGTGAGGGACTACACTATAGCCTCACCCTGTCTTGTCCTCTTGATGGGGGGCGCAGACTCTAAGGGCGTCGGGTGGCCAGCTGCTTGAAGCCGGCCCCTACGGAGGTCGTTTGCTAGGAGTCGGCTGGTGTTGGTGCCGTCTGCTGGTGCTCGGCCGTCTTCGGGTAACCGACCGTTGAGCCAGCCGGCCGCCCGAAGGCGGCGCTTCATTCTGGAGTCTTGTGGGGCAAAGCCGGCCCAAAGTCTTGAAAGGCTTAGGGACTCGGGTTGGGTTACCCGTCGCCCATTACTCCGACAGTAGTCCCCGAAGCTGGTGAGGCATCACGGTTGACAGGTCGTAAAGCCTCATCAGCTTCCTTCCTTGCCGGGCTCTGATCGAATGCTCGGTCCGCCTTGTGACGCGCCAGCTGCAAGAGCCGATTTGACAAGGCGAGCTCATCCGCCGATTTCGAATGCGAAGGCGGGAAACAGATAGCGTGCCTGCTAAGCTTCCCTAGGCCTGCCGCTCGCCACGAGCATGCCACGCGGCGCACGTTAGCCCGGCCAGCCTGCCATCCCACGCTCTTGATGGGACGTGACAGCGGGCCGGGCCCGCCACCACCGAGCCTCGACACGTGGGCGGATCCGCTGCGGCCGAGGCGGGCGGTTGCGATTCCCGTTGGAGTTACTATGCAGTAACCCTGCGTAGTAATCGGGGGGTCGTGGGGTCGTGGGCGCAACTAATCCCACGATCCCACGCCCCGTCCCCTCGGCTTCGCAGCCCGAGGGCTATAAGTAGGGGGAGACAGGGGAGCGGCGGAGCATGCGCACCCTCCTCCCCACTCATTCTTCCTCCTCTCTTTGCTGCTGCTGCTCCGTGCCTGAAATTTCTTTGCTTTACTTTTTTGTCTCAGGGCCCCGCTTTCCCTCAGCAAGTCGACCGCCGCCTTCATCATTAGGTCGGCGGAGACCTCCACCACCACCCGGCGAATCGATCCGGCCGCCGACCTCCGGGAGGCGCAGGAGCGAAACACGCGAGAGGTGCGCAAGGAGCAGGAAGACGCCCGCCTAGAGAAGGCGGAGGCTGACAAGGCGGAGGCGTTCGCGCTGAAGAAGTTGGCAGAGGCAGAAGCTGATACCGCGGTGAAGGAGCGGCTCGCGAAAGCCGCACGCCGCTAGGAGCCGCTGCTCGTCGTTCCCCTGAACTCCGCGCCGCCTCTACCAGAGTTCGTGGCGTCGACCGGGGGAGCCGGCGACGACAAGCCGGTCCTGGAGAGGAAGGGCGGCGATGTCGCCATGCCGGACGTCATCGTACCTCTGCCACCACCGACTGTCGGGGCGCAAGACAGGCAGCCGACTGCCCCGCCGACACCATCAGCCGGGAACAAGGTGGTGACGGGTCCAACTCCTGAAGCCCGCACACCCGTGCGCCGTCGTCTCGTGAAGGCGGTCTCGGCACCGTGAACGCTGGAGACCGGCGCTGCGAGCTCGTCAGTTTCGGACACTGAGGCGACCAATGCCGCGCCCTCCGGCTGGGTGCGCGGAGGTGGGACGGGGGCCTTGAACCAGGCGGCCCTTGACGTCCAAGCCAAGCTTTGGGCTGAAGCCGACGCCCTCAAGCGGTGCAATGACACTACAAAAAAAATACACATTCATGATGATACGTGTTTGTCACACTAGGTCGCATTTTTTGTCATGCATGTACATCCATGACAAATTTATACCTGTGCTGTCGTAGAAGTGTTCCATGACATTACCAAAATTATCATCACGAAAGTGTCCACTTCCACGATGATAAATCGCGCGTCATAGAAGTGCTTTCGTCAAGGGTGACCGACACGTGGCATCCAACGTAACGGAACACTGTTAAGCTATCGGGTCGGGTTTTGGATCCGATAACCCGTTAACAGCCCCGACCAATGGGGATTTTCCACGTGTAAAATCATCATTGGCTGGAGGAAACACGTGTCGGCTCACCGTTGGGACAGATGTCATCCATTCATTGGATAGAAGGCGCCTATGATACGTCGACATGTGGCACAGCCCAACAGATGCCCATTCCTGTGAAAAGGCCGACCCATTTGACTTGGTCAAAAGGTGGCGGGCCGGCCCATGTAAAGCCTGTTAATGGCCCGTTCGCATATAGCCCATTTACAGCCCGCTAACCCAAGGCCCATTACGCCCTATCCGAATTAGGCCTAGTAGCGTCATCTGGGCCACCCAATATGATTCCAGCCCGTTTTCACTTCTGGCCCATGTATGGCCCATGACGTCTTTCGGCCCATATGAGGCCCTATGTAACTCTTGGCCTATTAACGGCCCGTGGTGAAACTGCCCCATAATGAACAGTGTATTACTTTATACCCATTAACGGCCCGTGGTGAAACTGGCCCGTAATGAACAGTGTATCACTTTATACCCATTAAGGCCCCGTTATTCCGTTGGGCCGTTTTCAGCCCATGTTATCTTTCGGCCTTCTCAGAGCCCATTTATTCTTGGGCTCATTTCCAGCATTCGTTTACTTACGACCCGTTACTGTCATTTTCTGCTTATGGGCCAAATTCAGGCTGTGGTTACAGTCGGCCCGTTTGTGGTCCGTTAACACGTTGGGCCGTTTTCATAGCATCATGAAATACGACCTATTAACGATGGCCCGTTATGGTCGGCCCATGAACGGACGATTCCAACTCTAGCCCGTTTACGGCCATAATGCGGCCTGTTATTGGCCCATGTTTGGCCAATCGATCATACTGCCCGTATAAGGCCCATTGATGATACAACCCGTAGAAGGCCCATTGTTTCTGCGGCCCGTAGAAGGCCCATTGTTTCTATGGCCCGTGGAAGGCCCACTGTTTCTATGGCCCATAGAAGGCCCACTATTTCTAGGACCCGTAGGTGCAGTGTCACTACAGTAAATATTAGCCCATGGTTATCGTGGCCTAGTTTTAAAAAATAGGTTGTTGCAGCCACTAGCAAACCGCAGAAAAAGAACTGCACTGACTACAAGCAAACAAATAAACAAGACAGCAAGGAAATAAATAAGCAAGCAACTTACACTAGGCTATCATGACTATTACACATATTACATCCACTGGGCATCAAAGTTCGCCACCAGTGCAAATATAGGGAACACAACAGCATATAAATGCCACAGCAAAACAAGTCCAGAACTGAAACCACTTCAGAAGAGCTCAAAAAACAATATCCTGGGTACCCATAATGCTGGCAAGATGCTTAGCAAGCTTATTAACTTTCTCTTGTTTGGCGCTTAAGTCCTCCAGCGCCTGTTGTTGCACCAGAAAGTATGCATCTGAATTCCGCAGGGACTTTCTCGGTCCTTCGGCTTCCTGTCGCATAACATCTGATCGATGTCTTTCAACTTGAAGTTGAGACTCAAGAAGCCGAACTAATTCAGGCAACGAGTTCGAAGAGCTGGTGCCAGTAGTGGTAGCCAGTAACTCGAACACTACATCAAGACAGGACTTTGGGGTTGTCTCAGTGTCCTCAATATAGTTTTTATTAGCTTTCTTGGAGACCAACAGGGATGTCTCACCATCTTGAACCTTATCTGCATTACTTCCTTTACCATTGCATAACAGGGTACTGTTCTCCAGTATTTTATCCGCGTTCTAAAAGGGAAACAAACAAACACATCTCAGGTTCAGAATGTAGTATATGAAACTCATTTTGGTAAACCAGTTCAGTAGTAAGGTGGACAGGATAACAACATGAAACAAACATATATCTATGTAGTATGGTCACTGTATGGTCTATATCATTCTAGTTTATGTTGCTAAATCAAGATAGATACAGTTCGAATCATATCTATTTAAGACAAAGCAGCATAGACAAAATATAAGTGTGGGAAACTACACAGCAATAACAACACTTGTAATGTGCATGGCATGAGTACATAATTGTTTATTCAATTGAAACTGAAATCAACATAGACCAAGTTACAACAGCAAACAGCCAAACACGTTGAAGAAACAGGTTTAAAACATACCTGTTGCGCCATTGGAGTTTCAATTGCATCCTTCAAATTTGAAATTGGCTGGTACAAGTAAATACAGTGATGCAAGAGCAAAGTAGTATGAACCATAGCTACGGAACCTGACCTGAGAACAATTCTTCTTCTGCTTTAAGAATTGACTTTGGGTTCGGAGTGGTGGTCCTCATGATTTGGGCACTGCAGTTGCCTTACTAACTGCTCGTGTTTGGGTGCCCTGTGGTGGAGACGGTGTTGTGTCAACGGGAACTGGGTGTCTATCTGCTGGGGTTGGGGTTAGAAGGGGTGTAGCTGGTTCTCTGTCCAACTGGGTAGGGGTACAATCTGCATGAGTGTGGGTTATGTGTGGTGGGGCTGATTCTTGGGCAAGTACAACCGTGGTTCTATCTGCATCGACAGGTAGCACGATCTTTTCTGAAGACCGTGTTTTTACTCCCACAGATACTGCCATCACTCCCTCCAATTGAAATGGCTGATAAACAAGAAAAGTAATTGAATGTACAGACATTGTAAGATAGACAGGTGCAATGGATAGTAGGGAAGAAAACAGGGCATGAAATAATTCACATTTATGTTGTCTAAGAAAATAGAATAGCAGGACATAATTTCACATATATGATGGCTAATTAAACAGGATAGCATGACACAATTTCACATGTATGATGGCTAACTAAACAGGATATAATGACATACTTCGAAATATGATGACTATGTAAACAGGATGACATGATATAACTATACGATGTGTCTATTAAAGTGGTTGGCATGCCATAAATCACAAACATGTCGTCGATGGAAACATGATGGCATGATATAATTCACGGATAGAATGACATAATTTAAATATGATGACTATGTAAACAGGATGAGATGATATAACTATATAATGTCTTTAGAAAATGGGTTGGCATGCCATAATTCAGATACATGCTGTCTATGTAAACATCATGGCATGACATAATTCAAATATATGATTTATATACTAAGGAAGTGAGGAGAGGGCGATCACATATATGATGTGTCAACTAAGGAGATGACATTCAATATTGTGTATATCATGTAAAAACTAAGCATTGCAATACAAAATATGCATTATATGAGTAATATAACCCTGCCAAGTTTGAGCATACACCTCAGGGGGATAATAGGACTGGTCATCTGCCTCTGAATCCTCCTCTGAAGAGCTATCTATAACCAGCAAGATATCTGCTTCAGCAGGTAGCATTGTCTGCTCTGAAGACCTTGTTTTCACTCCAGATTTCTCCATCACCAATTCAAATGGCTGATGCACAGGAAGAGCAGTTGAATATACAAACATTGTCGACAAAAGCAATGAGAAATACAAAAAAAGAACGGCATGATATAATTCACATATATGACACTTGCCTAAACAGCATGCCATTGCATAATTCACATACATAATGCCTTGCAACAAGATAACATTGCATAATTCATATATATAATGTCTTGCAACAAGATGGCATTGCATAATTCATATATATGGTAATTAGACACTAAACAGGTGGCATTCACACAAAACATGTCTAAACTAAGAAAATGACATAGCAATGCAAGATACCATACGCACGATATGAGTAACATAACCCTGCCAAGTTAGGGCATGCACCTCAGGGGGGAAATATGACTGGTCATCTGTCTCTGAATCCTCCTCTGAGGAGCTATCGGTAACCAGCAAGACATGCGTTTCGTCAGATAGCATTCTATGCTCCGAAGACCTTATTTCCACTCCAGATTTTTCCATGACCGTGCCGAATGGCTGATGCACAGGAAGAGTAATTGAATGTACTAAAATTCTTGAAAAATTTAACACATAATAAAAAAATGATGGCATGATATAATTCACATATAAGATGACTGGCTAACCAGGGTGGCATTGCAAAATTCACATATATGATGCCTGGCTAGACAAGATGGCATTGGATGATTCACATATACAATAAAGAAACAAAAGAGATGGCATTGACACAAAGCATGTCTAAACTAAGCAGATGACATCTTTAATGTATACAGTAAGCAATGCAAGGCACCATATGCATGATATTACCAACATCAGCATGCCAAGTTAGAGCGAAGACCTCATGGGGTAAATAGGAGTTATCTTCCTCTTGATTACGATCCGAAATGGGTGGAGGGGGGCTGCCTTTGCGCCCACCATGGAACGACGTCTGCATGAAATTTTATTGCCACGCAAGGCTCATCGCTTTTGCTCTACATGATCAGTTCCATTATGTACAATAACTGGCATGCATAGGAATAAAACATAGTGAGATTATGTAAGGATTGCATGCACAAATCCAGAGTGATGGTAGCAAACTGTGGATAGACCCAAAACCAATGATAGCAGGCAGATAATAGCTTTAGTTAAAAAATACAGATAATGGCTCCTTTAATGTTTGTTTGCACCCAACATGAAACTCATAGTAGACACCCGAGATTAACCAGATAGTAGACAGATAGTACTGATTGCTACCCCAATATGTACCCCACAACCATTTAAAAACTCAAGTTTCAGCATTAGTTTGGACCTAACTCGGAGTCTAATAGGTGAACACGACGATAATGTAGCATGTCATCATATTAAGCGACGCATAACGTAAGCAGACACGGAAGAGTGCGACCTCTCTTGCGGACCCGTGTAGTCCTCAAGGTCATCTTCTCAGTTAATGATGGTAATGCAGTTGTTGTGGCTGCCGACGGCGGGGAAGAAGTCTGAGGCGACGAAAGACAGTCTAGAGAGCGGATCCCTGCTGTGATGAACCCTTCCGTCGTTGGAGCAGCTGAGCTGGGATGGAACACAGCGCCGCAGGAGCAGGACAAACCACACAAGGTTTTCTTTGACACATATCTGTAATAGAAGTAATTGAGTAAGGGCTTGTTTGAATTTGACGATTCTAACAATGCAGGGATAGGAAATAGACAGGAATAGGATAGGAATGCACGTGCAAAACAGAGAATTTAAAAACACATGATTTCTGCCAATCTGGGTGTTTGATTCACAACAATTGGAAGATCACAGGATGCAAAAATGAGATTAAGTCAAAACACAAGAAAATGTACGGTTATAATGCTATTATGCTACTATCTCTTAGTCTTGTGCTTGATGAATAGGAATATGAAAAGGAGGAGAAGTGAAAATTAGAATTCCTATGGTTTTTCTTTCAAGGAGACACTAAAGGAACAAATCCTACAGTTTTCCTTTGCTCCATTCCTTTGCACCAAATTCATGAAAAGTAGTACCATAGGAAACTTTCCAATTCCTATGTTTTTCATTCACTTTTTCTTTCAAGCACTGGCGATTCTAGTAGGCAGGCTTGAGCAAGGAAAATCCTACGCTAAAAAATGTTTTTGTGCTACTTCTATTACTTTGGACCCAGGCCACTGCCATACTAGCTCAACTCCCAGGCCCATCGACAGATGCACAACTCAAACGTGCAGAGATAAATAATGATGATGTTCAAGAGAGTCCATCACAGATAGCTAAGTTGCCTGGTACCTCACTGCTTGTCATATAGTAGGATATAATAATCGTATTTCCCGTTACTATGAGTGCTCAGTGGACAATATATATAACATGTAGAGTAAAAAAGAGATGCAACAAGTGTACAACCTCTTTGGCGAAGCCATGTCGATCTCAGCGTGATTGGGTTGGCCGGTGAGGATGCTCCTACTGACTTTGCTGTCGGAGGAGGGGAAGAAGATCTTAGGCGTCTGGAGATGGAGCTCGAGGTACTGCTCCGCTATGATGGAGGGTTTCGTCGTTGGAGCAGCTCTGGTGAGTTGTACGACGCCGAGGCTGAAGCAGGACAAGAGAGACAACGAATAACGTTAACCTGAGTGGAATTCTAATAGCATCTCCAATACATGACGTAAAATACATAACCATAAAGTGCTAGATATAAAATACATCAGCCGCTCATCTCTGAACTTAACTGTCGAAACTGAACTTAACTGTCGAAACTGAACCTAACTGTCTGTGACGCCCGGATAGTTAAGCTACAGTAATTCTCTGTCAATGGCCCCACGTCACTTCAATTACTGTTGCTAATCTCACATTAGTTCGAAACCGATTCAACTTCAAACTCAAAATCAAGCAAACAATTTTTTTTTTCAAATATTAAAACTAAAATGTTCGGAGTGAACCAAATATTGCATAGGTAATTATGTTGGAGAAACCACACATTTATAAAATGTTTAAATACTACCAGTTGAATAAAACAGCAGTAAAAAACAATTAATTAAATACCTTTTGTAATTAATAAAATGTCAAACTAATTTATTTGAGGACTAGACTTTTTGTGACTATGGACTAAGATGAAATGCTAATTTATATGGTACGTGTATATTTTACTAAAACTAAGATTAGTAGGAAACAAAACAAAAACAGAAAGGTAATATAAATAATAATAATAATAATAAAACAGAAAATAAAACAAAAGAAAAGAAAACAAAGGAACCCCCCCTCTCACTGGCCTTTGGCCCACTAGGCCACCAGGCCGGCCCACCTCGCCCCTGCTTCCCCGCTCCCCTGTTCACTGGAGGGCGTGGCCCCGCCGATGCCCGCCACGGCACCGACCGTCATCGTGGCGGCCATCCGGCGGCCCTCCCCGGCGACCACCTCGCCTATAAAACCGGTGCCACCCTCCCCCGGCGCCCGAAACCCTAAATCCCCTTCCCTCACTCCCTTTCCTCTCCCTGCACCAAACCAGCGCGCACCCGAGCGCTACCGCTGCCGCGCCATCATCGTCTTCCCGGTCAGGAGCCACCTCGAGCGATGGACGGATGTAGAGGAGCTTATGCTTCCTCGTCTTCGTCCACTACGCACAAGAATCCGAGTTGGAGCGTCACGGAGCCGTCGATTCGCTCGTCTTCCTCGGCCACGGTCGCCGAACCTCACCGCTTTGATCTGACATCGTCGTTGCGTCCCCGGCCTTGTCAACCCCTCCTCTGCGACCGGGGTGAGCCCCTCCTCCGATTCGCCCTATATCCCCCTCGAATCCCCCGCTGTAGGCTGCCGTCGCCGCCCGTGCTCGCCCTTGGCCGCGCCGGAGCTCTCTGCTCCTGCCGCGCGCGCCTCCTATCTTGGCCGGTCACGCCCGCAGCCGTTCGGTGCCGCCCCCCTGATGCTCCCGCTACGATCTGCTGCTACTCTCTACTGCTGCTTGTTGGAATAAACCACGATTTCTTGTTCTGCTCCATCAAGTTGACCAAAATCAACTAGAGCTAGTTCCGGCGAGACGCGTATTGTACGTCGTGGCTACTGTTCATCAATTAACATGCTAGCTAGCTTCTACGTGTGGGTTGCTTCGGTGTACTTGTTCTAAGATCAAAAAACCAACACTACTTGCTACTGCCCCTAGCTGCTGCTGTCGATGTTGATCTGCCCTGCTAACTGCTGCCTATGCTGCTCCTTCTGCTACTGTAACTGCTCCCCGTAGCTGCCTCCCGCTTCGCCCATGCTCCACCACTGCCTGCGCTCCTCCGCCAGCGCCCGCGTAGGCCCGCGCTAGCTGCTGCCTTGGCCGAGCAACCCCATGGCCGCAGCCGCTGCGCGTCGTGCGGCCGCGCGTGTGTGCCAGCCAGCCGGTTGTTGCCTCCGCTAGATGACCTGGCCCCTGCGTAGATTAGGCACTAATTCCATTTGGCACTAACCTCCTGATTAGACTAATTTGGTTTTGGTTAGTAGTGCTTACCCAATGATATGTGGGACACAATGCTAAATAAATCAATTTTGTTAAATTAAATAATTACCAGTCAATGACATCATGGACCCACAACCCAGTGTGACCAGTCAACTTTGACCCAGTCAACCTTGACAATACTGTTGACTTTGACCCAGCCCCACATGTCATTTGACTGTGGCTGGCACTGCCCTAGGTGACATAAGTATTTCACTATTTTTAATTCGAATTAATATATTCTAGAAAATCAATCAAAACTTTGAAAATTAATATAAAATAATCCGTAACTCGGATGAAAATACTTTGTACATGAAAGTTGCTCAGAACGACGAGAAGAATCCGACTACGCAGCCTGTTCGTCAGCCACGCGTCGCTAGCATAGAGAACACGCAACTTTCCCCCTCCGGATCACGTGTCCGAAAACACGAAACACCGGGGATACTTTCCCGGTTGTTTCCCCCCTTCGTTGATATCACCTACTACCGCGTTAGGGCACACCTAGCACCGCGTACTGCCATGTTATGCTTTGTGATGCTTTGATTGCTCTGTTATTTATTGTGTTCCCCCTCCGTTACTTATTTCCGGTAGACCCCAAGACTGCCGGCGACCCCAGTTCGACTACGGAGTTGACGACCCCTCCTTGCCAGAGCAACCAGGCAAGCCCCCCCTTGATCACCAGATATCACCTATTCTCCTCTATACTGCTTGCATTAGAGTAGTGTAGCATGTTACTGCTTTTCATTAATCCTATTCTAATGCATAGCCTGACATTGTTGCTACATCTGTTGATACCTTACCTGCAATCCTAAATACTTAGTATATGATGCTAGTTTATCATCTGTGGCCCTACATTCTTGTCGGTCTGCCTTGCTATACTATTGGGCCGTGATCACTTGGGAGGTGATCACGGGTATATACTATACATATATACATACTACAGATGGTGACTAAAGTCGGGTCAGCTCGTTGAGTACCCGCAAGTGATTCCGATGTGGGGGCCGGAAGGACAGGTGGCTCCATCCCGGTAGAGGTGGGCCTGGGCTCCCGACGGCCCCCGACTGTTACTTTGTGGCGGAGCGACAGGGCAGGTTGAGACCACCTAGGGGAGAGGTGGGCCTGGCCCCGGTCAACGTCCACGGTTACTTCATAATAACACGCTTAACGAGATCTTGGTATTTGATCCGAGTCTGGCCACTGGCCTATACGCACTAACCAACTATGCGGGAAAAATATGGGCACTCTACGTCGTGGTATCAGCCGAAGCCTTCGTGACGTCAACGACTGAGCGGCGCGCGCCGGGTTGGACTGCGTTAACGCAACTTCCTTTGTAATGGAGGTTGCTAGGTCTGCTCACCGGCCGCGTACGCAACATGCAGGTGTGCAATGGGCGATGGGCCCAGACCCCTGCGCGCATAGGATTTAGACCAGCGTGCTGACCTCTCTGTTGTGCCTAGGTGGGGCTGCGACGTGTTGATCTTCCGAGGCCGGGCATGACCCAGGAAAGTGTGTCCGGCCAAATGGGATCGAGCGTGTTGGGTTATGTGGTGTACCCCTGCAGGGAAGTTTATCTATTCGAATAGCCGTGTCCCTCGGTAAAAGGACGACCCGGAGTTGTACCTTGACCTTATGACAACTAGAACCGGATACTTAATAAAACACATCCAGACAAGTTCCACAGACAACCCGGTGATCGCTTTTCCATAGGGCGACGAGGGGAGGATCACCGGGTAGGATTATGCTATGCGATGCTACTTGGAGGACTTCAATCTACTCTCTTCTACATGCTGCAAGACGGAGGCTGCCAGAAGCGTAGTCTTTGATAGGACTAGCTATCCCCCTTTTATTCTGGCATTCTGCACTTCAGTCCACCAATATTGCCTCCTTACACATATACCCATGCATATGTAGTGTAGATCCTTGCTTGCGAGTACTTTGGATGAGTACTCACGGTTGCTTTTCTCCCTCTTTTCCCCCTTTCCATTCTACCTGGTTGTCGCAACCAGATGCTGGAGCCCAGGAGCTTGACGCCACCTCGACGACGACTCCTACTACACTGGAGGTGCCTACTACTACGTGCAGGCCGATGACGACGACCAGTAGTAGTTTAGGTGGATCCCAGGCAGGAGGCCTGCGCCTCTTTCGATCTGTATCCTAGTTTGTGCTAGCCTTCTTAAGAAAAACTTGTTTAACTTATGTCTGTACTCAGATATTGTTGCTTCCGCTGACTTGTCTATGATCAAGCACTTGTATTCGAGCCCTCGAGGCCCCTGGCTTGTATTATGATGCTTGTATGACTTATTTTTTTTAGAGTTGTGTTGTGATATCTTCCCCTGAGTCCCTGATCTTGATCGTACACGTTTGCGTGTATGATTAGTGTACGATTAAATTGGGGGCGTCACAAGTTGGTATCAGAGTCGCACTGCCTGTAGGAATCCCCCTTCCACACTCCATGGCCGAAGTCGAGTCTAGTCACTACAAAACTTTTACTAACATGGCTGTGTGCCTTATGGGCCCACGTCGCCATTGGGTGGTATTAGGATCTTTTATTCCTCGACCTATACTCTGGAACTCTGTCATCTCTTCTATTCGGGTTTAATGATTTTTGCCAACTCTAACACTAGGTTCTCGTAACTACTTTCTCCCGGAGAGCCCCTCACTCCAGATGATTGCTTGGTGCACCGAATAATTCCAAAGATACCCTCTGATGTTCTCTCGAGACTTTGTGCCTGTTGCTTTTGCAATTCCCTACCACCGAAATATCCCTATGGATAAATACATACACCTGTCGTTCTTACTTTTATCCCAGTTGATCTTGCTCTCTATTGATATGAGAATACCTTGTGTCTACTGCTTTGCAGTTCTTTACCACATGAATACCCCTGCAAATAATTACTCGCACTTATCGAGTATTCATCCATCCCCAGTTGTTCATATGTTTCATATGATACTTTGAAATTCTATCCGATCATTTGAGATTCCTCTTTAAAACTATTGCTCTACATAAACTTGTCTGCTTGCACTATGGTTGCTTCCCATAGGTCTAGCGACATTCATTAGTCTCCTTTGACACCGTCATTTTGATCCTATTGATTCAACATGAGTGCGAATGCATGCAATCATCGGTTGATTCTTTTAAAATTACCTTTCCGGCTGAGATGTCATTTTGAACATGATCTGTTTATCGACCAATCAAATTGTCGACGATTGTACCCCTAAGTCTATTCAGCTTAACCATCCCTAATCAGAGCATTGCTTCTGATCTCTTGTCTTGAAATTCATAATTCATTTGCATTTAAGCTTTGAGTTAGTTAGTTGTTTCTATAATCCGTTGCACTTGCATTCCTTCTTCCTTTGATAGAGTACCGATACTCACATCAGCTTCGTTGTATACCACCGGACGTCTTGTTGGATTATTATCCGACAGTGTCCTTCATATTCAAATAACCTTGTGAGCCTTTCCACGGATATATAAAGCCTTGGGTAAACTGTATCCTCTATTTTCTCAACCATGCTCTATTTTTGAGCTGGTGGTATTTACTATTGAAGCTTGTGGCATATGTTTCCATGATACCCTGACGGGTTGAACCTATGCCTTCCTTAATATGTGTGAACTCGAAAGTTTTCACGAGTCATACTCTTTTGATGTTTTGCTAGATAAAATTTCAACACTACAACTTCTTCGAAAGTGAGAGGTGAATGGAAGGTTATGCATTGACGAAGTGGGAGTCGACCTTGAACCTTTGTGTTCATGCCCATGGACACGATGTAGATCCTATCATGGAAGCTTCTTGCGATAATAACAATTTCCTTGAAAATATCATCTGGATCTATGAATCGATCCTTTGCAATCGTGGTTTCGACCATAATTTCTTCCTTTGATTCCATTTCTCAGACAAGTAAAAGCACTTGTCTTCTATAGATCAATACACCCCACTTCAACCTTTATTTTGATATGCCTTCGAGTATTATCTCCCTGGTATCTCGAGGATATCATGCCATTGCACTACATCTTATGAATTTGTGCCGGAGTAATACCTTTCCCTATCATAGTCACTCCATGCGTTCTGGATTGTCATCAACCGAGAACACCGATTTGTGAATCAAATCAACACCGTGATTCAGTACTTCTAGTACTTTGTTGTTGAGAAGCTTAATACTCCATCGCGTCATTCCTAGCCTGATCGGCTATATCAGTATCGTGCTGATCTTAACTGTGCTACCTGGTCTTTATTTCTAGAGCACCACTTTCAGCGATGAGCTAAGCTTATGTCGATCTCCCTTGTCTTATCGTTTCACCTCAAACAGCAAGCTCGATTCCGAGTTGGAGACGTATCCGTGGTTCCAAAAATCTTTCGCTACAACACTACTTTTGCTTGATGCAGTCACTGTTCGATTGCTTCTTCGTGGAGCCTCTCGACAAAATTTGTCGTGAGCATCACATTTTGACTCTCTTCCAGAATATCAATCAAATTCATGATGACAAGTAGCATCCTTGCCCCTCGATGAGTTGTGTTATCATCGACAACATTATTGCTTTCCCTCCAACACAAACTTGTTCATGTTTTGTGTTGTACCTTGAGATCCTTGCTATCCAACTTATGTTATGTTCTACCTTGGAGTATTACCATCTTTTATGTCAAGAAGGTTGTGAGAATTTCACCACCTCTTAAGAATTCTTGATGGCAGGTGATACTTTTTGTCATATCCGTTCATTCCTTGGTCCACGTGTTATTTCTAACTGGAAAACCAACAATCAAACTATGATGTGCGACTTCAAAACTTCTAGCAACCCTATTGCTTTGAAGTTAATGGTCGATATTTCATTCTTAGACCATTGGTTATCGGATCACCATTCTAACATCGATCATGCTACCTAAGCCCATATTTCGGGCGCGCCTTTTTCAACCAATGTTTAAATTGGGTATGTTTTCCTCGAGCATATCTCTTTATATCATTTGATCTGACAAATGTTATCTCCTTGTTCACATACGTGTGGAAATTCATCCTTTGAAAATCTCAATGAATTGTCGCTGAGTCAATCAGCCACCTCCTCACCTCTCCTTGAATTAATGATGAACTCTTGTTTTGGAACTCGCTTCCATAGTTCATTGCCCGAGAATCTTATAATGTCATCTCGTCAATTGCGCTGCACCTGTTCTTCTCAGGCATCCTGAGTCTGAGGTATCCTGACACCAATCGGATCTGAACCTCGGTCAGATATGATGGTTGGAACATATTTCCAAGAATTATAACATTGGTCTTTATATGACCCGGTAAGATGATGTCATGCCTAGCACACCTGACCGGAGGACCTATTGTTATAGTTTCCTTTTCAGCAAGGTTATCCATTCTTCCATGAGGAAATTGTAAGACTTATTATACAAGTTTTTTCTAATGGATCCTTTGTGTTTACAAAGTCTGACCTTCACTTGTTGACCATATCAATGCTATCTCGAAGCATGTCTATGGTACTCCAATTTTCAAGAACATTTGAAGCCCAATGCTAAATGTTTCTTGCTCAATTATCCAAACACCGTTGCATGGGTAATGTCATGATATTTCTCTCCCCTTTCCTAAAGGGTTTGCTACGTTATATCCTGTCATGGATATCATGCTCTACTTGTCCTTAGGAAGATATACCCTTGAAATATGTGTTTAAACACCTTTCCCTTTCCATTGTTCTGTTTAAACCTGATAATCATTTTTCCTTTCCATTGATTTGTTTAAACCTTCTTGTGATCTATATGATCCAAGCAGAAATATTCTCCTGCTTATGTAACCATCTCGTTGTACATTTCTGTCAGCAAGACACTGTTACTATTGTTGATGACATTATGGTAACCACCGATGGATGAGCACTTTGCCTATTGGTCCACCTCGTTCAACGAGCAGGAAAATGGTTCTCTTCGTCCCTCGCCCTTGGTACCAACATTGTTGTCGACATAACTGATAGGCTACCCTCTGACCTGCCTTGCTATCATGTCCATGCAAGATGTCACCACCCTTCCTACTTTCAACCCACATGGTGGGCCCATAACCCACAGGTCCACTGGATCAAAACCTGACTCTTCTTTACAACCTGGATTCTAATGTATCCTTTGCATCTAGCTTCGTATGTGATTCACGAGCTAAATGCTATACCATTATTCATCCTGGAATCAAACACAATGTTATTCTCGTTGTTCAAACCCCCATTCCAGCTTCTGTCTAGTCATCGAATGATTGCCTACCCGTTTGAAACTTTGGTACAATCATATATTACACTCAACAAATTCACTGAAATACAACTCGTGGGGTACGTCGTGTATTTCCCATTGAGTTCACCATCAGATGCCCAATTTTGTGGAGATGCATTCTTCCAGAGTTTTTCCCCTTGGTCGCGTTTGTAGGACGACGGAGATCCCGAAGAAAGGATGCCTACTTCATCATGATGACCTGAAGCAGAGAAATGATGACATCAACATAATGGATCGACCTCTTCGAAAAGAGTAACAAATTAAGACCAAGAAGACTCGTTAGAATTTCGTAACCAAACCCCTTCCCCCCTTAACCCCCTCTTAAATCTCGGGACGAGATTTCTTGTAGTGGAGGAGAATTGTGACGCCCGGATAGTTAAGCTACAGTAATTCTTTGTCAATGGCCCCACGTCACTTCAATTACTGTTGCTAATCTCACGTTAGTTCGAAACCGATTCAACTTCAAACTCAAAATCAAGCAAACAATTTTTTTTTCAAATATTAAAACTAGAATGTTCAGAATAAACCAAATATTGCATAGGTAATTATGTTGGAGAAACCACACATTTATAAAATGTTTAAATACTACCAGTTGAGTAAAACAACAGTAAAAAAACAATTAATTGAATACCATTTGTAATTAATAAAATGTCAAACTAATTTATTTGAGGACTAGACTTTTTGTGACTATGGACTAAGATGAAATACTAATTTAGATGGTACGTGTATATTTTACTAAAACTAAGATTCGTAGGAAACAAAACAAAAACAGAAAGGTAATATAAATAATAATAATAATAATAAAACAGAAAATAAAACAAAAGAAAAGAAAACAAAGGAACCCCCCCTCTCACTGGCCTTTGGCCCACTAGGCCACCAGGCCGGCCCACCTCGCCCCTGCTTGCCCGCTCCCCTATTCACTGGAGGGCGTGGCCGCGCCGATGCCCGCCACGGCACCGGCCGTCATCGTGGCGGCCATCCGGCGGCCCTCCCCGGCGACCACCTCGCCTATAAAACCGGCGCCACCCTCCCCCGGCGCCCGAAACCCTAAATCCCCTTCCCTCACTCCCTCTCCTCTCCCCGCGCCAAACCAGCGTGCACCCGAGCGCTACCGCCGCCGCGCCATCATCGTCTTCCCGGTCAGGAGCCACCCCGAGCGACGGACGGATGTGGAGGAGCTTATGCTTCCTCGTCTTCGTCCACTACGCACAAGAATCCGAGTTGGAGCGTCACGGAGCCGTCGATTCGCTCGTCTTCCTCGGCCACGGTCGCCGCACCTCACCGCTTCGATCCGCCGTCGTCGTTGCGTCCCCGGCCTTGTCAACCCCTCCTCTGCGACCGGGGTGAGCCCCTCCTCCGATTCCCCCTATATCCCCCCCGAATCCCCCGCTGTAGGCCGCCGTCACCGCCCGTGCTCGCCCTTGGCCGCGCCGGAGCTCTCTGCTCCTGCCGCGCGCGCCTCCTATCTTGGCCGGTCGCGCCCGCAGCCGTTCGGTGCTGCCCCCCCTGATGCTCCCGCTACGATCTGCTGCTACTCTCTACTGCTGCTTGTTGGAATAAACCACGATTTCTTGTTCTGCTCCGTCAAGTTGACCAAAATCAACTAGAGCTAGTTCCGGCGAGACGCGTATTGTACGTTGTGGCTACTGTTCATCAATTAACATGCTAGCTAGCTTCTACGTGTGGGTTGCTCCGGTGTACTTGTTCTAAGATCAAAAAACCAACACTGCTTGCTACTGCCCCTAGCTGCTGCTGTCGATGTTGATCTGCCCTGCTAACTGCTGCCTATGCTGCTCCTTCTGCTACTGTAACTGCTCCCCGTAGCTGCCTCCCGCTTCGCCCATGCTCCACCACTGCCTGCGCTCCTCCGCCAGCGCCCGCGCAGGCCCGCGCTAGCTGCTGCCTTGGCCGAGCAACCCCATGGCCGCAGCCGCTGCGCGTCGTGCGGCCGCGCGTGTGTGCCAGCGAGCCGGTTGTTGCCTCCGCTAGATGACCCGGCCCCTGCGTAGATTAGGCACTAATTCCATTTGTCACTAACCTCCTGTTTAGACTAATTTGGTTTTGGTTAGTAGTGCTTACCCAATGACATGTGGGACACAATGCTAAATAAATCAATTTTGTTAAATTAAATAATTACCGGTCAATGACATCATGGACCCACAACCCAATGTAACCAGTCAACTTTGACCCAGTCAACCTTGACTATACGGTTGACTTTGACCCAGCCCCACATGTCATTTGACTGTGGCTGGCACTGCCCTAGGTGACATAAGTATTTCACTATTTTTAATTCGAATTAATATATTCTAGAAAATCAATTAAAACTTTGAAAATTAATATAAAATAATCCGTAACTCGGATGAAAATACTTTGTACATGAAAGTTGCTCAGAACGACGAGAAGAATCCGACTACGCAGCCTATTCGTCGGCCACGCGTCCCTAGCATAGAGAACACGCAATTTTCCCCCTCCGGATCACGTGTCCGAAAGCGCGAAACACCGGGGATACTTTCCCGGTTGTTTCCCCCCTTCGTTGATATCACCTACTATCGCGTTAGGGCACACCTAGCACCGCGTACTGCCATGTTATGCTTTGTAATGCTTTGATTGCTCTATTATTTATTGTGTTCCCCTTCCGTTACTTATTTTCGGTAGACCTCGAGATTGCCGGCGACCCCAGTTCGACTACGGAGTTGACGACCCCTCCTTGCCAGAGCAACCAGGCAAGCCCCCCCCCCCTTGATCACCAGATATCGCCTATTCTCCTCTATACTGCTTGCATTAGAGTAGTGTAGCATGTTACTGCTTTTCATTAATCCTATTCTGATGCATAGCGTAGCATTGTTGCTACATCTGTTGATACCTTACCTGCAATCCTAAATACTTAGTATAGGATACTAGTTTATCATCTGTGGCCCTACATTTTTGTCGGTCTGCCTTGCTATACTATCGGGCCATGATCACTTGGGAGGTGATCACGGGTATATACTATACATATATACATACTACAGATGGTGACTAAAGTCGGGTCAGCTCGTTGAGTACCCGCAAGTGATTCCGATGTGGCGGCCGGAAGGACAGGTGGCTCCATCCCGGTAGAGGTGGGCCTGGGCTCCCGGTGGCCCCCGACTTTTACTTTGTGGCGGAGTGACAGGGCAGGTTGAGACCACCTAGACGAGAGGTGGGCCTGGCCCTGTTCGACGTCCACGGTTACTTCATAATAACACGCTTAACGAGATTTTGGTATTTGATCTGAGTCTGGCCACTGGCCTATACACACTAACCAACTATGCGGGAAAGATATGGGCACTCGACGTCGTGGTATCAGCCGAAGCCTTCGTGACGTCAGCGACTGAGCGGCGCGCGCCGGGTTGGACTGCGTTAACGCAACTTCCTTTGTAATGGAGGTTGCTAGGTCTGCTCATCGGCCGCGTACGCAACATGCAGGTGTGCAATGGGCGATGGGCCCAGACCCCTGCGCGCATAGGATTTAGACCGGCGTGCCGACCTCTCTGTTGTGCCTAGGTGGGGCTGCGACGTGTTGATCTTCCGAGGCCGGGCATGACCCAGGAAAGTGTGTCCGGCCAAATGGGATCGAGCATGTTGGGTTATGTGGTGCACACCTGTAGAGAAGTTTATCTATTCGAATAGCCATGTCCCTCGGTAAAAGGACGACCCGGAGTTGTACCTTGACCTTATGACAACTAGAACCGGATACTTAATAAAACACATCCAGACAAGTTCCACAGACAACCCGGTGATCGCTTTTCCATAGGGCGACGAGGGAAGGATCGCCGGGTAGGATTATGCTATGCGATGCTACTTGGAGGACTTCAATCTACTCTCTTCTACATGCTGCAAGACGGAGGCTGCCAGAAGCGTAGTCTTCGATAGGACTAGCTATCCCCCTTTTATTCTGGCATTCTGCACTTCAGTCCACCAATATTGCCTCCTTACACATATACCCATGCATATGTAGTGTAGATCCTTGCTTGCGAGTACTTTGGATGAGTACTCACGGTTGCTTTTCTCCCTCTTTTCCCCCTTTCCATTCTACCTGGTTGTCGCAACCAGATGCTGGAGCCCAGGAGCTTGACGCCACCTCGACGACGACTCCTACTACACTGGAGGTGCCTACTACTACGTGCAGGTCGATGGCGATGACCAGGAGTAGTTTAGGTGGATCCCAGGCAGGAGGCCTGCGCCTCTTTCGATCTGTATCCTAGTTTGTGCTAGCCTTCTTAAGAAAAACTTGTTTAACTTATGTCTGTACTCAGATATTGTTGCTTCCGCTGACTTGTCTATGATCAAGCACTTGTATTCGAGCCCTCGAGGCCCCTGGCTTGTATTATGATGCTTGTATGACTTATTTTATTTTTTTAGAGTTGTGTTGTGATATCTTCCCGTGAGTCCCTGATCTTGATCGTACACGTTTGCGTGTATGATTAGTGTACGATTAAATCGGGGGCGTCACACTGTCGAAACTGAATTTTGCTGTCGAAACTGAATTTTGCTGTCGAAACTGAACGCACTAGCAAGGTGAGGCTACACATCGGTCGACTGACTTTTTCATCTCTGGTCAGTCGATTTTGCAGCCGTTGGATACGAAATCAAGGGCCTGCGGTTCATCTTCAACCTCCACCCCCCTGAGCCGCGAGCCACCATCGGCCAAACAGCAGCCCCCCGTCGCCCGCGGCAGGCGTTTGCGCCGCCCCGCCCGCCCTAAAAACACTCCCCACCGCCGGTCCGCCGCCGCCCCGGCCATCCCTCTAGGCCCCTCCGTGCCGAGCTTTTTCTCCGGCGATCCCCACGCCACCGCCCCGCCAACACCCCGCCATCGCCGGCGACCATCGCCCCCATCCTGAACCCTAAGATAGATAGTGGGGTACCTCTCCGGCGAGCCCCCCTCCCCGCTGCGGCTGGTTCTTCCTTCACCCCGGCGAGCCCACCCCTTGGAAATTGACTGGCCCAAAAGTCGATTCAGTCGACTGAAGTGTAGCCAAATCGGAGCAGCATCGCAAGCAAGAGCAAGAGCGAGAGCAACAGCGCGAGCAAGAGCAATAGCAAGAGCAGACCAGGCAGGGGACCGAGAGCAAGAGCAGAGCAGCAGCGCGAGCGAGAGCTAAAGCAGCAGCAGCTCCTACTGATGTGGACGTCGCCGCCGAGGGAGCAACGTCGTGGAGGAAGTGGCCGGTGATGCCGCCGTGGATGGAGCCGCGCTATGTCGGCTCGGGACCGAGCGCCGGCAGCACCGTGAGATCGAATCAAGAAGAAAATGCGGCGATTAGTGTACAACCTCTTTGGTGGCGCCGATTAGGCCGCAGCTTCATCCGAGGAAACGGTGATGATGATGCTCTTCCGGTGGTGCAGGTGAAGACGGCGGTGTGGGAATGGAGGTGGTGCGAAAGACGAGGGGAACGTCGGGGTAGCTCCTTGAAGGTGGAGGACGGGGTGGCTGAACCGGCAGGACGATGAGATCAACGACGGATCCTCATCCGGTACGATGGATGAGGGACGTCGAGGTGTTGCTGTGAACGACGTCGTCGGGGAAGAAGCTCCGGCTGGGTGACGGACGGAGCAGGGTGTGGGGTTTCGTCGCGGGTTTCCGCAGCCTCGGTGTACGAATGGGTGGGCGGGTGGGATGGCAGTGGGGAACCATGGCTTAGAGACGCGCTTGTCTGAAATGTGGAGTAAGTTACGAAAGTACCCCCCATCGATTTGAGGCGGTTCTTTCGGTTCAGGGGTACCACGGGCATTTCACGTGTCGGGATTTCACAGGAGGTGAGAGCTTTCGCGCGTGTTGTAATTTCGGAATAGCAAGGCGCGGGTTGAGATGGAGGGAGTTGTCAGAGCACAATGAGACAAAGATATATCTTAAATATTTTGGGCTAACAAGGCGCGGATTGAAGAGGCGGGAGTTTCGCAGCACGATAGATAGAGACGCTAGCTTCAATTTTTGGCATAACAAGGCGCGACTTGAAATTTCGGAAGAACAAGCTTAACGTGTACAAAAAAAGACAATTTGCACCTCAACACGCACAACACACACACAAACACCATTTAGACTAGAGAAAGGTACACGTGCATTGCACACATGAGATTTGGCAACCAAATTATGAATAAATACCACATTATAGCATGCAAGCTTTGAGTCATATATGCATGATGTAGATGTTCATTTAATTCTTTAGTTCATTTCATTCAAAATCATCTAGTTTTTATAAGAAAGCTAATCTATTTTAAGATTCATGGAATTGTGCGTTGTAAGACATAAAGTAAAAACAAATAATGGCAAATCATGTAGAAAAACATTTGGGCAATTATGATACGGAAGATTCTAGAACAAATAAGAAGTACTTGTGTTTTGATGTTTGTGCATTATGCTTAAGTTCAACCATGGAGTCTTCTAGATTATACATGTGGCGAAATCTGATGGAATCTAGATGATATCCAACGGCCAATAGTGCTCAAATTTGCCATCTTTGGACCTTCGGATTTGCCTCATCCAACGACCATCTTTCAAAGTTAAAGTTACCCGCTCACAATATAAAAATATATATAATATAATATATATAGGGGTATAGATATAGATATGTGATGCGAAAGCCGCCCATCATCTCCAATTACATGCACGGATGCGACATGGGCAAATGATGTCTGCCATTGGTATCTCAAATTCAAATCAGTCTGACCTTGTTCAATGTGTATACATTACAACATGCTCGTTTCCAAAGCACACCGCACAGATCTTCGTTATATTCATGCATGCATGGATTTCAAACATCAGGATCTCTTATTCAAATATTTGAATTCAACTTTACATTGATTATGACCTCACCTATTCTTTTACACCCACAAAGTAGTCTTCTCTTTATAATTGTACCACTAACTTTCTCTCGTGCATGCATGCACACACACTACCAGTCGGCATTATCTATCACACGCATGCAATCTTTTTCTTCAGGTCGGTCTCCCATGAAGGCACACACCCACACACACCCCCCTCTCCCTCATAACGGACATTCTATATCTCTCACGCATGCATGCGCAACGATTGATGTTCCTCTATGTATGTGTGTATATAGCTTGGTCTTTTATAGTTTTTCACACAAACCGATCAATCGATATATCCAGTGAGGTCTCACCCTCTTTCCCACGTCCACATCGATCAATCTATACCTCTCCCACGTCCACATCGATCAATCTATACCTCTCTATATAGGATTAACATAAATAGCTAATACACTCACATTAATTATATATCCAATGTCCCCCTCTCATCATCCATGCCTTCCGCTTCATCTCTCAGATGCGTGCACAATGGCGAAGACAGGGGGCAGTAAGGGCCCTGCCCCCCCTAACATCACTATATATCGAGGCTAATATGAATGTGATCATTAGACAATTGCTGCTAAAAAAGGTTTAATTTCATGAATTGACCCTCCTTGTAAAGGATTAGCAATGCTTGGCCCCCTAGCTCATTTATTTTTCATGGCTCCGCCACTGCGTGCAACAGCGCACGTGTTTGCCCCCTCTCTCTAAATATCGATCTCGCACTTGTGCATTCCTTCATAGTCTCCCTCCACTCGGCCCCTCGCACCATCTTCTAGCCCCCACCGGATTTTGCCACATGTACAATCTAGCAGACTCCATGGTTGTACTTAAGCATAATGCACAAACCTCAAAACAACAGTGGTTCTCTTTTGTTCTAGAATCTTTCGTATCATAACTGCCCAAACTTTTTTCTAGTTGAATTGCCATTATTTGTTTTTACTTTATGCTTTACAACGCACAATTCCATGAATCATAAAATAGATTAAGGGCTTCTTTGATTCAAAGGATTCTCAAAGGAATTTTGGAGGATTCTAATCATTAGGAATTTTTCCTATCTTGGTTGTTTGATTCGTAGGATTGTAAACCATAGGAATTTTTCCATATGATTCATTTGCACTAGATTTCATAGGAAACATCCCATCCACTCAAACCTCTTTGAAAGAATTCTGCGTTTTTTCTATGCACAATCAAACACTCGTACAATCCTATAGGATTCAATACGACATTTCACTATAATCCCATGTTTTTCCTATTCACGCGTTCTTAGCTTTTTCATAAAAACTAATTTGATTTTGAATGAGATGAACTATAAGAATTAAACGAAGGGCTACATCACGCATATATGACTAAGAGCTTACATGCTATAGTGTGGTATTTATTCATAATTTGGTTGCAAAATCTGATGCGTGCAATGCACGTGTAAATTACTAGTACTTCGAGTATATGCAAAACACGTAAATTAGAATACTAATGGCACGCTACACAGTGTATCTCTTACAGTTCATGAAGCCACGTGACACATGTGGAGGCGTTGTCGCGACCTCCTTGCGTGGATTGATCATAGTGACGTGCTGCTGGTTCCAGAAGAATGTACTCGTCCTCCCTGAGCCATACTGGCGGTACATGCATGAAGCAAAGATGTGCACGCACGCCACGCACACACTCATTCCCTCGCACGCACACGCGGGTACACAGGAGGACACAATTTTGTACCAAGATCCACCCCATGTGATAATTTGACGCGTGTAAAGTCGTTCACTTCATTGATGGTCAATTAATACAGCGCATGCAAATTGAGTGGATGTGAGGGCGGAAGAAAGACATTATTACTCCAATGCGCGCATGCGAGTAGTTAAATCGTGGGTTGCTAGTAGTACTTCCATTGGTCTCCTTCGTATTTTGTGCCAATTTTTGATAGTAACATAATATTTACGCATTTGAGCAGTGTAGTCTACTTGAAATTTATGTTCCACTAAACTCATCGGGAGCCGTTTCGGGCCTCGAAACCAAAACCATCAATTAATCTTTACCTTGTTCCCATCACATTCGAAAGCCTGCCCACACATACTAGTACTACGTACCAAACCTGAACGTGTTCCCACTATGCAGGTATTAGTACTACTAGTGCTAGTACTTAGGTTATAAAAAGGGGAACTAACTAACCGAAAATTACTCTACCTTTCCTCCTCATAAGTGCTTCTTCTTTGTCCGTCGTTGCCATGGCCGGTGAGCAGAGCTCTAGGTCGAGAACTACTCGTAACAAGGGAGCGGCAACCAAGGCTGCGAAAAAAAGAGAGGGCCCGCCGCCACGCAGAGACCTCGAAAGATCTCTCACGGGCAGGCGATGGCTCCCAGGAGCGCCCTAGCCGCGGAGGCGAACATGCCGAGCTGACGGAGCTGGAGTCGTTATCCCTCGACGGCATGCCCGATCAGCTCAATAAGCACCTCAATAAGCAGAAGGAGTTCATCCAAGGCTTGACGGAGTTGCTGAAGGAGAGCCTCGACGACATGCCCGCTGAGCTCAATCAGCAGGGGGAGTTGACCGCCGGCTTGGTGATGCTGCTGAAGAAGAGCATTAACTCGGAGAAGAAGGTGACCGGTGAAATCCTGCGACTTCAGGAGGACAAGGCGAAGCTCTGCCACGAGATCGACCTGTTGAAGGAGAAGAACGCCGGCTGGAAGAAGCTGCATGAGAATAGTAGTTCCTCGATGAAGATGCTGCAGGCCCTCGTCATGGAACAAAAGGAGGAGTTGGCGAAGCTCCGCATCGAGCACCCGGCTGCTGTCAAGGTACGCAATGCGGCCGTGGAACAGATGATGAAGGCTCGTGTCGAGAAATCCCGCGTCATGGACAGAATGAAGAAGATGGCGGAGGAGACGCGCAAGGAGATGGAGGTCGTGGAGGCGATGAAGAAGCAGTTACGACTCCGCGGCGAATTAGATCATTTAGGGTGATAATCTTCCTTCTTCTTTTGCTGCTGTGTTTCATCTTTTGCTTCGGGTGTTTCGCCGCACGTGTCACGTTCTCTGCGAGGCATGAATAGAACAATGGTTTTTGTTTTTTGAGGGAATGAATAGAACAATGCTAACAATGAGATGACTAGCAAATTAGATCATTTTTTATCGCCATATGGCACTGGGCTGCTGTGTTCCGTGCTCCTCCGTCGCAGTACTACTCCAGTGGAAAACTTGAGTATACCACACGGTTCTTTGCTCCTCCTCGATCAGGTCGTCGGCGCATTTATACGAGCAGTCAAATCACAAGGCCCCGCCTTCCAGTAGTAATGAGCCGTCAAATCACAAAGGCCCTCGCCTCTCGTGAAACTGACCAAGCTAGACTGCCCCGCCCTCTAGCCTTTTAAAAATGTATACTTTTGTACAGCAGTAGTATCGATGGATTGCGCCATGGAGCAAAACTTGAAATTAAAAAAAAGGTGGTACATATAGAGAGCGCTCGTCGCCAAATTATACATATAGTACTATTAAAAAGGATACTCACAATAATGGTGTCCAGCACAACCCACCCCTCAAATAAAACTAAGCACCCTGGAATTCTTTGACAAAACTAAGCACCCTGAAATTCTTTGACAACTAAACTGCTGGCTATATGATGTTGGCCATATATATTGTACGTATATAATGTGAATAAACGAGTGGTAGTACTATACCAACTAAAAGATGAAATGTAAGAAATACTAGTATGTACTTACTGAAGAGTTAAAGTAACAAGAAGAAACATAACATAGTTCTGCTGGGGGCTCAGCACAACACACCCCTCAAATTAAATTAAGCACACCTAAAATTAAACTTTGCAACTATTCTGGTAGACACTGCATTAGAACCATAATGAGCAACGACACTGCCACCTTACTCGGAGTCCTCGTCCACGTCCTCGACTTCGTCCTTGTCCCTCTTCCTCTTGGCCGATACTTCTTTGCTTGAACCGCCAACTTGGCTGTTGCTCTTCATCCAACCTTTGAAGATATTGAAACAAAGGTAGCCATCCATTGCAGCGTACTAGATGTGGTCTATATCTAGTACATTCCACTGCCATGCATGACGATGAAACGTGTATGGAGGTTTCTCTAGTTTACCGTACGAAGGATGAACCATGGCTCCTGCCAGGGTCAGCATTGAAGGCTGACGAGAGGACACCAGCCAATTCTTTTGGAGGCCGAAGGTGTTGCCTACAACGAGGCCTATCCGACGCAGGACTTCTTTGTCGTTACCAAAGTCTACAGTAACGAATTTGACTAGGTTGCTCTCGAGGAAGTCCTTAAAATCCTAGCACTCAACGTCGGCATGGCATATGTGGTAGACCAAGCATAAGTCATGCACGCAAACCTGGATCACGGCGGGCTTCTTCCTCTCTTTGTCCTTTAGATCCTTCTCTTGTCCCACGACTGTGGTGTACTCAACATCTAGCCCGGCGACCCACTCATCATGTGAGTCTTCGAACATGCATCTGAAGTGAGAAAGGCATCCTTTCACCGTCGCGGAAGAATGGGTGTAGATGATGTCGAACTCATCGCCGATGATGGTTCTAACCTTGTACTCACCGCCGATCGGGGAGATTTGGGACGCCATGGATTTGGGAGGAGGGTTAGGATTAGTGGAACTACCGTAATGTGAATGGACAGGACAACTAAGAGCGAACCGCCATAGTATTAAAGGACGTGCGGGGACGAGTAGGAGCAAACTGCCAGCGTGCGAACGGCAGGGTAGTGGCTTTCTGTTCTCCCATGATACGGGCTTCCGAGAGCCCTTGGATTGGAGATCGAACGGTTGCATGGCGTGATTTTAGACCAATGGGCGAATATCCTATCCTGGAGGGTTATTCTGCAAATTTTCAACAACTTAGCATGCGACCGTTTGATCTCAGATCCAAGGGCTGCCAGCAGCCTGTATCATGGTCGCGCCTACCACGACCATCGCGTCGCTCGCGCGGTCGTGCCCTTGGAGATTTAACACGGTGCGTTAGGCTATCTGATGTTGGCATGTCATACATAGTCATCACTTAGTCACTCATACTACAACAAGGTTGGCTATAAGTGTATTTTTTACTCCTCTCTATTTGTTTCTTCGTACTCCTCTCTAACTAGCTAGTGTAGTGTCAAAAACGTTCTTATATAATGGGACACAGGGAGTACTAGTATTTATTGCATTTGCCAAGGAGTGACCTCTTCCAATGAAATGGTGTTGCTAAGTTTGCTTCATTTAATTAGCTATAGACTCAAAATTGTCTTTTCACCTAGGTACACGCGCTTAGCACCATTTCTTCCTTGGGTCACCAAACTAGTCTCTCTCTTCTTGATTAACTTGCCACATCAGACTTTATGCCTATGTGGTAAGCTTAAGCACCTGTAGGAGCAAGTAAGTACAATAATGCGCTTTACATGGCATTTTTGCATATGTGGAGGAAAGAGAGGCAAGGAAAAAGTGGAGAAGTGGGCTCTCATGCAAGAGCCAGCTTGTACTACTACATGGTGGAGCATTGGGAGAGGCACCTGTATGGAGGTGGTCAGGAATCGGGAGACTCACGTCGGTCGTAGCGCCGCAGTTAAAATGATAATGGCAAGTCAAATCACGGGGCCCCACCTATCCAGCAGTAACTCACTGTCAAATCACCCAGCCCTACGTTTGCAGCAGCCTACTCCCTCGTCTTCTCGCGTCTTTGTCGAACCGACTAGGCGGAACTGTCCTGCCGCCTACCGGGCAGGAAAAGCCCCGCCCTCGACTTTTAAATAGTATACACTATACTAATTTTGTATCCATGGATTGCGCCCACGCCATGGAGCAAAGCATCTAGAAAACGGCGGTACACATGTACGGAGTATACAACACGCACGTCGCGTTCGCATCGCACCCCAGACGGTTGGTCGGTCTGGCACGCTGCTCTCCGAATGGAACGCGCGTCATATTGCATTCGCACACACATGTGGGACGACAATTGAGAACCGACCATAGGCACACTCCCCGGCCCCACAAGTCGGGTGACTTAATAGAAGAGGGAGACGAGCGGTAGTACTAGAGAAGTGTTGTACTACGTTGGTGCCTGGACGATCCCTGCAAGACACGGAAGATCAGTTCGTCCATGCATGTGACCAGACTCCAGCAGACACGCCTGGATTGGCTATCGTCTACATATCGTGCAGGCTGTGTTGTACATGGCTATAGTTGTGGTGAGAAATCTAAAAAAAGGTTTCTTGTCATCTCGCAAAATTATGTGTCATGTGCTTCGGATCACTGCGAGGGTTAAATAGCGACAACTGAGTTGGGCTAGTCATTGGGGGCACATGCACGAACAGTGACTACTCGGCTGCCATCTAGGTCAAGCCGGCTATGTTAATTAGAAATCTATCGACGGACCCCTTTTCTACGAGTTTATCTTTAATTTGAGCTTTGTTCCTTGTCTAGTTTGTCCATCGGGATCCATGTTGTCTCCTTTGGGCAATGAGGTTATGATTTCTTGTCATGTGGCATTTTTTCGTGTTATATGTTATAATCCGGCGCTTCAGATCAAAATGACGACAACTGCGCCTCCGGGCCACGTGCATGAAGACTTCTCGATAGTCATTGAAGAGGTCAAGCCGGCTCCGGTAAACAAAACAAAACTAAGTACTACTCCACTATATAGGCAGGAACCTCCACGCTTGCTTGCTAGTGTTGCTCTCTTCACACCGTCTCGGCCTCTCTAGATCTAAACACGACAACGGTGGCCACACTCTCTCTCTCTCTCTGCTCACTGCTGGTCACAAATCTAGCCGGATCCTCTCCGCCGGGGAAGGTGAGAAGGTGCAATGTTCACGCGGTCGTCCTCGGCGACGGCTCTTACCCACTGCTGGGCGCGTCCCGATCAGCCTGCCTTGCCGTTCTCTCCCAAGCACCGCTGGCGAGGGAGGGCCTCCGACCTCTTCTTCCTCGCTGCCATAGTGTGGGCAGGTCCGGCCTCCCGCCACCCACCTAGCGACATCTCGGGGACCATCAGGTATAACTTCCTTCGAAACCAGCCTTGATCTACTTCTCGAGCTCCTGACGCCACTGCATTTGTAACTTTTACTATTTCTCAGGCCCCCTCGTAGATAGGATCGATCGGCTGTTTGAAAACCACCTAATTTTTATGTTTAAGAGGTAAAACTAGTTCATGCACTTGAATCTAGTACTACTTGGTTCAAACAAGGAAGAAAGGGGTGGGGGTGGGGGAGGATTTGTTACCTGAATCTAGGACTTGGTCGAAAGAGGAAATAATGGGGGCGAAAAGTAGCAGAGATTGGCTATCCAACTGGTCTCTAGGTCTAATAGGGAAATAAAGAGAAACACAGTACAAACTCAATATAAACCCGATCTATTGGTTGAAAAAGGAAAGAAAGTGGGGACTGGGGGACAAGTTAACAGAGTAAGTCCAGCACTAGATTTGCTAGCCTCACACGGTATAAGGTGGCTATACCGAACAAAAATGGGACCAACCCAGATATCCTGTTCTGATGTTTGTTGCCCCGAGCCACTCTTATGTAATGCCACTGGTAAAATGTAGCAGTCGCACTGTTAAAAGTAAGGACACGTTAAATCAATGTTGTTTTCAATGTAATGCCTCGAGTAATATGAATCAATGGTACTTCTTTACATGTCCTGCTAAAATTTCCCATTAAGATAAGTTGGTTCTTTTTGTTAGAAATGCAACAGTCCTGGTCCGCCTACTCTCCCGTGCCCAAAGTAATGTCGTATTTAACGGTTGTCATAGTTAATCCTGATGCCCACACTAATATCTAGCAATGCCACTGCTTTAGAAATTGCTACTGTCCTTGTAGGATTTCCATTCAGATAAGGAACATGCTTCTTTTCATTTGATGCATGTTTCATCACTTGTTACTTGTTAGTCACCCTCCTTTCCACCTTTTTGTGCAAACAGAGATATACATTTCACGCTCGATCTTAGTTGAACTTCACAAATGATATCCAAATTATAGTTGAGCATTCCAGGAGCTTCACAACCAACCTTGATGTTGATCAATTTCATTGCAACTAATGAAGAAGAAGCTTTGTGGGTTTCGTTTTCTGATGGAAATGGAACCGGGGCTGGAGCCCTTTTCTTAAAGTTTTTTGAAGAAGAAGCTACTAGCTCACGGGACATTGCTTCATTTTAGGTGAACTGCACCAAAAGGTCCCATGAATTGAATCATCCATGTTGGTGACTGAAAGAGCCAGCTTCAGCATCCCAGTCTAAGCACCCCGGCCTCCATCCTTGCGATGCATGGTACACCTCGTTTGCCACCTGCTTGACCCTAGTGTCACTGATAAAATGAAGTAATAATACAGTTAAAATAGAGCGAGTGTCATCTCTATCATTTCATTTCCCATGTAGATAAAGAAAGTGCTTCTCTTTGTTAAAATATGTTTCATCAACTAGTCCCATTGTTAATGTTTAAGTGTTTCTGCAAACTGGGGTGCTTAATTTTAGTTGATATGTACAAAAATAGAGATTTGAATGTGTCAAGGTGCCTCCTTGTACTACTGTTGTACACTGATGTTCATCACTGACAGAAGGTGTATCTGGGAGACTTGGGACGATGTCCAGTATGAGGCGTACCGTATGAGGCGTCACAGGGCCCATCTCGCCCTCGCAGCATGGCATACTATGATACTATTGCAATAGTTTCTTCTATTTATTTTGTGTGTTTCATCAACTAGTGCCACTATAATGTAATCAGGCTTTTTCATTATCTGTGGAAACAGGGTTATTCAGCTGCATTTTGGTGGAACTGCACAAATGTACATATGGAACCGGCATATATGCAGAGTGCGAGGTGTGCCAAGTAAAAATTACCGACACCAACCATGCTGCATGCACGCATTGGCATCCACCACAACCAGTGGGATGTGTGGCGCTCTATGTGGAAGGATCTTTCTCGGTAGCAAATCCTCTAACCAAATACTAGTAGCTTATATTGGCAGTTTTCTAGGGAGTACTCTTTTCTGAAAGAAGCACCAATCTATTTTTCTCTGTTTGTACACTGTGTCAGAACTTTGACCAAAGGTCCAGAGCTATTTTAGGGTGATTGGCGTAGTACTCGGAGACTGATTGTAAGCATGATTTTCATTAGCTGTCACACTGATTGTAAGCATGAGCAGGTGGAAGATTAGGTTAGTGCGAAGCTTACCTTAAACCCTACCGCCGCCGTTGAAATGAGGCGAGCGTAGAGGGAACCGTGGAGAACATCGGGGAAGCGACGTCGCTCCATCCGGCCTCCTCTTGCGGTGGGAGAACGAATACTCCTGTGGCTCCGGTTGGCTCTGCACCCTCACGAACGGCACACCATAATCGATCGATTCGTTATCCTTTGGGTGCTCGACCTTCGACCTGTACGCCCACCATCTCCGCCTGACTGTCGCCTCGGCCGAATCTGTCTGCTCCATCGCCCATAGGAGATACTCGATGAACTCAGAGGACTGCGGCGTGACTGCCGCCGAGGAGTACATGTACATCACCGCCCTCATCGCCGCCATCTCGCTCTTTCTCATACATTGCCACATGGCCCGCACCGTCCTCGAAATCTCCCACCCATTATCAAACCAACTAAGGATCTCCTTCAACCTGGCTAACTTTGCCTGGTCACCGTCGGCGATCCGTCTGATTCGCTGCTGCATCCTCTCCATAGATGTCATTCTGAGTGGTCCGGTGCTAGCTTTGGAAGATGGGAGGAGAGATGGTTGTCTTGCAATAGAGAAGAGGTAGAGGAGAGGAGGTGGTTTTGGAATGGAGATGATGGATAGGAGAGGAGGTGGTTTTGCAATGGAGATAAGATCAGAAGAGGGAGAGGCGAGATGGTGGTTTTGGAATGGAGATGATGGAGAGGAGAGGAGGTGGTTTTGGAATGGAGATAATGGAGAGGAGAGGAGGTGGTTTTGCAATGGAGAAGATCAGAAGAGGGAGAGGGCCGGCGCGCTGTGACTGGATCAAAATCAAAATCAATTTACCCTTCAATTAAGAAAGTGACCCCACATTAACTAGTCTCCCTTTTATTCTAGGTCATAATTGACCATGATTTTCACACATAAAATATATGTTATACGTTGCAAAAATAATATAATTTTAAAGTACATTCAGATACGAACCAAGCGATACAATTTTTGGTGACATGCATTCACATTTTGCTTGTCACATACAGTACGTGGTCAAACTTTGACCCAAAATACGCAAAACAACAAAAAAATACTTCCAAGACCAGTGCCGCTCTTCCGCTCTTCTCCTTTTCCAATCTAAATCCACCGCCGCTCCTCTCCTGTTCCAATCTAAATCCAGCGCCGCTCCTCTCCTCTTCCATTTCAAAACCACCGCCCCTCCTCTCCTGTTCCAGTCCAAAACCAGCGTCGCTCCTCTCCCGTTCCAATCCAAAACCAGCGCCGCTCCTCTCCTCTTCCATTCAAAAACCACCGCCGGCGAGTGAAGGTGCTGTGGAGAAGTAGATCAATGGAGGAGTACAACTGATATGTGAGGATCGCGGACTGCGACCCTGTGAAGCTAGCTAGGATGTTGGAGATACAGTCCTGATTTGACAACAAGGACCAACTAGCGGCGACGGTGACATCCATGGCCAAATATCTGCAACAGAGCGAAAAGGCAGCGATACTCCCGGAGGGAGTCGCGCCGGAGTACATAGAGCTGCTCCTCTGGGCCATGGAGCAAATAGATTCACCGAATCCGATCGTGAGGGAGCGGTGGTGGGAGTATCAATCCTAGATGGAGCATCCACCAGAGATTGAAGGATCGAGCATCTACATGGTGCCATTTGTGAGGGTGTCCTGCCAGAGCGAGCCGGTGGAGTCTTCGTTGACCGAACCCAACTACAAGAGGAGAAAAGCAGTTGGCCCGACGACGCTTCCCCGCCATCGTCTCCCTCGCCGTTCACATCGTCTCACGGGGCGGCTGTCTGCCATCGAGGAATAGGAGGGGACTGCCCCCCAGCCCAATAGTCGGGCAGGTTGTGAATTGTCAGGAGGAGCTTAGGGTTGTCAGTATTTGCAGGTTGTGAGTTGTGTTTCGTGTTGTGTATTTTAAGAGTACTTTCAGATATGAATGTATTTTGAATTTCAGATTTGCAGTATTGAGCATATGAAGAATTTTATGAATTCTAGAGATCTATTTTTAGCACTTAAAAAAATGTAGTTTCATAGGAGTATAAAAGTGCAGACGAGAAGAAACTGCAGGTTTCAGTTTTAGATAAGAAACTGCAAGTTCAGTTTCAGATAAGAAACTGCAACTTTCAGAGGCAGATCATTTATATTAACATGGCCTTTTCAAACAGGGTTAACATCATGTTGGAAGTTTTATTCGTGGTCAAAAATGGAACTAACAGCCAGTTAACATCATGCTGATCAACATTCATGCATAGCACATTTTCATATGATGCACAGTCAAAATGCCCACACAATGTTGAGTGTGCGAAACAAAGAGAAAACGAGGGACGGAGTTTTGGCAAGTGTTGGACGTGGTTTTGGGCTGCCCCGTCTAGGCTTTCATTTTTAACATGCGCAGCCCACGACCTCGGATGGGAGGGTCTGTTTGTATTTTCTTAGGGCCATAATGTGTCGACCGGCCTATGGACCTCCCATCCGAGGTTTTATTTTTGGGAGCCCAATTTATGTATTTTTTTTGAAGAAAACGCAGCGGTCTGTTCTATTTTTCTATATAAGAATAGGAACGCCAGGTACAACTTATGTTTTCCTTTTAACTATATTATATATATTTAAATTATTTTATATGTTATTATATATTATTTTTATTGTCATCATATATTTAACAAATACTTACATATATAAGAAAACAATATCCCACATCTTATTAACTTATAAAAATAATTTCTTAACAAATAAAATCCTGGAGTGTTTTGGTACGAAAATCCTAGTGATTGTGTACAAAAGCTTGGTAATATTTAAGGACGAATGTAATAATATCACTTATTATTTAAATATATTTATAGCAAAATGCTCAGCCCTTTTTTATTTTTTGATAACATTGCTGGCCCAACCCAACATTATAATTAGAATCAGCTCAGCAAAATCATGTATCTAGATAAAGTGCAAATGGCCTGTAATTTTTTAGGAAATAAAATAAATGGGCCGCATGAAAGCTACATTAATTGTTCAGCTAGCCCAGCTAATGGCTGTAATTCAAAAAAAAGATCAAATTGACTGTAAATTCTACCGCGCAAAAAAAAGACTGTAAATTCTGAAAAAATGGGTTGAATACGTGCCACATTTTTGGAGGCTGAAATGTGGGCCAATAGGTCGAAGCCAACGCAAGTCGTTGTAAATTTAGTCAACAAATGATTCTGACATGTTAGCCGTTGGATTTACATCGAACGGCCGGCATCCATCTTCAATCTCTCGTCTTCTTCCTCCAGCGCCTCCTGCTGCTAGCAGCTCTGCTTAGCACACTTCGCTATGAAGCGCTACTCCACCGTTGGCCAGGCCATCCCTCCAACCCTCCACACCTCCTGTTCTTCTCCACCGACTGCAGAACCACACCGCACTAGAACCAGTTAACCCTCGTACACCTCTCCGTCTGCGACTCTACTCCCGCGTCTTCCCATCTCCGGCTTGTTGCTGTCCAGGGCCTCGCCGTCGTCCACCACCTTGGATGCGCTCAGCGCGGCATGGTCAACGTGGTCAACGAATGACACCATTGGAAGTAGGCTGTGCGTGGATAGGCTGATAGCTGGGTCCATGGCCGCACACAAGGAAATGCCTCCTTATTACACGCAAAACAATGATTCCTCCACCTGACATCTGGGACCCACCGGAAGGGCCTCTGTATTTCACGAAAAAACGTGCCACCCGCTGACTTGTCAGACCCACCAACTATCTTCGCACGCAAGGAAGTGCCTCCTTATTACGCACAAAAAAAGAATACTCCCCCTGTCAGCTGGAACCCAACATACTTGGAGGCTGACTTGTAGGCCTACCAAGTTGACAGGGATGGAGGGCTTTGTCAACTTAGTCAATATGAACGATTCTATCTCCTGTTACCGTACGATGTTCATCCAACGGTTGTAGTGCTTCTTCAACCTCTGGTCTTCTTGCTCCAGCCGCCCAAACCAGCGCCGGTCGTGCCGCGTGCTCCTGCCTCCCGTGGCCGGCTGTGATGCCGCGAAGGCCTCACCGCCCCCTACTACTCCCACCGCTGGCCAGGCCATCCCTCTACTCACCCACACCCCTGTTAATCTACAGCGACAGCAGCCTCACACCGCAGCCAAACCAGTGAACCCTCGTACTCCTCTTCGCGTGGGCATCCACTGCTGCGTCTTCCCCGGCTCCGAGTCGTCCCCTTCCTAGGCCTCGTCGTCGTCCACCGCCGTGGTGCTCTCGGCGCGATGTGGTCAATGTGGTCAAGGAACGACTTCCATCGGACATGGACTGTACATGGAGAGGCTGACAGCTGGGTCCACGGCCGCAACAAGGAAGTGCCTCCTTATTACGTGGAAAATAATGATTCCTCCACCTGATAGCAGGGACCCATCGGATGGGCCACCGTATTTCGCGAAAAAATGTTTCCCCCTGACTGCTGGGACCCACTAGCTACATCTTCGCACGCAAGGAAGTGTGTCCGGGCAAAAAAAAACGATTCGCCCCTTGACTGCTGGGACCCACCAGCTACATCTTCGCATGTAAGGAAGTGCGTTCGGGCAAAAAAAAAACGATTCGCCCCACTGACTGCTGGGACCCACCAGCTACATCTTCGCACGCAAAGGAAGTGCGTCCGGGCAAAAAAAACGATTCGCCCCTCTGACTGCTGGGACCCACCAGCTACATTTTCGCACGCAAGGAACTGCCTGACAGTCGGGACCCACCTGATCGAAGCATACGTAGTGTTGTCATTCTGGTCGCGAACTTGTACGTACATATATACTGGTCGATGTAGAGGCGCGCATGTGTTGTAGTAGAGGCGCGTATGTGTCGTAGTAGAGGCGCACACGTAGCATGTACACGTACGTACAACAGCTAGGGTGCAAGAAAAAAAATACGGCCACGTATGTGTACATACGGGCGGGGTCTCGAACGCCTAGTCGCGCATACGTACGGCGAGGGCTCGTGTTCATGGGGAGGCAACGGAATGCGTCGTGTTCATGGGGAGGCAACAGAATGCGTCGTGTTCATGGGGAGGCAACGGAATGCGTCGTGTTCATGGGGAGGCAACGGAATGCGTCGTGTTCATCGGGAGGCAACAGAACGCGTGGGAGCCAACTGGCTTGGACGGAACAAGCGATGGAAATGAGGCCTGGTGTACCGCAGAACGGAGGAAACAGACCTCCTACGGTCGAAACGGGGGTCCTGTTGATCGGGAGGGGTGTGGCGTACCGCAAAACGGACGAAACGGACCTCCTACGGTCGAAACGGGGGTCCTGTTGATCGTGAGGGGTGTGGCGTACCGCAAAACGGACAAAACGG
>NC_041383.1:191880518-191929747 GCF_002162155.2 Triticum dicoccoides
CCACGGGCTACCGTCGACCTCCTCTAGCCTCCACGGGCTCCTATTCATCCAGCCTCCACCGCGCGCTACTCCACCGGCTACTGTTCAACCACCCCTCCACGGGCACCCCTCCACCGTCTACTATTCATCCAGCCCTCCACACCACGGGGTCCTGTTCAACCACCCCTCCACGGCCACCCCTCCACCGTCTACTGTTCATCCAGCCCTCCACACCACGGGTTCCTGTTCATCGAGAGGCAACGCGCACCGCTCACTGTTCATCCACCCCCCCGCAACGCTCACTGTTCATCCAATCGACGGCTTCAGTTAGCAGCAGTAGCGAAGCAATCGCTCGGGTTTAGTTAGAGCCCAACGCCTCGCTCGGCTTCAGTTAGAGCCAACCCTCGCACACACGCGCGTACCTGTACGAGAGAAACACGCATCACTCTCCCACCGTAACTGGCAACTCCCCGAAATTTTCCTCCCCCTCGCTTCAACCACGGTTTTTTCCGTCATGGACAGCCCAAAGAATGTCATGCAGCTGCGTCTCCGGCCCGCCCAGGACAAAAAGCCCATTTTCTGTCATGATTTTTTGTCATAGAAGTAGGAGCCCACCACATCTATGATGATACCGGGTTTTGTCACAATTATCGTCATAGAAGTGTCATATGTATGACAGAAAAAAATTTCGTTCGGCCCAAAATGTCACGGATGTGTCTTTTTTTTGTAGTGTGAGGCGTTCCTAAACTCGCAGGCAACCATCCGGGTATGCTTCTCACTTCTTTGTTTTTGATCTTTTTATTTCTTGGTGGGGGCGCGCTGGCGCACCCACTGGATGTAGTCCCCAAGTTTCGGGCCGGTTGCTGAGCAGGCGGTCCGGAACTTTAACTTGCAAGCACCAAGTGCTAACTCCTTCTGGCATCTCTATTGCAGGATTACCACAACCTCCGTGCGGCCACCTTCAACTCCGGAGTCCGGGAGCTGGAGAGGCAGACCGCCAACTTGTCCGAGAGCCGGAGTAAGTCTTGATTTTCTTTCTCTGCGGGGGTGCGCTGGCGCACCCGTGGGCTGTAGTCCCCGAGATTCAGGCCGACTGCTGAGCAGTCGGGCTGGATCTTCCTGGCAACTGTATTTCTTTGGTTGATCATTGATAACTTCTTTCTTCTGTGGGGGAGCGATAGTGCACCCATGGGCTATAGTCCTCGAGATTCGGGTCGACTGCTGAGCAGTCGGGCCGGATCTCCCCGGCAACTACATCCCTTCCTTGTTGAATGTTGACGTCCTTTCCCTTCTTCTCTCTTGGCAGAGGCCAACGCCACCTTGCAGCAGCAGCTGGGCGAAACAAACACCGCGCTGCGCGCCAAGGAGGTGGAGTGAAGTAAGCTGGCCGAGGAACATGACCGACTGGTCACGCAGCTGGCGGAGCAGACGGAGCGTCTCCAGACGGCTCAGAAGGAGGCGAAGGCGAAAGAGGCGGACCTCCTTGCTGAGTTTGAGATCGAGCGCTCCGCCTAGGCTGACAAGGAGGCGCAGCTGACTGCCGGTTTCGGTAGCATCGAGGACATGGTCGACGGTAGGCTTCCTCTTTTTTCTTTATTTGAGCTGCCGGCCTGTGCTTAGGCCGACCGTTTGCTTTTAACTTCTATCTTCTTTGTTTTTTCACGCAAGCAGACTTCTTCCCAGGCCACTCCGTTGCCGCGAACCAGGCCATTGAGGCTTCTCGCAAGGAGCGGAGGGCAGAAGGCGTGCAGATTGCCGTCGATGCTCCTCGGGCCCTTAGCGAGCATCTTCTCAGCATCCAGGCCCGCCTTCGGCCGGCTCACCAGATGCTGTGTCGTCTTCTACGCATCGGGGCCCAGGCGATTTCCGCCCTCTGGCCAGACATGCCGGCTCCGTGCATGCCCAGTCGGACTACCGACTGGCTGGAGGTGGCGGCTGGTCACCTGGGGGCTTAGAAGGGCTCTTCGGCCCGGGCTGGAGCGCGCCAGGCTCTAGAATTCGTCAAGGCATGGTACCCTGGGCTAGATCTAGCCCAGCTGACCACGTTTCGGTTGGAGGCGCAGGAGGAGCTGGTGGCGGTGGAGGACGACCTTGTCAAGCAGGCGGCAGCGATCACCGACTACACCGACACCAGCGTCTTCATCCCGGAGCTGGTTGACGAAGGCGCCGAGGCGCCACCGGAGTGGTTCGGGCTGAATCCGTAGGACAGCGAAGACTCGGCCGAAGTGATTGATTCCAGCAACGAAGGGGAGGACACGGAGGACGAGGATATCGAAGAGGACGTGCCGGAGGTCGGAGCGGACGGCCAGCCTCAGCCTGACCGTGCCTCGAGCAATGATCCACGCTCAAGCGGGCCGACTGCTGCTGGAGGCGACCAGGCAGAGACCAACCAGCTGTCCGTTCCACCAACCGGCGCCGCCGACTCTGCCGTCCAGCCATTTGCTACTCCAACCGCCGCCGCCGACTCCACCGTCCAGCGGGAACCCTCTGCTGCTCCTTAGGCCGTCGCCTTTGTTTTCCCTGTTTATCGGTCTCGACAAAGTTTTGTTAAATTTGCACAATTCCACCCGCGAGGTGTATTTCAAACTCTGTTGAATGCTAGCCAATGGGCCTTTTGCTATGTAAATATTCTTCGTCACAAATTATGCTTTATTTGCCAAGTTCTAACTTTTCTTGCTTTCTGCCCCTTGCTTTTTTTCCTTTGCCGCTCTCCATTTGCTATCCTTTGGCTAGCCAGACAGCCGCTCTGCGGACTGCGGCTGGGCCAAGTGCTTAGCTACTTTCGGGAGGTCAAGTACTTAGCTAGTTGGAGCGTTGGCAAGGTAAGTAGAAATCGGCCGGCCGGCTGCTCAGCAGCCGGTCGAGTAGGCGGGATGCTAGCCTCGGCTATGTGCGCTTTTTTCCTTAGCCGTTTTTCATATGGGCATCGCTTTGGCAACTCTTGTCTGCCGTACAGTCGCTCTATGAGCTGCGGCTTCTGACAGGAGAAGTTTTCTGGTGCCGACACACTACTTGTCCGACTGCAGGAGACGACACATAGTAGAAGGCGGCGAGCCCCCCGGGCCAATTAGTCAAACCCGGTGCCAGGCGGAATAATGAAACAACACATTCATGGGCATAATCCTTACCATATAGATAAAAGAGGGTAGTCCCCGAGTTCTTCTCGGGGGACCCGGAGTCTTCGTACTTAATACAAAAGGTAGCATGGTACATACTAATTTTAACTGTAAAATCTTTGGAGGAGGTTTGCATTCCATGGCCTCTCTGTCTCCTTGCCCGAGTCATCTCTTTTGCGTGCTCTGGGCTTCTGAGCGTCAATCAGGTAGTAGGAACCATTGCCTAGCACTTTGCTCACGATGAAGGGGCCTTCCCAAGGGGCCGACAACTTGTGCTGGCCGGCTGTTTGCTGTATCAGCCGGAGAACAAGGTCTCCCTCTTGGAAGGATCTTGGCTTGACCTTGCGATTGTAGTATCGGCGTAGACTCTGCTGGTAGATGGCAGACCGGCTGAGTGCCAACAGCCGGCCCTCTTCCAGTAGGTCGACGCCGTCTTCTCGTGCTTCTTTGGCCTCCTCCTCAGTGTACATGGTGACTCGAGGGGAGTCAAATTCTGTGTCCGTCGGGATGACGGCTTCGGCACCGTAGACGAGGAAGAAGGGCGTGAAGCCGGTTGACTTGTTCGGAGTAGTAAGCTCCAGAGGACGCCGACAACTCATCGAGCCAGCAGCCGGCCAAATGCTCTAGAGGCTCGACCAGTCGGGGCTTGATGCCGGACAAAATGAGGCCGTTTGCTCGCTCCACTTGGCTGTTTGACTGCGGATGGGCAATAGACGCTAAGTCTAGTCGGATGCCCTGTGCCGCGCAGAAACGAGCCAAGGCTCCTTTGGCAAAGTTTGTGCCGTTGTCGGTGATGATGCTGTGTGGTATGTCGTACCGAGTGGTGATGTCGGCGATGGAAGTCACGACATTTGGCCCATTCAATTTCTTGATTGGCTTTGCTTCTATCCACTTGGTGAACTTGTCCACAGCGACAAGCAAATGAGTCATGCCGCCGCGAGCCCTCTTGAATGGCCCCACCATGTCCAGCCCCTAGACAGCAAAGGGCCAGGCGATGGGAATGGTCTTGAGTGCAGAAGCCGGCAGATGTGGCTTGGAGTGGAACTTCTGGCACCCTTTACACTTCTGGACCAAGTCTTTGGCGTCTTCTAGAGTAGTCGGCGAGAAAAAACCATGGCGGAAAGCTTTGGCAACAAGTGATCTTGAAGCCGCGTGGTGACCACATTCACCTTGGTGGATATCCTTGAGGATTGCTTGGCCCTGGTCCGGCACCACGCAGCGCTGGTACACCAGTGACACTGCACCACACCAGTTCTTTGTTGACGATGGTGTATGGTGCTGTCCGTCGTTGCACTTGTCGGGCTAAGATCTCATCAGTCGGTAGTTTTTTGTTCACCAGAAAGTTGAGGATGGGTTGAGCCCATGACGGTGCTGCTATTTCTTCGACTGCCACGACTGCAACTTGTACAAGGGCGGGGCCGGGAGGCGGCGAGTTGGAGTTGGCTGCCGCCTGTTGAGTTGGAGAAGTCCCCGGGCCAACTGCTGCAGTCCCGGGGCCGGGTTCTGGAGTCCTCGGGTCGGGTGTGACTGCTGCAGTCCCGAGGCTGCCTGCCGAAGTCCCCACGCCGGCTTCTGGGGCCCTCAAGTCGGACCCGACTGCTTCGGGAGGGGCCGACACAAAGATGGAGTCTGATTCTGGCGACGACTTGACAGACGGCCTGAGGAGGCGCTATAGGGCGACGCCGGCTGGTATTGCTTGCCGGGTGGAGCCGATCCGTGCTAGGGCATCTGTTTGCTCATTGTCATTTCTTGGCACATGGAGGAACTCGCACCCCTCGAAGTATCCACTGAGTTGCTGTACGAGGAAGCGGTAGCTTGCCATATTTGCATCCTTGGCATCCCAGTCGCCTGACTACTGCTGGACCACCAAGCCGGAGTCACCATAGCATAGGATCCGGCGAATGCCGAGTTCCTTGGCAAGCCGGAGCCCGTGTATGAGTGCTTCGTATTCAACTACGTTGTTGGAGGCGGCAAAGTGGATTTGCAGCACATATCTGAGCTTGTCGCCTTTGGGAGAGGTGAGGACGATGCCGGCTCCCAGACTAGGTGCGCATCTTTGATCCATCAAAGTGCATCCGCCAATGGGTGGAGTCTGGCGCTGGCGGCAGGTACTGGGTCTTGGCCCAGTCAACGAGGAAGTCGGCCTGCGCTTGTGACTTGATGGTGGTGCGAGGCTGGTAGTAGATGATGTAGGGGGCCAGATCTATGGCCCATTTGGCCACTCGGCCTGAAGCATCTCAGCTTCCAATGATCTCAGCAAGCGGAGCGGTGCAGACAACAGTAATTGGGTGCTCTTGAAAGTAAGGCTTGAGTTTCTTGGCGGCAAAGTGCACACCATAGCACATCTTCTGATAGTGGGGGTAGTTCTGCTTGGAGGCGGAGAACACTTCACTTAGGTAATACACCGGCCTCTGGACTGGCAGTGCTCTGCCCTCCTCCTTGCGCTCCACTACTATGACTATGCTGACCACCCGACTGGTGGCGGCGATGTAGAGGAGCATGGGCGCCTTATCAGTCGGGGCCGCCAGGATGGGCGGGGTGGTCAACATCTTCTTGAGCTAGCGGAAAGCTTCGTCCGCCTTGTCGTTTCACTCGAAAAAGTGGTTTTCTTCATGAGTTGGTATAGGGGGAGAGCCTTCTCGCCCGACCGACTAATGAAACGGCTGATAGATGCCAGGCAGCCAGTGAACTTCTGCACGTCCAGTAGTCGGGTGGGCACCTCCATCCTCTCAATGGCCTTGATCTTCACAGGGTTGCACTCTATGTCGCGCTTTGAGACCAGGAAGCCAAGAAGTTGGCCGGCTGGTACTCCAAAGACGCATTTCTCCCGGTTGAGCTTGATTTGAAATCGGAGCAAGTTCTCAAATGTCTCCTTGAGGTCTTCTAGCAGCGTGCCACGCTTCTTCGTCTTCACTACCACATCGTCCATGTAAACGTGGGCGTTTCTGCCGAGTTGCTTGAGGAGACACTTCTGCATGCAACGCTGAAACGTGGCACCGGCATTCCTCAAGCCGAACGTCATGGTCAGGTAGCAGAAGGCTCCGAATGGCGTGATGAAGGCGGTCTTCCGCCTATCGGCCGGGCTCGGCCTGATCTCATGGTATCCTGAGTATGCATCCAGAAAAATCAACAGCTCGCATCCGGTTGTGGAGTCTATCACTTGGTTGATTCTTGGCAAAGCAAAGGGATCTTTGGGGCAAGCTTTGTTGAGGCTGGTATAATCAATACACATGCGCCACTGTTTATTCTTCTTCAGCACAAGAACTGGGTTGGCCAGCCATTCTGGGAAGAATACTTCCATGAAGAAGCCGACTGCTAGAAGCCGGGCTATCTCTTCTCCGACAACTCTTCTCTTTTCTTCTGACAGGCGGCACAAGGGCTGCCTGTCCGGCTTGGCGTTAGGTCGGACATGTAGCTTGTGCTCGGCGAAATCCGTCGGAACACCCAACATGGCTTTGGGAGACCATGCAAAGATGTCTTGATTCTCATGGAGGAAATCGACGAGCTTGTTTTCCTATTTGCCATCAAGGTTTGCCCCAATGACAGTGTGCCTCTCCGGGTGCTCCGGGTCCAAGGGTATCTTATTTGTTTCCTTCGCCGGCTTGAACGAGCCCTCAACTTCTGACTCCTTGGGGGTGGGTGCATTTCCGGCTGCTTGTCTGCCATTGCCACAACCCGGTCAAGGAGTCGCTTTTCATCTGCAATCACAAGGGACTCGGCAAGCCGGCTGCTGTCTGCAGCGCAGGCGGACGACTTCTTGTAGTCTCCGACTATGGTCAGGATTCCCTTGGTAGTCGGCATCTTCATCTTGAGGTAAGCATAGTGGGGGACCGCCATGAACTTGGCCAGAGCAGGCCGGCCAAGTAGTGCATAATAAGGGCTCTCAAGGTCCACCACCTCAAACCAAACTGACTCTCGGCAGAAGTGATTTTTGCCCCCGAAGAGAACATCGATCTGGGTCTTGCCGATTGGTGAGCAGGAAAGGCCGGGAACTATGCCATGGAATACAGTCCGATTGGGATGAAGCTGCTTCTGCTTGATTCCCAGCTTCTCCATCATGTCATGGTACACGACGTTGATACTGCTGCCGCCATCTATCAGGACTCGGGAGAAACGAGCTGCCCGCCTCTCTGTTGCAAAGGTGGCATCTAAGACCAGGGCGTAAGAACCAGGGAAGGGCATCACCTCCGGGTGGTCAGCCCTGCTCCAACTGATAGGCTTCTTAGACCAGTGCATGAACTCTGGAGTCTCTGACGCCACTGCATGTACTTCTTGTTGCTGTTGCCGTCTGCTACGCCTATCATCGGCCACTCTGGTGAACACGACGTAGGCTCCATGCTCCACATGATACTCATCTTGTATGGCACCGACTGGCCGAACCGCCGGCTGCTGGGGTGGAGGAGGCGGCGGGCCGGCAGGCGGAGGAGGCATGAGCCCGTCTCCCTTGGCGATTCGGGTGAGCCAATGGCACTTCCGAGTGTTGTGGTTGGATGGCTTCGCGCTGGTATGGAACTTGCAGGGTGCGTCAAGAGTCTGCTCGTACAAGAAGGCGGGCAACCAATTGGGCTTGCCGCCCTTCTGATGCTTGGGTGGAGGCTGCCCTTCCGGCTGCTGGTCCTCGACTGTCGCCACCTGCCGGCTGGTGGAAGCCGGCTGCGTGGCCTTGCGCTTGTTGTCGCTCGGTTGTAGTCGCCGACTGGTGTCACCAGCCGGGGTCCGAGGAGCCTGAGGAGCTACCTTGCCGGATGCATCGACTTGGATCTCCGCCTTCATGGAGGAGTCGGTCGTGGCGTATTTGTCGGCGATGATCTACAGTTCGTCGAGAGTCGTCGACTCGTAGCAGAGAAGTCGGTGCTTGAGGAGGGTGCCGTCTCGGCACCCGGCAGTGAAGTATTCGATGGCCTGCACCTCGTGCACACCCTCACAGGAGTTGCGCAGCTCGGCCTAGTGCGTGAGATAGTCGTGAGTTGATTCGCTGGGCCCTTGGACGCACAAGGAGAGATGGCGGGGCTTGGGAGGCCGCTTGTACGTGATGGTGAAGTTACTTACAAAGGCTTCGGTGAAATCAACCCAACTGTTGATATTGCGGGGCTTTAGGCTGTTAAGCCACGTCCGGGCTTTGCCCTGGAGCATGAGCGGGACGTACTTCACAGCAACGCGCTTGTTGCCGTTTGCTATGCTGACGGCTGTGGAGTAGTCGACCAGCCAGTCCTCCGGCTTCATGGTGCCGATGTACTTGGGCGTATCTCTTGGGAGGGTGAACCCTCGAGGGAAAGGCTCATCTCGGATTCGGGGGCCGAAACAAGGTGGTCCCAACGTGTCTTCTTCTTCTAGTGCCAGGGAACGATTGAGGCGGTCGATCCGATGGCGGGCGTCATTCTCCCCGACTCCTTTTCGGCGGCCAAGGCGATCACCGAGTGTCAGGTGCGTGAGAGGCGGCAGAGTGGGATGCCTTTCTCCATGAGGCTGAGGAGGAGGCGGGTCCCTTCACCGCTCCACGGCTCGGGGGCGGCCTTCTGCGTCACGCTCAATGGAGAGATGAGTCCGACTGCGGCTGGCAGCCGGCTCATTGCCTCTTCTACTATGGATGCCACCAGTCGGCATCTGAGATGTCGCGCCGTGATCCTCGTGAAGGGGTGGCTCGTCGTTCCGCCGGATGGGCGCTTTGGCACGGCAGTTGGCTTCTTGCTGCTCGACGGCCACGTCAAGGAGCTGCTGGACGCGCTCCGCCATGTGGCGATGCTCGTCGCCCTCATACCTGTCCAGCTCATCTGTCACCGCCTGGGCAGCTCATAAGTTTTCCGCGGGTGTGGCGTAGACGGGACGATCTGTCCCGAACATGTTGGCTATGGTCGTGCGATGCTGCCGGATCGAGCCGATGCGGCTAGGCCCCTCGGGGGCTGGTGTTCCGCCGACGGCTCGGTCCATCTCACGCCGGTAGGCTTCCGAGAGGCGTCGCATGATGTCCAGTCGGTTGGCGCTTTCGATGAGCTGGACGCGGCATGCTTCCAGTGTCTCAGCGTCTGCGTCTCCCGTGATGGGCACTGACAAGTCCCGCAGCGCCGCGTCAAGTGGGTCTCGAACGCCTCCGTCCGAGTGCTCACCACTGTTGATGACAAGCACCTCCGTGACGGTGCTCCCGCCGCTGTGCTCACGAGGAGGCGGCTCGTCATAGACTGATGTCTACTACACAACCTTCTTCTTGTAGACATTGTTGGGCCTGCAAGTGCACAGGTTTGTAGGACAGTAGCAAATTTCCCTCAAGTGGATGACCTAAGGTTTATCAATCCGTGGGAGGCATAGGATGAAGATGGTCTCTCTCAAACAACCCTGCAACCAAATAACAAAGAGTCTCTTGTGTCCCCAACACACCAAATACAATGGTAAATTGTATAGATGCACTAGTTCGGCGAAGATATAAAGATACAAGTGCAATATGGATGGTAGATAAAGGTATTTGTAATCTGAAATTATAAAAACAGCAAGGTAGCAAACGATAAAAGTGAGCGTAAATGGTATTGCAATGATAGGAAACAAGGCCTAAGCTTCATACTTTCACTAGTGCAAGTTCTCTCAACAATAATAACATAGATAGATCATATAACAGTCCCTCAACATGCAACAAAGAGTCACTCCAAAGCAACTAATAGCGGAGAGCAAACGAAGAGATTATGGTAGGGTGCGAAACCACCTCAAAGTTATCCTTTCTGTTCTATCTAATCAAGAGTTCGTAGTAAAATAACATGAAGCTATTCTTTCCGCTCAATCCATCATAGAGTTCATACTAGAATAACACCTTAAGACACAAATCAATCAAAACCCTAATCTCACCTAGATACTCCATTGTCACCTCAAGTATCCGTGGGCATGATTATACGATATGCATCACACAATCTCAGATTCATCCAACAAACACAAAGTACTTCAAAGAGTGCCCCAAAGTTTCTACCAGAGAATCAAGAAAACGTGTGCCAACCCCTATGCATAGGTTCATGGGCGGAACATGCAAGTTGGTCACCAAAACATACATCAAGTGGCACGTGATATCCCATTGTCACCACAGATAAACACAGCAAGACATACATCAAGTGCTATCAAATCAAAGACTCAATCCGATAAGATAACTTCAAGAGGGAAACTCAATTCATCACAAGAGAGTAGAGGGGGAGAAACATCATAAGATCCAACTATAATAGCAAAGCTCGCGATACATCAAGATCGTGCCATAGAGAGAACACGAGAGAGAGAGAGATCAAACACATAGCTACTCATACCCTAAGCCTCGAGGGTGAACTACTCCCACCTCATCATGGATAGCGCCGGTATGATGAAGATGGCCACCGGTGACGGGTTCCCTCTCAGGCAGGGTGCCGGAACGGGCTCCCGAGAGGTTTTTGGTGGCTACAGAGGCTTGCGGCGGCGGAACTCCCGATCTATCTTGATATCTGATGTTTTTAGGGTACATAGGCTTATATAGGCAAAAGAAGTCGGTCGGGAGGTGAGGGAGTCCTGGATTAGGGTGTATCCGGAGAGCCGGACTATATACATCGTCCGGACTATTGAAGCGTGAAGATACAAGACTCAAGACTTCGGCCCACGTCCGGATGGGACTCTCCTTGGCGTGGAAGACAAGCTTGGCGATTCGGATATTATGTTTCCTTCCTTGTAACCGACTCCATGTAAACCCTAGCCCTCTCCGGTGTCTATATAAACCGGAGAGGATGGTCCTTAGAAGGCCGATCACAATTACAATCATACCATCATAGGCTAGCTCTTAGGGTTTAGCCTCTGCGATCTCATGGTAGATCTACTCTTGTACTACTCATATCTTCAATATTAATCTAGCAGGAAGTAGGGTTTTACCTCCATCGAGAGGGCCCGAACCTTGGTAAACATTGTGTCCCTTGCTTCCTATTACCACCAGCCTAAGACGCACAGATCGGGACCCCCTACCCGAGATCCACCGGTTTTGACACCGACATTGGTGCTTTCATTGAGAGTTCCTCTGTGTTGTCGCTGCAAGGCTTGATGGCTTGTCTCGTTGTCAAGGACGACATCATCTCTAGAGGAACGTTGGCTGTAGGCCAGGTTCTCCGACTTGACGGCTTCATTATGGCCGCCCCGTTGGCTGTCGCGCCAACGATGGCCTCTCGGGTCATCACGCATAACCTCCGCATCAATTCAGAGCTTGCCGAACAGATGGATCCGATAGTGCTCTCCTCTCTTAATGAGCTCTTGGGTCGCATCGCCGCTTTGGGAGTCGCTACGGACTATCACCGGATTGGGCTTAAACCCGACCAAAGGGACATTAGATCCCCGCCGGCCACCCATGAGATAGCGATAGTGGAGGAACCACACACGGGTCGCCCCTCAACTTTGAGGACGAATTATGTCCAGATCACCGAACTCAGTAAGCTGAACACCTACTCAAAGGAAGGCATGACCCGAGTCCTGGACTTAGAGTTGGGCATCGGGGCGAAGAGATCGGGTGATACTCCGGACCCCAGATTGTCGGGCTCGGAACCTTCCGTGCCCCGGGTGACAGATCGGATCAAAATCTGGATTCAATCAACAACACTCGCTCGGACTTAAATTGCCTCTCCCGCATCAGGCAAGAGCCCCTAGAGACGGTACACCGTTACTGGGCCAGATTCCTCCTTGCGCTCAACAAGGTCGAGGACTGCCACGAGGAGGACGTAGTCTCACTCTTCTGCAAAAACTGCACGAACAAAGGACTCCTTAATGCTATAAGCCGCCGTGACATAGTAAACTTTGCGGACTTAGCGACCATAGTACAGAAGTACTATGCAATGGAAAGCGCCTGGAAGAAGCAAACATAATTTTTGGATAGTACGGCCCTCACCAGAACCTTTGTCCGAACTAAATGGCCGAACTCTCGTAAGTCGACCGATTCAATTCCCAAGAAACCAAAACCTGCCCCAGGGCGTGGAACCGTATTGGAAGGATGGCTCAATGGTCCATGTAAGCTTCACAGTACGCCGGATGCAACACCAACCCATAGCCTTAGGGCATGTTGGATACTCCGGCAGGTAGCTAAAAGTGGCGAGGATCTCCTCGAGAGCCATAAAGTAGAACAACATCCTGCCAAGCAACACAATATGGTACTAACAGTCTTTGAGACTTTCTCCTCAAACAATAGGCGCAAGCGAGCTCATCGAAGCTCTGCTAAAATCTGCCATGTGGCAAAAGTAAATCCGTGGAAGGACACTGCTATAACTTTCAACGCCAGTGACGAACCCCAATTCCAGACCATCTGGGCACCAGCCGCTCTGGTCCTTAGCCCAATAGTGGACGGCTTTAGGCTCACTAAAGTACTCATGGATGGCGGAAGCAGGTTAAACTTGATCTACGAAGAAACGCTCAAGAAGATGGAAATTGATAAAAGCCGCATTGAACAAAGTGGCACAACCTTCAGGGGAATTATTCCTAGTCGAGAGCCACGGTGTGTGGGGAAAATCACACTCGATGTGGTATTCGGCACCCCAGAGAATTACAGGTCCGAAGAAATCGTATTCCAAGTGGCCCCTTTCAGCAGCGGATACCACACCCTTCTAGGGCAGGACGCGTTCGCAAGCTTTCAAGCTATACCCCATTACGGGTACATGAAGCTTAAAATGCCCGGACCCAATGGAATCATCACTCTAGCCAGTGATCCGGACATTGCACTCCGTGCCGAAAACAAAACCGTAGCACTAGCCTTGGAAGCACTGTCCGAAGCCCTAGCAGCTGAAGAACTAACAATGCTGCACGCCACCGTGGACAGGGACGACATGATACTCAACAAATGACCCAAGTCCACCTCATTTAAACCCGCAGATGAGATAGTCAAATTCCAAGCCCACCCAACGGACCGCAAGAAGACAGCTTCCATCGGGACACAGTTGAGCCCCGCTGTGGACGCCGCACTGCGAGACTTCTTACGCGAGAATTGGGACATTTTTGCTTGGCACCCATCGGACATGCCGGGCATCCCGCGCGAATTGGCCGAACACAGCCTTAACATACTAAAGGGATACAAACCTGTCAAACAGACCCTAAGGCGATTTTCAGAGCCCAAACGGCAAGCCATGGGGGAGGAGCTAACCAAGCTACTTGAGGCCAGATTTATCAGAGATATCAAACATCCGGATTGGCTGGCGAACTTGGTAATGGTACCAAAGACGGACAAATCCTGGCGCCTGTGCGTCGACTTCACAGACCTTAACAAGGCTTGCCCCAAGGATCCCTTCCCCTCCCTCGCATGGATCAAATCATCGATGCCACAGCAGAACACGACTCGCTGTGTTTCCTCGACGCATACTCTGGATACCATCAAATAAAGATGGCAGAGTCCGACCAAGCTGCAACAACTTTCATAACGCCATATGGCCCTTTCTGCTTCAACACTATGCCTTTCGGGCTTAAGAATGCCGGAGCAACCTATCAACGCATGATTCAAACATGCTTGGAAAAGCAAATCGGCAAAACAGTGGAGGCATACGTGGACGGCATAGTCATAAAAACAAGACACGTTGAAACCCTAATAGAGGACTTGAGGCTTACGTTCGGCAACCTACGAACATAAGACATCAAGCTGAATCCGGAGAAATGCATTTTGATACGACTAGTACCGGTCGTACCAATGACAAATATGACATACAAGCTGCCTCTCATGATCAAGTTGACGTATGTGTGTCGATATATTTATACAGAAGCTGCAATGACGAAGAACTAGTTGTGGTCCAAAATACATGGTGTGCGGGTCAAGCGGAGACTGAGGCGTTTATTTCAAGAGATACACAAACGAGTAACATTAATCCCTGTGAAGAAACTAGATCCTGCGTGTACATGTTTGGAGGAAAGGTGTACACGTACAAGAATTATGACAGTTGTTATGTGCATGGCTACGTGAGCGAGATGGCTGGATGGAGATACTATTATCAAGGTGACCAGTTAATTAAAGTTGATGATCCATGTATTGCATGTACGTGGTTTAGATGGCAGGGGCAAGAAATCATAGTTCTGTTCCTATTTTTGCCACGCAAGGAACATGCGAGAGGACATGTACGTGATGTAGATCAACTCTCTCTCAAGGACGTTGGATGGGGCCCACCTACAACAAAAGTAAAGACGGTGCATCAATTAGAGAGAGTCCAAGTCGGTTTAGGTAATATAGATATTCGTACTGTGTTTTTTGTTTAAGAAAGAGATAGCATGCGTTAGGAAAGAGGAGTCCATCAAATTTGTTTTCCAAGTTGGTCTAGCAAGTCCGGCTACTACAAATAGCCATGGTACATTAATTGTAAAACAAGTTATAATTTTATGAAAGAGACAGATGTGTTTTCGAGGGTAGACTCCCGTATCAAGTTTTGGAGGTAGCTTTAGAAAACCTCTTTGTAGCGATTTCTGCTAGGAAATTGTTTTGCACGTGAGGTGCCGTCGTCCAGATTGTTTCTCTCGTGTTGAGCCGCAAGGTTCAAACCCTCTATTTCGTGTACATCACGTGTGCGGGCGAGAGGTTGCTACTGCTCATGGTGGAGTGTCGTGAAAGATCGGACTGCAACAACAGATCAGATCTCACCATCGAGGTTCTGTCTACATTATGTTTTCGGCGTCCCCTCTGAAAAACTGCTGGGCTTCATCGTTTCCAATAGAGGAATTGAAGCTAATCCGACAAAAATCTGAGTTTTGTCGCAGTTGGCTATACCAACAGACCTCAAACACATCCAAAAACTAGCTGGATGCGTGGATGCTTTGAGCCCCTTTATCTCCAGGTTAGGAGAAAAGGCATTGCCTCTTTACCGTCTTCTTCGGCGCACCGAGCACTTCATGTGGACGGATGCAGCCGCGGTCGGACTCGATGAAATAAAGACCTTATTGGCCAATAATCCAGTCCTAACAACGCCAAATATCGGCAAACCCATGCTGCTGTACATAGCTGCAACACATCAAGTTGTAAGCACAGTACTCGTTGTCAAACGAGAGGTTGACGGATACAAATTCCCGCTACAGAAGCCAATTTATTACGTATCCATGGTCCTCACCCCATGCAAATCCCGATACCCACACTATCAAAAAATAGCATACGCGGTCTTCATGGCATCCCGAAAGCTACGACACTACTTTCAAGAGTGTTCGATTACGTTGGCCTCCGAAGTACCACTAAACAATATAATAAATAACCGCGATGCCACGGGCCGGATCGCCAAATGGGCCATTGAGCTCATCCCGTTCGACATAATATACAAGCCTCGATGGGCTATCAAGTCGCAAGTATTAGCTGACTTTGTCGTCGAATGGACGGAGGCCGAACTCCCTAAAGAGTACGGCGCAAACTCTAACTGGATCATGCACTTCGACGGCTCTAAAATGCTGGCCGGATTGGGAGCGGGTGTAGTCCTGACGTCTCCCACCGGAGACACGGTCCAATACGTCCTCCAAATATTATACACAGACTCCAACAATGCAACCGAATATGAGGCTCTGTTGCACGGTCTTCGGACGGCAGTCTCTATGGGCATTCAATGCCTAGATGTGCGCGGGGATTCAAACCTTGCAATATCACAAATAAAACGGAGACTTTGATGCCAAGGATCCGAAAATGGCGGCCTACCGTAATGCCGTCCTTAAAATGTCAGATCGGTTCGAGGGGCTCGAATTTCACCACGTGGCTCAAGAAAACAATCAAGCGCCAGATGTCCTTGCCCGCATCGGTGCTAAACGCGACCCTGTCCCACCTAACATATTCCTGGAAAGGCTGTTCAAGCCATCCGTGACATGGGAAGGGGAGTCCGGCAATACCAGCACGAATCCGAATACATCCCCAGATTCCGAACTATCAGACATAATCGGAGGTTCTACCACCGAAATAACATCGTCAGCCCATGAAATAATGGCTGCCATCGCCCCGTGGACTGAGCCTTTCTTGGCCTAGCTAAATAGGCAGGAACTCCCGGAAGACCAAAATGAAGCACACTGCATCGTCCGACGTTCTAAAGCTTAAAAAGTCCATGAAGGGGAACTCTATAAGAAAAGTGCGACCGGAGTGCTTCAAAGGTGCATCTCCGAAGAGGATGGGCGGCAGCTCTTGGCTGAAATCCATGCCGGACTAGGCGGGCACCACACTGCGGCTCGAGCACTAGTCAGCAAGGCCTTCTATACATGTTTCTATCGGCCGACGGCCCGAGCAGATGCACAGGACCTTGTCCAACACTGCGTCGGTTGCCAGCTCTTTGCCAATCAGAGTCATATGCCCCCTACCGCCCTCCAAACAATCCCCGTAACTTGGCCTTTCGCGGTCTGGAGGCTGGATATGGTTGGACCCCTTAAAGGGGGAAGCCACAAGAAAAAATACCTATTGGTCATGGTAGATAAGTTCACCAAATGGATAGAAGCCAAACCAGTGAAAATGGCCGAATCCGGACCAGTAATAGACTTTATATCCGGGGTCGTACACTGATACGGTGTCCCCCACAGCATCATCACCGATAATGGCTCAAATTTCACGGCCGATGAGGTGAAAGCTTGGTGCGGCAAAATGGGCATTAAGCTCGACTATGCTTCTGTCTACCATCCTCAAACAAATGGCCAGGTAGAATGGGCAAACGGTCTCATCATGAGCGGCATTAAACCCAAACTAGTGCGATCCCTGACAGAGTCAGATACTCATTGGGTCGAGGAGCTCGACTCCGTGCTCTGGGGGCTATGGACCACGCCAAATCACACCACCGGATACACACCATTCTTTATGGTGTACGGTGCAGAAGCAGTACTACCTTGCGACATCATACATGATTCGCCATGCGTACGCATGTACGAAGAGAAGGAAGCCGAGTTAGATCGGCAGGATAATTTGGATGCCCTGGAGGAGGAACACGATGTCGCTAAAGCCCGTTCCGCATTCTATCAGCAACATGCTCAATGATACCAAAGCAGAGAAGTGCAGGCCAAAACTTATAATGTTGGCGAGCTCATCCTATGCTTACCGGAGAAGAAGAAGGACAAGCTCAAACCTAAGTGGGAAGGTCCCTTCGTCATCGACCAAGTTCTCACCGGAGGAGCGTACCGCCTACGTAATGCGTCCGATAACAGACTTGAGCCGAACCCATGGAACGTGGCCAGACTCCGGAGATTCTACGCCTAGCGCCGAACTCAGTGTTCGTATCCTTACCTCCCCCTTTTTTAATTATGCTCCCCCTTTTTTCCTTTCTCGATCCTTTTCTCTTCACACAAAGTATTTAATACAGCGTGGACTCCCGGATTATTTCGGCCGCACTATGTGTATAAGCAATACCTGGGGGCTTCCTATACGGAAGCTAAACATAACTTACTCTAAAAGGCTTTTTGCCCATCACACATGTATTTTCCATGTGTGCCTTTTCTTCACCATTATATGCATCGATATGACTTAAGACGTGGCCAAGCTGGGTTGCCTGGCTCCTGTGTTTATGCCCTACGTTCCCGTTAATTCGGCTAGGGCATAAGGGGAGCACCTCTGCGATTGTTACTGCCGGTTGATCCGGATGTGTACCTCAGACTGGGTGAAGCCGAAAGCTAGTTTCCTTAAGAGAATATTCGGTCGGTGAACAAAAGATGTCTTCGCTTATTATAACATAAATCCCCAGAAGTTTTGTATCCTGCGCCATGGTTCGCAGTTCGGACATGTGCCTTGTCGCATGCTTACCCAGGGAAAGGAACCCTTAACGGAACTATTCTCCCTGGAAGATGTTTCTTACTATCCATGTAATATAACATAACCAGTTGGGTATTTGTCTGTTCAAGCACTTATGACCCCTACGCCTGGTTTCCACGCATACTCCGGTTTTGTATAATTGAGCAGGTATTCGGACACACCCCGGACTCTAGGATCCGGGGGCTGAAGCGAAAAGGTCCACCATTACAAATGATTTTAATCCGGCTAGGGGCTACTTATGTCCATTGAATTACACAGTCACCTGGACTGACTATATTCATCCTCTATACCATCCAACAGGTTATATAGCTTACAATCCTATTGAGAATACTTTGTGGCTAACGCCACCTCGTCATATACCAGACTAATGGGAATTTCTTGCCCATCTGGCCCTGCCGGTCCGACTTCGCCCATATGGTTCTGGTCCAGCTTGGTGTAGCGCGTTTTCACCATAGCCCATGCTTCCCTTGCACCCTGCCGGCAGGCTGAAATCTTCCATAGTCGGAAGCGCCGCCGTGCTCCTTGAAGCATGTCCACAAGCTCTCCCATGCCATTCGGCAGGAGGCTTGACGACCACAAGGCCTGCACTACGCCCTGCATCGCCTGCCGAGCTCGCTCGTGCAGCTGTGAGAGGTCTTGCAGCAAATTTCCTGCAGGTGCGGGCATCTCCTCCCCAGGGCGACCCATCAGCATTCCTACAAGCGAAACTTTATTAATACACTTCTCCGCCGAACTATGCTACAGTTCGTCTAGGCACTTACCATAAATGTTGCGGCGAAGCCTTCTGTTCTCCTTCATGGAGTCCGCCAGCTGTGTACGGACGTCTTTCAATTCCACGTCCAGCCGAACATTGGCATGTTGGAGAGCATTCTTATCCTGCTTAACTTGCGTAAGAATGCGCTCGCCGGCCTTTAGTTGCCTCTGGAGATGCGACTCGTCATCTCTCCCGCCCTCCAGATTTACTGCGGGGTTATCTATAGAATTTTCTGTTAAATTTATCATACTAGCCAGTTGCTAACTGGTGCATTTTTCGTACAATCAAGATAAATGTTACCACATGAGGCCTTATGGGATTCCTCTAGCTTGGCAATTGTGGCCCTTAGTTGGGTCTTGCACTCCTCTAGATCCCGCGACAATTGCTCATTCTTATCTACAAGAATCTGCGGATAAATTGATACTTAAAACTGTTGTTCCAACCGTTTCATGTCTTAGGGGCTACTGCTATACATGCTCATCAAACGTTCTTACTCGTATATCTTTGGTATACTGGGTTGTTGCTCGGGCGAGCCCGCTTTGAGCAGATCGGATGTATGCGTCTCCCGAATTGAAAGCATTAAATTCCTCCTCGGAAAAGATGTTGTTGTGAAGCACGGCCCGTCGACGCAGGTGATTCATGGCGCTCTCTACTTCGAAATTTGTGGCAGAGAGCATATCTGCGTCCTCTGTCGGAGGAGTATGCGGCGTCGGCCCTACGTCCGTCTCCTCTCTCGAAGTTGGTCCTGGAGCCCGACTGGTGGAGGCGTGGTTGGCGGGATCCCCGGATATAGTCCAGATGCTCCTCTTCCTGCCATGATGTAAAGGGCGCTGTTATACTTCAAATAACAATAATTATATGACAGGTTGTTTTCTTACCTCTATAGAGGCGTGTCGGCTCTAACCGCCTCCTCTTGAGCCTACCAAATCTGGACGCCTGTGGCTGACGGGTCCCTAGGGGCTCGGCCCTGCGCTCCGAACGTTGCTTCTGCAAAAGCACGACGTATCAGGGATAAGGTGTGACATCAGCAAAGAATCCTCTTCAGAGGATCGAGTCTTCGGCTTGGCTTACACGCGACGAAGGTAGTAGTCTGGGATAATCAGCAGTGATAGCCACTGAGGCGCCGTCACGGCTCGCCCGATAAAATATCCTGTTGACAAGCTCCACAGCCGCATCTGGGTCTTCTTCGAGTCCTGGATCCAGGGCCCTTTCAGGGTCCTCTGGCTGCGGGGAAGGGCTGGAGATTCCTTCTATGGCCCTCCTCAGTTCCTGCTCAGAAATATCGATGTAGATAACTTTAGCAAAGAACGCTACAATAAGTGAAGCGAGAAAATAAATGACGACTTACCCAGTTTGGGGGATTATACATGGAGAATCCGTCCCGAGGTTTGATATGGAGGAAGTCTTCCTCTTCTCCTTTGTATAAGTCGGACAGTATCCTTGCCAGAGCGGTGGGGGAGTCCGGACCTTTACGGCCACAGTGGGTGGCATCGTCTGTCCCGTTGAAGTGCCGCATGGGATTGCCCCAATATTGAAGCGGTTGCACTCCCTGCATTATGCATATTGCCATGACTTCGACCATCGTTAGTACGGATTTGGCCAGTAACTTTATCCTGCTCATCAGGAAATGTATTTCCCTGGAGTCCTCTTCTTGGGGGCCTCGGGGGCGCCAGCTTAGACGTGCCCTCGGCGAGGTGTTACTGAACTTGGGCTGTCCCGTCTGGTCTGGATCCGGAAGGGGAGCGTCGTCAATATAAAACCACTCTGAAGCCCAGTTATCTGGTGCCTTCTTGGGAGTGCCGGATAGGTATCCGGTCTCAGCGATACGCCATACTTTGGCCCCGCCCACATGACATAGGGATTCTCCCTGGTTGCGGGGGACAAGGCAGAACAGCTTCTTCCACAATCCGAAATGAGCCTCGCAGCCTAGAAATAGCTCACAAAGGGCGACATACCCTGCTATATGTAGTACGGAGGCTGGGGTAAAGTTGTGCAACTAGAGGTCGTAGAACTCCAGAAGCCCACGAAGGAATGGATGAATAGGAAACCCGACGCCCCTTAACAGATGCGGAATTAGGCATATTCGCTCCTCTAGAGACGGATTGGGGGATCTCTCCGCTTGTTCTCCACCGTTATAGGTGGCCACTCCGGCTCGGACAGGGACCATGAACGCCGGCGGGAGGAGCCCTTGGGTTTGTAACTTTATCAAACGGCTATGGGAAACTGAACACTCTCCCAGTCCCCCGGCTTGGGGCAAGGGGAGCGAGCAGAAGAGCTGCGACGATCGGCCATGTTGGAATGGTTTTTTTCCGGGCACTCTGTTGGATGCTTGCTCGAGGAGGGAGAGTGAGGTTTGGATCGGGGAATCCCCGTCTCTTTAAATAGACAGATAGCCCGAAGGACCGAGGGTGGCAAATGCAAAAATGCCTCGACTCCTCGCATTCGCTCGACATGTGGAAATGGTCATTATTGAAGAACTGAAGCCGAGGAGTACAACATTGATGAGATGCTGGACACTGTTCGTCATGATGGGTATATCGGAGTATTCGGAGAGGGAACCCGCCTTGCAATGCCGAAAACAAGACTGCGCACCGGACTCATCGTCGTTGAAGCCTAGTTCAGGGGCTACTGAGGGAGTCCTGGATTAGGGGGTATACGCAGAGCCTGACTATATACATCATCCGGACTATTGAAGCGTGAAGATAGAAGACTCAAGACTTCGGCCCGCGTCCGGATGGGACTCTCCTTGGCGTGGAAGACAAGCTTGGCAATTCGGATATTATGTTTCCTTCCTTTAACCGACTCCATGTAAACCCTAGCCCTCTCCGGTGTCTATATAAACCGGAGAGGATGGTCCTTAGAAGGCCGATCACAATTACAATCATACCATCATAGGCTAGCTCTTAGGGTTTAGCCTCTACAATCTCGTGGTAGATCTACTCTTGTACTACTCATATCTTCAATATTAATCAAGCAGGAAGTAGGGTTTTACCTCCATCGAGAGGGCCCGAACCTGGGTAAACATTGTGTCCCTTGCTTCCTATTACCATCAGCCTAAGACGCACAGATCGGGACCCCCTACCCGAGATCCGCCGGTTTTGATACCGACAAGAGGTGCTCGAGGGGCCTACGAGACAGGGGGCGCGCCCAGTATGGGGGGCTCCTATCTCCTGGCCTCCTCGAGGCTCTTCTGACATGAACTCCAAGTCTCCTGGGTGATATTCTTCCAAAAAATCACGCTGCCGGAGGTTTCATTCCGTTTGGACTCCATTTGATATTCCTTTTCTTCGAAATACTGAAACAAGCAATAAAACAGCAATATGGGCTGGGCCTCCGGTCAATAGGTTAGTCCCAAAAGTAATATAAAAGTGTATAATAAAGCCCGTAATCATTCAAAACAGGTAATATAATAGCATGGAACAATCAAAAATTATAGATACGTTGGAGACGTATCAAGCATCCCCAAGCTTAATTCCTGCTCGTCCTCGAGTAGGTAAATGATAAAAACAGAATTTTTGATGTGGAATGCTACCTAGCATGATTCTCAATGTAATTTCTCTTTATTGTGGCATGAATGTTCAAATCCAAATGATTCAAAATAAAAGTTCATATTGACAAAAGAAATAGTAATACTTCAAGCATACTAATAAAGCAATCATGTCTTCTCAAAATAACATGGCAAAAGAAAGTTCATCCCTACAAAATCATACAGTTTGGCTATGCTTCATTTTCGTCACACAAAGATGTTCCCAACTTCTATACCCCTGATGACAAGCCAAGCAATTGTTTCATACTTAAATAATCTCAAACTTTTTCAACCTTCACGCAATACATGAGCGTGAGCCATGGATATAGCACTATGGGTGGAATAGAATATGATGATGGGGATTATGTGGAGAAGACAAAAAGGAGAAAGTCTCACATTGACGAGGATAATCAACGGGCTATGGAGATGCCCATAAATTGATGCCAACATGAGGAGTAGGGATTGCCATGCAACGGATGCACTAGAGCTATGGATGAACGAAAGCTCAACAAAAGAAAACTAGTGGGTGTGCATCCAACTTGCTTGCTCACTAAGACCTAGGGCATTTGAGGAAGCCCATCGTAGGAATATACAAGCCAAGTTCTATAATGAAAAATTCCCACTAGTTTATGAAAGTGACGACATAGGAGACTCTCTATATGAAAAACATGGTGCTACTTTAGGCACAATATATGAGACTCACTATATGAAGAACATGGTGCTACTTTGAAGCACAAGTGTGGAAAAGAGATAGTAACATTGCCCCTTTTATTTATTTTCTTTTTCTTTTATTTTTTTGTTTTTTGGGCCTTCCTTTTTTTGGCCTTTCTTCCTTTTTTTCTTTTTTTTCTTTTTGGGCAATGCTCTAATAATGATGATCATCACACTTTTATTGATTACAACTTAGGAATTACAACTCGAAACTAGAACAAGATATGACTCTATATGAATGCCTCCGGTGGTGTACCGGGATGGTGCAATGAATCAAGAGTGACATGTATGAAAAATAATGCATGGTGGCTTTGCCACAAATACGATGTCAACTAGATGATCATGCAATGGCAATATGAAAAAAGTAATGCGTGTCATAATGATGATGAACGGAACGGTGGAAAGTTGCATGGCAATATATCTCGGAATGGCTATGGAAATGCCATAAATAGGTAGGTATGGTGGCTATTTTAAGGAAGATATAAGGAGGTTTATGTGTGATAGAGCGTATCATATCATGGGGTTTGGATGCACCGGCGAAGTTTGCACCAACTCTCAAGGTGAGAAAGGGCAATACACGGTACCGAAGAGGCTAGCAATGATGGAAAGGTAAAAGTCCGTATAATCCATGGACTCAACATTAGTCAAAAGAACTCATATACTTATTGCAAAAATTTAGAAGTCATCAAAAACCAAGCACTACGCGCATGCTCCTAGAGGTATAGATTGGTAGGAAAAGACCATCGCTCGTCCCCGACCGCCACTCATAAGGATGCACAAGCTAGGTACACTTCATGTTTCAAATTTGTTACACAACTTTAACCATACGTGCATGCTACGAGACTTGCTAACTTCAACACAAGCATTCTTTAAATTCATAATCACCCAACTAGAATGACTTTAATATCACTACCTCCATATGTCAAAACAATTATCAAGTATCAAATTGATCATAGCATCCAATTCACTTCCTATGATAGTTTTCATTCAAATTACCATGCTGTTTAAGACTCTCAAAATAATATAAGTGAAGCATGAGAGTTCATTAATTTCTACAAAATAAAACTACCGCCATGCTCTAAAAAGATATAAGTGAAGTACTAGAGCAAACGACAAACTACTACGAAAGATATAAGTGAAGATCAATGAGTAGCTAAATAATTATGTAACTATGTGAAGACTCTCTCTCATTAAAGAATTTCAGATCTTGGTATTGTATTCAAACAGCAAGCAAAGCAAAATAAAAGACATTGCAAGGATAGCACAACTCATGTGAAGAAGCAAAAACTTAGGCTCAACCGATACTAACCGATAGTTGTTGAAGAAGAAAGGTGGGATGCCTACCGGGGCATCCCCAAGCTTAGATGCTTGAGACTTCTTGAAATACTATCTTGGGGTGCCTTGGGCATCCCCAAGCTTGAGCTTTTGTGTCTCCTTAATTCCTCTCATATCATGGTTTCTCTTTTTATCAAAAGCTTCATTCACAACAAACTCAACAAGAACTTGTGAGATAAGTTAGTATAAACCAATGCAAAACCTTATCATTTTCTACTGTAACAAATCACTTAAATTATTATTCAACATTGCATACTAAATGTCTCTGCATATTTAATACTCTTATCCTCAAATAGAATCATTAAAGCGGCAAACATACGCAAACAATGCAAACATAACAGCAATCTGCCAAGACAGTACAGTCTGTAAAGAATGCAAGAGTATCAATACTTCCCTAACTCCAAAAATTATGAGAGAAAATTCCCACTGTAGTAAATTTATCAGATCTCAATATGCAAAAAGTTTCAACATTATACCATTCTCTGGAGAAAGAGTTAATCTCCCGGATGATGCGGTCGTTGACAGAATCCTTTAGTCGCTCCCACCTAGCTACAAGAGCTTTGTGATGAACTTCAATATGTAGGGGATGGAAAAGACCATTCCTGAGGTATATTCAATGCTGAAATCAGCGGAGGTGGAGATCAAAAAGGAACATCAAGTGTTGATGGTGAATAAAACCACTAAGTTCAAGAAAGGCAAGGGTAAGAAGAACTTCAAGAAGGACGACAAGGGAGTTGCCGCGCCCGGTAAGCCAGTTACCGGGAAGAAGCCGAAGCATGGACCCAAGCCTGAGACTGAGTGCTTTTATTGCAAGGGAAACGGTCACTGGAAGCGGAACTTCCCCAAGTACTTAGCGGATAAGAAGGACGGCAATACCAAAGGTATATGTGATATACATGTTATTGATGTGTACCTAACCAGCGCTCGTAGTATCTCCTGGGTATTTGATACCGGTGTGGTTGCTCATATTTGTAACTCAACACAGGAGCTGCGGAATAAGCGGAGACTGGTGAAGGACGAGGTGACGATGCCCGTCGGGAATGGTTCCAAGGTCGATGTGATCGCCGTCGGCACGCTACCTCTACATTTACCTACGGGATTAGTTTTAAACCTCAATAATTGTTATTTAGTACCAGCTTTGAGCATGAACATTGTATCTGGATCTCGTTTAATGCGAGATGGCTACTCATTTAAATCTGAGAATAATGGTTGTTCTATTTATATGAGAGACATGTTTTATGGTCATGCCCCGCTCGTCAATGGTTTATTCTTATTGAATCTCGAACGTGATGTTACACATATTCATAGTGTGGATGCCAAAAGATGTAAGGTTGATAATGATAGTCCCACATACTTGTGGCACTACCGCCTTGGTCACATTGGTGTCAAAAAGCATGAAGAAACTCCATGCAGATGGGCTTTTGGAGTCTCTTGATTATGAATCATTTGACACGTGCGAACCATGCCTCATGGACAAAATGACCAAGATTCCGTTCTCCGAAACAATGGAGCAAGCAACCAACTTATTGGAAATCATACATACTGATGTGTGCGGTCCAATGAGCGTTGAGGCTCGCGGTGGTTATCATTATGTTCTCACCCTCACTGATGACTTAAGTAGATATGGGTATGTCTACTTGATGAAACACAAGTCTGAGACCTTTGAAAAGTTCAAGGAATTTCAGAATGAGGTAGAGAATCAACGTGACAGAAAAATAAAGTTCTTACGATCAGATCATGGGGGAGAATATTTGAGTCACGAATTTGGTACGCACTTAAGGAAATGTGGAATTGTTTCACAACTCACGCCGCCTGGAACACCTCAGCGTAAAGGTGTGTCCGAACGTCATAATCGCACTCTATTGGATATGGTGCGATCTATGATGTCACTCATTGATTTACCGCTATCATTTTGGGGATACGCTCTAGAGAAAGCTACATTCACTTTAAATAGGGAACCGTCTAAATCCGTTGAGATGACACAATATGAATTATGGTTTGGGAAGAAACCTAAGTTGTCATTTCTAAAAGTTTGGGGATGCGATGCTTATGTCAAGAAACTTCAACCTGAAAAGCTCGAACCCAAGTCAGAAAAATGCGTATTCATAGGATACCCTAAGGAAACCATTGGGTATACCTTCTACCTCAGATCCAAAGGCAAGATCTTTGTTGCCAAGAACGGGTCCTTTCTGGAGAAAGAGTTTCTCTCGAGAGAAGTAAGTGGGAGGAAAGTAGAACTTGATGAAGTACTGCCTCTTGAACCGGAAAGTAGCGCAGCTCAGGAAAATGTTTCTGTGGTGCCTGCACCGGATACAGAGGAAGTTAATGATGATGATCGAGGTACTTCGGATCAAGTTTCTACTGAACTTCGTAGGTCCACAAGGACACGTTCCACACCATAATGGTATGGCAACCCTGTCCTGGAAATCATGTTGTTAGACAACGGTGAACCTTCGAACTATGAAGAAGCGATGGCGGGCCCATATTCCAACAAATGGCTTGAGGCCATGCAATCCGAGATAGGATCCATGTATGAAAACAAACTTTGGACTTTGACAGACTTGCCCGATGATCGGAGAGCGATAGAAAATAAATGGATCTTTAAGAAGAAGACAGACACAGATGGTAATGTTACCATCTATAAAGCTTGACTTGTCGCTAAGGGTTATCGACAAGTTCAAGGGGTTGACTACAATGAGACCTTCTCACCCGTAGCGAAGCTGAAGTCTATCCGAATCATGTTAGCAATTTCCGCATTCTACGATTATGAAATATGGCAAATGGACGTCAAAACGGCATTCCTTAACGGCTTTCTTAAGGAAGAATTGTATATGATGCAGCCGGAAGGTTTTGTCGAACCTAAGAATGCTAACAAGGTATGCAATCTCTAGCGCTCCATCTATGGGCTGGTGCAAGCATCTCGGAGTTGGAACATACGCTTTGGTGAAATGATCAAAGCGTTTGGGTTTATGCAAACTTATGGAGAAGCCTGCGTTTACAAGAAAATGAGTGGGAGCTCTGTAGCATTTCTCATATTATATGTAGATGACATACTGTTGCTGGGAAATGATATAGAACTCTTGGAGAGCATAAATGCCTACTTGAATAAGTGTGTTTCAATGAAGGACCTTGGAGAAGTTGCTTACATATTAGGCATCAAGATCTATAGAGATAGATTGAGACGCCTCATAGGTCTTTCACAAAGCACATACCTTGATAAGATATTGAAGAAGTTCAATATGGATCAGTCCAAGAAAGGGTTCTTGCCTGTATTGCAAGGTGTGAAATTGAGATCAGCTCAAAGCCCGACCACGACAGAAGATAGAGAAAAGATGAGTGTCATCCCCTATGCCTCAGCCATAGGGTCTATTATGTATGCCATGCTGTCTACCAGACCTGGTGTAAACCTTGCCGTAAGTTTGGTAGGAAGATACCAAAGTAATCCCGACATGGAACACTGGACAGCGGTCAAGAATATCCTGAAGTACCTGAAAAGGACTAAGGATATGTTTCTCGTTTATGGAGGTGACGAAGAGCTCGTCGTAAAGGTTTACGTCGATGCTAGCTTCGACACAGATCTGGATGACTCCAAGTCACAAACCGGATACATGTATATTTTGAATGGTGGGGTAGTAAGCTGGTGCAGTTGCAAGCAAAGAGTCGTGGCGAGATCTACATGTGAAGCGGAGTACATGGCAGCCTCGAAGGCAGCACATGAAGCAATCTGGATGAAGGAGTTCATTACCGACCTAGGAGTTATTCCCAATGCGTCGGGCCCGATGACTCTCTTCTATGACAACACTGGAGCTATTGCCCTTGCCAAGGATCCCAGGTTTCACAAGAAGACGAGACACATCAAGCGTCGTTTCAACTCCATTCGTGAAAATGTTCAAGATGGAGACATAGATATTTGTAAAGTGCATACGGATCTGAATGTCGCAGATCCGTTGACTAAACCTCTTCCGCGAGCAAAGCATGACCAACACCAGAACTCTATGGGTGTTCGATTCATCACAATGTAACTAGGTTATTGACTCTAGTGCAAGTGGGAGACTGTTGGAAATATTCCCTAGAGGCAATAATAAAAAGGTTATTATTATATTTCCTTGTTCATGATAATTGTCTATTAATCATTCTATAATTGTGTTATCCGGAAATCGTAATACATGTGTGAATAAATAGACCACAACATGTCCCTAGTGAGCCTCTAGTTGACTAGCTCGTTGATCAATAGATGGTTGCAGTTTCCTAACCATGGACATGGGATGTCATTGATAATGGGATCACGTCATTAGGATAATGATGTGATGGACAAGACCTAATCCTAAGCATAGCACAAGATCGTGTAGTTCGTCTGCTAAAGCTTTTCTAATGTCAAGTATCCTTTCCTTAGACCATGAGATTGTGCAACTCCCGGATAGCGTAAGGGTACTTTGGGTGTGCCAAACGTCACAACGTAACTGGGTGGCTATAAAGGTACACTACAGGTATCCCCGAAAGTATCTGTTGGGTTGGCACGAATCGAGACTGGGATTTGTCACTCTGTATGACGGAGAGGTATCTCTGGGCCCACTCGGTAGGACATCATCATAATGAGATCAAATGTGATCAAGGAGTTGTTCATGGGATGATGTGTTATGGGAATGAGTAAAGAGACTTGCCGTAACGAGATTGAACAAGGTATCGATATACCGACAATCGAATCTCGGGCAAGTATCATACCGATAGACAAAGGGAATTGTATACGGGATTGATTGAATCCTCGACATCGTGGTTCATCTAATGAGATTATCGTGGAGCATGTGGGAGCCAACAAGGGTATCCATATCCCGCTATTGGTTATTGACCGGAGAGTTGTCTCAGTCATGTCTACGTGTCTCCCGAACCCGTAGGGTCTACACACTTAAGGTTCGGTGACGCTAGAGTTGTAGAAATATTAGTATGCGGTTAATAGAAAGTTGTTCGGAGTCCCGGATGAGATCCTGGACGTCACGAGGAGCTCCGGAATGGTCCGGAGGTAAAGATTTATATATAGGAAGTCCAGTTTCGGCCACCGGGAGAGTTTCGGGGGTCACCGGTATTGTACCGGGACCACCGGAAGGGTTCCGGCGGTCCACCGGGTGGGTCCACCTATCCCGAAGGGCCCCATGGGCTGAAGTGGCGTGGGAACCAGCCCCTGGTGGGCTGGTGCGCCCAACCCAAGGGCCTAAGGCGCCTAGGGTTGGAAACCCTAGGGGGCCGTTGCCCCCCGAGGGGGCATGCGCCCCCCTGGTTGGAAACCCTAAGGGGGTCGTTGCCCCCCGAGGGGCCGCTGCCCCGGGGGACGCCGCCCCCTCTAGATGGGATCTCCAAGGGGGCATGCGCCCCCCTAGCCCCTGTATATAGTGGATGGGAGGGAGGGCAGCCGGACCCTAAGCCCTGGCGCCTCCCTCTCCCTCCCGTGACACCTCTTCCTCCTCCAGTAGCGCTTGGTGAAGCCCTACTGGAATCCCGCTGCTTCCACCACCACGCCGTCGTGCTACTGGATCTCCATCAACTTCTCCTTTCCCCTTGCTGGATCAAGAAGGAGGATACGTCTCCGCTCCGTACGTGTGTTGAACGCGGAGGTGCCGTCCGTTCGGCGCTAGGATCATCGGTGATTTGGATCACGACGAGTTCGACTCCATCAACCCTGTTCTCTTGAACGCTTCCGCTCACGATCTACAAGGGTATGTAGATGCACTCCTCTCTCTCTCGTTGCTAGATGACTCCATAGATTGATCTTGGTGATGCGTAGAAAATTTTAAATTTCTGCTACGATCCCCAACACCGATAGTTGTTGAAGAAGAAAGGTGGGATGCCTAGCGGGGCATCCCCAAGCTTAGATGCTTGAGACTTCTTGAAATATTATCTTGGGGTGCCTTGGGCATCCCCAAGCTTGATCTTTTGTGTCTCCTTAATTCCTCTCATATCATGGTTTCCCTTTTTATCAAAAGCTTCATTCACAACAAACTCAACAAGAACTCGTGAGATAGGTTAGTATAAATCAATGCAAAACCTTATCATTTTCTACTGTAACAAATCACTTCAATTATTATTCAACATTGCATACTAAATGTCTCTGCATATTTAATACTCCTGTCCTCAAATAGAATCATTAAACAATCAAACATACGCAAACAATGCAAACATAACAGCAATCTGCCAAGACAGTATAGTCTGTAAAGAATGCAAGAGTATCAATACTTCCCTAACTCCAAAAATTATGAGAGAAAATTTCCAGTGTAGTAAACTTATCATAGCTCAATATGCAAAAAAATTTCAACATTATACCATTCTCTGACTTTTCTAGGGAATTTTTGCAACAGCGGTAAACTTTCTGTTTTCAAACAGCAACATGTATACTAGCAAAATAAGCATGGCAAATGCTATCCTTGACATTTTTATTGAAAATATAGATGCAAAACATTATTCTAAATAACAGCAAGGAAATACTAACAAAATAAAATGACGCTCCAAGCAAAACACATATCATGTGGTGAATAAAATTATAGCTCCAAGTAACGTTACCGATGGACGAAGACGAAAGAGGGGATGCCTTCCGGGGCATCCCCAAGATTAGGCTCTTGGTTGTACTTTAATATTACCTTGGGGTGCCTTGGGCATCCCCAATCTTAGGCTCTTGCCACTCCTTATTCCATAGTCCATCAAATCTTTACCCAAAACTTGAAAACTTCAACCACACAAAACTCAACACAAAACTCGTAAGCTCCGTTAGTATAAGAAAATAAAACCACCACTTAGGTACTGTAATGAACTCATTCTAAATTCATATTGGTGTAATATCTACTGTATTCTAATTTCTCTATGGTTCATACCCTCTAATACTACTCATAGATTCATCAAAATAAGCAAACAACACAATGAAAACAGAATCTGTCTAAACCAGAACAGTCTGTAGTAATCTGTATCAAACGTATACTTATGGAACTCAAACAATTATGAAATAAATTGGTGGACCTGAGGAATTTGTATATTAATCATCTGCAAAAAGAATCAACCTAAAAGGACTCTCCAGTAAAAAATGGAAGCTATTCTCGTGAGCGCTAAAGTTTCTGTTTTTCACAGCAAGATCACATAAACTTCACCCAAGTCTCCCCAAAGGTTCTACTTGGCACTTTATTGAAACAAAAGCTACAAAACATGATTACTACAGTAGCATAATCATGTTAAAACACAAAAACAGTAAGGATAAACATTGGGTTGTCTCCCAACAAGCGCTATCATTTAACGCCCCTAGCTAGGCATGATGAAATGATGCTCACATAAAAGATAAGAATTGAAACATAAAGAGAGCATCATGAAGAATATGACTAGCACATTTAAGTCTAACCCACTTCCTATGCATAGGGATTTTGTGAGCAAACAACTTATGGGAACAATAATCAACTAGCATAGGAAGGTAAAACAAGCATAGCTTCAAGATTTTCAACACATAGAGAGGAAACTTGACATTATGGCAATTCCTACAAGCATATGTTCCTCCCTCATAATAATTTTCAGTAGAATCATGAATTAATTCAACAATATAACCAGCACCTAAAGCATTCTTTTCATGATCTACAAGCATAGAAAATTTACTACTCTCCACATAAGCAAATTTATTCTCATCAATAGTAGTGGGAGAAAACTCAACAAAATAACTTTCATGTGAAGCATAATCCAATTGAAAACTAAAATCACGATGACAAGTTTCATGGTTATCATTATTCTTAATAGCATACAAGTCATCACAATAATCATCATATATAGCAACTTTTTTCTCATAATCAATTGGAACCGCTTCCGAAATAGTGGAATCATCACTAAATAAAGTTGACACTCTTCCAAATCCACTTTCATCAATATAATCATCATAAATAGGAGGCATGCTATCATCATAAAAAATTTGCTCATCAAAACTTGGGGGACAAAAAATATCATCTTCATCAAACATAGCTTCCCCAAGCTTGTGGCTTTGCATATCATTAGCATCATGGATATTCAAGGAATTCATACTAACAACATTGCAATCATGCTCATCATACAAAGATTTAGTACCAAACATTTTATAGACTTCTTCTTCTAGCACTTGAGCACAATTTTCCTTTTCATCATACTCACGAAAGATATTAAAAAGATGAAGCGTACGAGACAAACTTAACTCCATTTTTTGTAGTTTTTCTTTTATAAGCTAAACTAGTGATAAAACAAGAAACAAAAAGATTCGATTGCAAGATCTAAAGATATACCTACAAGCACTCACCTCCCCGGCAACGGCGCCAGAAATAAAGAGCTTGATGTCTACTACACAACCTTCTTCTTGTAGACGTTGTTGGGCCTGCAAGTGCACAGGTTTGTAGGACAGTAGCAAATTTCCCTCAAGTGGATGACCTAAGGTTTATCAATCCGTGGGAGGCGTAGGATGAAGATGGTATCTCTCAAACAACCCTGCAACCAAATAACAAAGAGTCTCTTGTGTCCCCAACACACCCAATACAATGGTAAATTGTATAGGTGCACTAGTTCAGCGAAGAGATGAAGATACAAGTGCAATATGGATGGTAGATAAAGGTATTTGTAATCTGAAATTATAAAAACAGCAAGGTAGCAAGCAATAAAAGTGAGCATAAATGGTATTGCAATGATAGGAAACAAGGCCTAAGGTTCATACTTTCACTAGTGCAAGTTCTCTCAACAATAATAACATAGATAGATCATATAACAGTCCCTCAACATGCAACAAAGAGTCACTCCAAAGCAACTAATAGCGGAGAACAAACGAAGAGATTATGGTAGGGTACGAAACCACCTCAAAGTTATCCTTTATGTTCTATCTAATCAAGAGTTCGTAGTAAAATAACATGAAGCTATTCTTTCCGCTCAATCCATCATAGAGTTCATACTAGAATAACACCTTAAGACACAAATCAACCAAAACCCTAATGTCACCTAGATACTCCATTGTCACCTCAAGTATCCGTGGGCATGATTATACGATATGCATCACACAATCTCAGATTCATCCAACCAACACAAAGTACTTCAAAGAGTGCCCCAAAGTTTCTACAAGAGAATCAAGAAAACGTGTGCCAACCCCTATGCATAGGTTCATGGGCGGAACTCGCAAGTTGGTCACCAAAACATACATCAAGTGGCACGTGATATCCCATTGTCACCATAGATAAACACGGCAAGACATACATCAAGTGTTCTCAAATCAAAGACTCAATCCGATAAGATAACTTCAAGAGGGAAACTCAATTCATCACAAGAGAGTAGAGGGGGAGAAACATCATAAGATCCAACTATAATAGCAAAGCTCGCGATACATCAAGATCGTGCCATAGAGAGAACACGAGAGAGAGAGAGAGATCAAACACATAGCTACTGGTACATACCCTCAGCCCCGAGGGTGAACTATTCCCTCCTCGTCATGGATAGCACCGGGATGATGAAGATGGCCACCAGTGATGGATTCCCTCTCCGGCAGGGTACCGTAACGGGCTCCCAAGAGGTTTTTGGTGGCTACAGAGGCTTGCGGCGGTGGAACTCCCGATCTATCTTGATATCTGATGTTTTTAGGGTACGTAGGCTTATATAGGCGAGAGAAGTCGGTCGGGAGGTGCTCGAGGGGCCCATGAGACAGGGGGCGCGCCCAGTAGGGGGGGCGCCCTCCTATCTCCTGGCCTCCTCGAGGCTCTTCTGACGTGAACTCCAAGTCTGCTGGGTGATATTCTTCCAAAAAATCACGCTGTCGAAGGTTTCATTCCGTTTGGACTCCGTTTGATATTCCTTTTCTTCGAAATACTAAAACATGCAATAAAACAACAATATGGGCTGGGCCTCCGGTTAATAGGTTAGTCCCAAAAGTAATATAAAAGTGTATAATAAAGCCTGTAATCATTCAAAACAGGTAATATAATAGCATGGAACAATCAAAAATTATAGATACGTTGGAGACGTATCATAGACTACCACGTTGGTGGGGAACACGTCAAGCGACGCTGTGTCAGAGTCGACGATCATCGGGTCGGTGGAGCCAATGGACTCCAAGTCAACAGTAGGCTTGATGGTGACGTGGATCTAGTCGAGGAGGCTGACGAGGTGGTTCTCAGGGCAGTCAGTGCCTGCATCGGATCCAGGCTCGTCGGACATGCTGTTCTCGCCAACGAGGTCGGCGAGGCAGCTTGCTGTGCAGGCGATCTCCGCGCAGTGCAGCACGTCGAAGCTGACGCCGTCGGGCGTGCTGGGCTGGTTGCGCACGCCAGGAAGGAACAAGGTTCCCGTCCAGAACAGGTCTCTGGATGACGGTGCACCTCGCCCCACGGTGGGCGCCAAATGTCGGGGTTTGGGTGCGACATATGCCAAAGGATGGCTTATCATGGTGGGAGCGAGTAGAACGTCGCCGGTGCCTAGAAGCGAGATGAGGCGTAGACACGAATGCCGGCGCACTTTACCCATGTTCGGGGCTCTCCTAGGAGATAACATCCCTAGTCCTGCTCTGCGGGGTCTCCGCATGATCACTAAGGCACTAGTGAATACAATGATGCTCCTCGAGCTGTATGCTAAGGGTGGAAGGAGGCAGGCCTAGCTCTCTTCCTCCTCTAGGTATGAGTCTAGTTCTAACAGGTTGGGAACCCTTTGCATGGGTGCCCTGGGGGGTTCATATAGGCCTACCCCCAGGGGCAATGGTAACTTGGCCAGGTGTAGGACCCGACTGTCAGCGCCTCTGGTCGCCGGCTTCTCCGCCGATAGCTCGGGCCCGCCGCCTGGTGGGCCCCTCCGACTGGTCCGGTACGGAGCCGACAGTCCGCTTCCGCCACTGGCAGGTCTGGTTGGTGGCTGATCATTGTATCCGTGACGCTAGTGATGCAGGCTTGGTTGGGCATGGCATGGCTATAGTCCCGCCACCTGGCGGGAGAACGCTGTAGCCTCGCCGTGTCTAGTCTGGTTAATGGCACTTAGGTCTCGAGGAAGGATCCGGCTGCCCGCCAGGAGCCGGATCCCCTTCCCTCCGGGCCCTCGCTGCCTGGTAGGACCCGCCGCCTTCGAGTCGTACCGAAAGGCCGTCGTGGGAGCAGGCCCTACCTGATAGGGATGACGTCAAGGGTGGAGTGGCAACAGTGCCACGTCGTGCGGAGATCTGTGCCTGTACGGGGCACTATGACCATGCCAAACCCGGGATTCGGGGGTGAGGAACTACACTGTAGCCTCACCTTGTCTTGTCCTCTTGATGGGGGGGGGGGCGCAGACTGAGGGCGCCGGATGTCCGGCTGCTTGAAGTCGGCCTCTACGGAGGCCTTCTACTAGGAGTCGGCTGGTGTTGGTGCCGTCTGCTGGTGCTCGGCCGTCTTCAGGCAACCGGCCGTTGAGCCAGCCAGTTGCCAGAAGGCGGCGCTTCATTCTGGAGTCTTGTGGGGTGAAGCCGGCCCAAAGTCTTGAAAGGCTCAGGGACTCGGGTTGGGCTACCCATGGTCCATTACTCCGACATCTCATACTCCCTACGTTCAGCAGCAAGTTTTCTTTGTGGCAAGCAAAAGTAATCAAAAGGGCTAAATTTAATGGGACAAAAGTCCCCAAGATCAAGCTCGGGAGGAATTGGTTCCTCCTTTGGCCCTTTATATTGCACAACCAATTCATCATTATAAGCATTCTTTTGGAAAAAAGTCATGAGCCTTTGTTCAAGAGGAAAACCTAACCCATTGTTCTGAATAGCAAAATTATCATCAAGTTCAGAAATCCTATCAACTAGAACATCGATAGGAACCCTTTTTCTAAGGTTTTCATTATAAGCTACATGATCTAAAGATCGTAAACGCATTATGTCTTCTTGATTAAAAAGAATCGCTTCTACGGAAGGACGACCAACATCCACCCTATAATGCGCAAAAATTTCATTGGCCTCTTTCATTATAAATTTGAACTCATGTGCTAGAAAGATGGTACCCGCTCGCTTAACAGAAGAATGCTCAATATTAGAAAACTCTAGAAAAATCCTTTGTATGCAAGGATGCATGTGGATAAATTGTCTTTCAAGTTCAACTACGAGCAACGATATAGCATCTGCAAGACTACTAGTTCTATGAAGAATAGACCCACCCATAGTGGGCAAAGCACCGACACAAGTAAGGAAATCTTGAATAACTCTTCCAATAATATTACCACTACCAATCCGGGACTTTTTAGTGTGCAAAATAGTAGGTTCTTCATGAGGATTATCATAAGCATCAAAGGTTCCCCCATCATTACTATTATCTTTTTCAACAATAACCTCCCCAGTTTCAGACATGATGTCAACAAACCGCACTAACAAACAAACACACAGGAAGCAAGTGAGAAGAGACGAATGGAAGAGGGGCAAAGAAAAGGCAAAGCTTTTCGAAAATCGTTTTAGAAGTGGGGGAGAGGAAAACGAGAGGCTAATGGCAAATAATGTAATGTGAGGGAGAAGAGTTTATGGTGGGTACTTGGTATGGCTTGACTTGGCGTAGATCTCCCCGTCAAATGGCGCCATAAATCCTTCTTGCTACCTCTTTAGCTTGCGTTGGTTTTTACCTTGAAGAGGAAAGGGTGATGCAGCAAAGTAGCATAAGTATTTCCCTCAGTTTTGAGAACCAAGGTATCAACCAATAGGAGACGACGCACAAGTCACCGAATACCTGCACCAAACAATCAAGAACCTTGCAACCAACGTGATAAAGGGGTTGTCAATCCCTTCACGGTCACTCGCAAAAGTGAGATATGATAGAGATAATAAAGTAAATATTTTTGGTATTTTTGTTGTATAGATTGGAAAGTAAAGATTGCAAAATAGTAAATGAGATTCAACAATATGGAAAAAATATGCAATATAATGGAAAAGAGACCCGGGGGCCATAGGTTTCACTAGTGGCTTCTCTCGAGAAAGCATGTATTACGGTGGGTGAACAAATTACTGCCGAGCAATTGATAGAAAAGTGCATAATTATGAAGACATCTAAGGCAATACCATGAACATAGGCATCACGTACGTGTCAAGTAGACCGACTCCTACCTGCATCTACTACTATTACTCCACACACCAACCACTATCCAGCATGTATTAAGTTCAAAAGAACGGAGTAACACATTAAGCAAGATGACATGATGTAGAGGGATAAACTCAAGCAATATGATATAAACCCCATATTTTTATCCTCGATGGCAATAATGCAATACGTGCCTTGCTGCCCCTATTGTCACTGGAAAAGGACACTGCAAGATTGAACCCAAAGCTAAGAACTTCTCCCATGGCAAGAAAGATCAATCTAGTAGGCCAAACTAAACTGATAATTCGAAGAGACTTGCAAAGATATCAAATCATGCATATAAGAATTCAGAGAAGAAATATTCAAAGATAATCTTGTTCATAAATCCATAATTCATCGGATCTCGGCAAGCACACTACAAAATAAGATTACATCAAATAGATCTCCGAGAACATTGAGGAGAACTTTGTATTGAGAATCAAAGAGAGAGAAGAAGCCATCTAGCTAATAAATATAGACCCTAAGGTCTGAGGTAAACTACTCATGCTTCATCGGAGAGGCAATGGTGTTGATGTAGAAGCCCTCCATGATCGATTCCCCCTCTGGCAGATCGCCGAAAAAGGCCCCAAGATGGGATCTCACGGGTACAGAAGGTTGCGGCAGTGGAAAAGTGGTTTTGTGGCTCTCCCTGATGTTTCTAGGGTATAAGAGTATATGTAGGCGAAAGAAGTACGTCGCTGGAGCTATGAGGGGCCCACGAGGGTGGGAGCGCGCCTACCCCCTGGGCGCACCCTCCTGCCTCGTGGCGTTTTTGACTTCAACTCCAAGTCTTCTGGTTTTCTTTCGGCCCAAGAAAGATCATCGCAAAGTTTCATTCCGTTTGGTATTCCTTTTCTGCAAAACTCTAAAATAGGCAAAAAAACAGAAACAGGCACTGGGCCTTTGGTTAATAGGTTAGTCCCAAAAATAATATAAAAGAGCATATTAAATCCCCTTAAACATCGAAAATAGATAATATAATAGCATGGAACAATAAAAAATTATAGATACATTGGAGACATATCAGGTGGGAGTACCTCCGATCAAGGCGATGGTTACTAAAGGACGCTTAAACCCTTCGAAGTATCTGCGTGCCCGTGTTTTCCTGAAACTTGATACTCCCTTAGTTCGATTTGTGTCATTAACTCTGACGGAAAGGAAAAAGATATCATGTTGAATATGAGAAGTTGCCTGAATTTTGTGATTTTTGTGGTTTGATGGGTCATGTGGTGACCGAATGTGGTGATGGCATACACGATCCAGATACTTGTGAATGGGGCAATTGGCTACCGGTGAACTTTGAAACTTCAAGTCGAGGGCAAACTAGTGAATGGGCACCTCATTGTGGTAGTGGAATGGGTGGTGGTGGTGGTTTTGGCAGACGTAGAGGCAACCCAGGAGACCCCAACACCCAAGTGAATATGGACATTGATATTAATGAGGGCTTGGAGAAAAACAGGGTCGTTGTCCCGGTGGCTCCCAAACATCTTGTCAATGTTGATGGTACCTTCACGGAGAGGACAAGGGAACAACAGGTTCCCCCAGCTGGTTTTGTTTCAGAAAAAGTAATGCTAGAAACTATCACCTTTGAAATACTGGACAAGAGCCAAATGAGTACTCTGCAGAAGTTCATGACCAGATGAGACTCGGACCATATGGAAACACAAGGTTACAACCGTTATATCGATGACTCCCCTTGATGGAGCTTGATGTCTACTACACAACCTTCTCCTTGTAGACGTTGTTGGGCCTCCAAGTGCAGAGGTTTGTAGGACAATAGCAAATTTCCCTCAAGTGGATGACCTAAGGTTTATCAATCCATGGGAGGCGTAGGATGAAGATGGTCTCTCTCAAACAACCCTGCAACAAAATAACAAAGAGTCTCTTGTGTCCCCAACACACCCAATATAATGGTAAATTGTATAGGTGCACTAGTTCGGCGAAGAGATGGTGATACAAGTGCAATATGGATAGTAGATATAGGTTTTTGTAATATGAAAATATAAAAACAGCAAGGTAATAAGTAATAAAAGTGAGCGTAAACGGTATTGCAATGCGTTGAAACAAGGCCTAGGGTTCATACTTTCACTAGTGCAAGTTCTCTCAACAATAATAACATAATTGGATCATATAACTATCCCTCAACATGCAACAAAGAGTCACTCCAAAGTCACTAATAGCGGAGAACAAATGAAGAGATTATGGTAGGGTACGAAACCACCTCAAAGTTATTCTTTCTGATCGATCTATTCAAGAGTCCGTAGTAAAATAACACGAAGCTATTCTTTCCGTTTGATCTATCATAGAGTTCATACTAGAATAACACCTTAAGACACAAATCAACCAAAACGCTAATGTCACCTAGATACTCCAATGTCACCTCAAGTATCCGTGGGCATGATGATATGATATGCATCACACAATCTCAGATTCATCTATTCAACCAACACAAAGTACTTCAAAGAGTGCCCCAAAGTTTCTACCGAGAGTCACTGAACCCGCAAGTTGATCACCAAAACGTACGTCAGGTAGATCACGTGAATATCCCATTGTCAACACAGATAAGCACATGCAAGACATACATCAAGTGTTCTCAAATCCTTAAAGACTCAATCCGATAAGATAACTTCAAAGGGAAAAATCAATCCATTACAAGAGAGTATAGGGGGAGAAACATCATAAGATCCAACTATAATAGCAAAGCTCGCGATACATCAAGATCGTGCCATATCAAGAACACGAGAGAGAGAGATCAAACACATAGCTACTGGTACATACCCTCAGCCCCGAGGGTGAACTACTCCCTCCTTGTCATGGAGAGTGCCGGGATGATGAAGATGGCCACCGGTGTGGGATCCCCCCTCCGGGAGGATGCCGGAATAGGGTCTGATAACCCACAAGTGTAGGGGATTGCAACAGCTTTTGAGGGTAAAGTATTCAACCCAAATTTATTGATTCGACACAAGGGGAGCCAAAGAATATTCTTGAGTATTAGCAGTTGAGTTGTCAATTCAACCACACTTGGATAACTTAGCATCTGCAGCAAAGTATTTAGTAGCAAAGTAGTATGATAATAAAGGTAACGGTAGCAAAAGTAATATTTTTTTGGTTTTGTAGTAGTTGTAACAGTAGCAACGGAAAAGTAAATAAGAGAAGCACAATATGCGAAAAGCTCGTAGGCAATGGATCAGTGATGGATAATTATGTCGGATGTGATTCCTCATGTAATAGCTATAACATAGGGTGACACAGAACTAGCTCCAGTTCATCAATGTAATGTAGGCACGTATTCCGTAAATAGTCATACATGCTTATGGAAAATAACTTGCATGACATCTTTTGTCTTACCCTCCCGTGGCAGCGGGGTCCTAGCGGAAACTAAGGGATATTAAGTCCTCCTTTTAATAGAGAACTGGACCAAAGCATTAACACATAGTGAATACATGAACTCCTCAAACTATGGTCATCACCGAGAAGTATCCCTATTATTGTCACTTCGGGGTTGTCGGATCATAACACATAATAGGGGACTATATACTTGCAAGATAGGATCAAGAACACACATATATTCATGAAAACATAATAGGTTCAGATCTAAAATCATGGCACTCGGGCCCTAGTGACAAGCATTAATCATAGCAAAGTCATAGCAACATCAATCTCAGAACATAGTGGATACTAGGGATCAAACCCTAACAAAACTAACTTGATTACATGGTAAATCTCATCCAACCCATCACCGTCCAGCAAGCCTACGATGGAATTACTCACGCACGGCGGTGAGCATCATGAAATTGGTGATGGAGGATGGTTGATGATGACGACGGCGACGAATGCCCCTCTCCGGAGCCCTGAACAGACTCCACATCAGCCCTCCCGAGAGAGATTAGGGCTTGGCGGCGGCTCCATATCGTAAAACGCGATGAAAATTTCTCTCTGATTTTTTTCTCCACGAGATGGAATATATGGAGTTGGAGTTGAGGTCGGCGGAGCCTCAGGGGGCCCACAAGACAGGGGGCGCGCCCAGGGGGAGGGCGCGCCCCCACCCTCGTGGACAGGGTGTGGGCCCCCTGGTCTTGATTCTTTCTCAAGTATTTTTATATTTTCCAAAAGTGCCTCTGAGGATTTTTAGGACATTCCAAGAACTTTTGTTTTCTACACATAAAACAACATCATGGCAGTTCTGCTGAAAATAGCGTCAGTCCGGGTTAATTTCATTCAAATCATGCAGGTTAGAGTCCAAAACAAGGGCAAAAGTGTTTGGAAAAGTAGATACATTGGAGACGTATCAACTCCCCCAAGCTTAAACCTTTGCTTGTCCTCAAGCAATTCAGCTGATAAACTGAAAGTGATAAACAAAAACTTTTACAAACTCAGTTTGCTCTTGTTGTTGTAAACATGCAAAGCCAGCATTCATGTTTCAGCAAATATTATGAACTAACCATACTCACAATAACACCTAGGTCTCACAATTACTCATATCAATAGCATAATCAGCTAGCGAGGCATAATAATAAAACTCGGATGACAACACTTTCTCAAAATAATCATAACATGATATAACAAAATGGTATCTCGCTAGCCCTTTCTGAGACCGCAAAACATAAATGCAGAGCACCTTTAAAGATCAAGGACTGACTAAACATTGTAATTCATGGTAAAAGAGATCCAGTCAAGTCATACCCAATATAAACCAATAGTCATGAATGCAAATGACAATGTGCTCTCCAGCGGGTGCTTTTTAATAAGAGGGATGATGACTCAACATAAAAGTAAATAGATAGGCCCTTCCCAGAGGGAAGCAGGGATTTGTAGAGGTGCTAGAGCTCGATTTTAAAATAGAGATTGAATAACATTTTGAGCGGCATACTTTCGCTGTCAACACAACAACTATGAGATGGCTGTATCTTCCATACTACATGCATTATAGGCAGTTCCCAAACAGAATGGTAAAGGTTTATACTCCCCCAACCACCAACAAGCATCAATCCATGGCTTGCTCGAAACAACGAGTGCCTCCAACTAACAACAACCCATGGGGAGTTTTGTTTAATTATTTTGATTTGCTTTGATCTTTTTGGATCATGGGACCGGGCATCCTGGTTACCGGCTCTTTCTCGTGAATGAGGAGCGGAGTCCACTCCTCTTGAGAATAACCCACCTAGCATGGAAGATATAGGCAGCCCTAGTTGAAACATGAGCTGCTCGAGCATACAAAATAGAATTTCATTTGAAGGTTTGGAGTTTGGCACATACAAATTTACTTGGAACGGCAGGTAGATACCGCATATAGGTAGGTATGGTGGACTCATATGGAACACCTTTGGGGTTTAAGGAGTTTGGATGCACAAGCAGTATTCCCGCTTAGTACAGGTGAAGGCTAGCAAAAGACTGGGAAGCGACCAACTGAGAGAGCGACAACAGTCATAAACATGCATTAAAATTAATTCACACCGAATACAAGCATGAGTAGGATATAATCCACCATGAACATAAATATCGTGAAGGCTATGTTGATTTGTTTCAACTACATGCGTGAACATGTGCCAAGTCGAGTCACTCAATTCATTCAAAGGAGGATACCACCCCATCATACCACATCATAATAATTTTAATAGCATGTTGGCATGCAAGGTAAACCATTATAACTCATAGCTAATCAAGCATGACACAAACAACTATAATCTCTAAATATCATTGCAAATATGTTTACTTCATAATAAGCTAAATCAGGAACGATGAACTCATCATATTTACAAAAACAAGAGAGGTCGAGTTCATACCAGCTTTTCTCATCCTAGTAAGTCCATCATATATCATCATTATTGCCTTTCACTTGCACGACCGAACGATGTGTATAATAATAATAATGCATGTGCATTGGACTAAGCTGGAATCTGCAAGCATTCAACTCAAAAGAGAAGACAAGATAATATGGGCTCTAAGTTAAATAAACAATCATGCATATAAGAGCCACTAAGCATTTTCAATTTGGTCTTCTCGACCCCCAAAGGAAAGAAAATAAAATAAAATTATTTACATGGGAAAGCTCCCAACAAGTAAAAGAAGAACGAGAAATATTTTTGGGTTTTCATTTTAATTCTACTACAAGCATGGAAATTAAACTAACTAATTTTTTTTCTTAAGATTTATCAAACACACAAGAAGAAAGCGAAAAAGAAAATTAAACTAACATGGATAATACAATGAAAGAGTATGAGCACCGACGACTAGTGTGTGAACATGAAAGTAAAGTCGGTGAGAAGTACGTACTCCCCCAAGCTTAGGCCTTTGGCCTAAGTTGGTCTAATACCAAGGACCGCCTGGCTGATATCCATAGTTGTAGATGGGGTTGTATTGAGATGCAGCAGCAACCGCCTTCTGAGCTGCGGCATGTTGGCGAGCTGCCTCCGCTCTCCCCTCGTGTTCAGCTGCTTCCTCCCTGGTAACAACATATCTTCCTTTTGCCTGATAATCAAAAAGGAGAGGAGCAGGAAGAGTAACATGGACGACGTTGCGTCTGTTATAGATTAGTCGATAATGGAGGAATTGTTCATTCCTCCTAAGAAAATGATGATTGACCATAGCGTCATAATCTAAATAAGCAGGAGGTATCATCACATCCCCCTCTCGTGGGGCTATACCAAGATAATTATCCACACGGGTTTCATAAATTCCTCCAAATAAATCTATAGCTCTACCATTATTCTGCAACCTACGTGCAACTATTGCCCCCCAAGTTATAACCTTTATAACCTAATACCGCACTCTTGAGGACACAGAGATCAGGGACACACATGTGACATGCTTCATCTTTACCGTTAATGCATCTACCAATGAAGAGAGCAAAATAATCTATGGCAGGAAAATGAATGCTCCCTATGGTAGCCTGTGCTATGTCCCTGGATTCTCCCACAGTAATACTAGCAAGGAAATCTCTAAATTTAGATTTGTGAGGATCATTAATATTACCCCACTGCGGAAGTTTGCAAGCAGTTGTAAAATCCTCTAACTCCATGGTATAAGATGTATCATAAATATCAAATAGGACACTAGGAGAATTACACGTACAGTTGTATTTAAACCTCCGCACAAAGGAATCAGTCAATTGATAGTACTGAGGACACTTATCTTGTAACAAGTCCTCCAGCTCAGCATTACGCACATACGCGTCAAATTCCTCCTTAAAACCTGCTTCGACCATAAAATCATCGGATGGCCACTCACAAGCTCGTACATCCGCGTCACTCGGTAATTCAACATCTTGCTCACGCATAGCAATCCTGGGCCCTTTCTTTACCGAGGAACCACCTTGGTACATTCTCCTAGACATAATTCTTTTTCTGAAAAATTTCTAAAATTTTAGTAACTTCAAAATAAAAGTGAATAAAACTAAACAAGATTGGTAGCAGCTACTCCTACAAGTGCCTAGAGCCTATATCATGCATTAGAATTGCTTGGGACCTCATAAATTCAACATGCAAGCTCAAGAACATGGTCACCTATGCAGCAAAAATTTGCAATGAATAAAGCACTAGAACAAAAACTAATTGGACCAATGGAGGAGTCACATACCAAGCAACAATCTCCCAAAGCAGTCTTGTGAATGGAGCTTTGAGCAAGGAGATCGAAAATCGCAACAAAATGAGCTAGAACTCGTGCTTGAGCTGGATGGGGATTTTTTTTGGGTAGAAGATGGAGTGTGTGGGTGCTGGCATAAGTGGAGGGGGGCCACCAGGGGCCCACGAGACAGGGGGCGCGCCCAGGTGGGGTGGGAGCGCCCTCCACTCTCATGGCCTGGTGCTTGCCCCTCCTATAGTGATTTCAGTGCCTAAAATCCTCAAATGTTCCATAAAAATCATACTAAATTTGCAGGGCATTTGGAGCACTTTTATTTTCAGGATATTTTTTAATGCACGGATAATTCAGAAAACAGACAGATAATACTATTTTTGGTTTATTTATTCTAAATAACAGAAAGTAAAAAGAGGGTACAGAAGGTTGTGCCTTCTAGTTTCATCCATCTCATGATCATCAAAATGAATCCACTAACAAGGTTGTTCAAGTCTTGTTAACAAACTCATTCTGAATAACATGGAACCGGAGAAATTTCGAATAACACTAAGTTACCTCAACAGGGATATGAACATCCCTAATAATAAGAATATCATACCTTTTCTTGACAGTAGGGAGAGGAAATTCAAAACCTCCAATAATGATAGTTGGAACTTTTCCAATAGAATTAACGCTATGAACTTGAGATTGTTTCCTCGAAAAGTGTACCGTATGCTCATTACCATTAACATGAAAAGTGACATTGCCTTTGTTGCAATCAATAACAACCCTGCAGTATTCAAAAAGGGTCTACCAAGGATAATCGACATACTATCGTCCTCGGGGATATCAAGAATGACAAAGTCCGTTAAAATAGTAACATTTGCAACCACTACACGCACATCCTCACAAATACCGACAGGTATAGTGGTTGATTTATCGGCCATTTGCAAAGATATTTCAGTTAGTCCATTATAAAAGAATCAAGTATTTCATTTTTCTTGAGAGGATGATCAGGCAAAGCATTAAGTAATCGGAGAAGCCTCCCCCAAGCTTGTGGGAGACTCTCTTATTTGATTTGCAAAAAATTATATATTTCCCGCAAGGCAGCTTGTTTCTTATGAGCAGGGAAATATTTAGTAGAGAAGTAATAAATCATATCCTGGGGACTACGCACACAACTAGGAGGAAGAGAATTATACCAAGTCTTAGCATCACCCTCTAATGAGAACGGAAATATCTTAAGGATATAATAATAGCAAGATTTATCATCATGAGTAAATAGGGTAGCTATATCATTCAACTTGGTAAGATGTGCCACAACATTTTCAGATTCAAGGCCATAAAAATGATCAGATTCAACTAAAGTAATAATTTCAGGATCAACAGAGAATTCATAATCCTTATCAGTAACACAGATAGGTGAAGTAGCAAAAGCAGGGTAGGGTTTCATTCTAGCATTAAGAGACTGCTGCTTCCATTTAGCTAATAATTTCTTAAGATCATATCTATCATTGTAAGCAAAGATAGCTCTAGCAGCTTCTTCATTCATAACATAACTCTCAGAAACAACAGGCAATTCATAATAATTGGGAGAATTTTCATCATCACTATCATCAATAATAGCATCTTCAATAATTTCATTCTCTCTAGCCCTAGCAAGTTGTTCATCAAGAAATTCACCTAATGGCAAAGTAGTATCACGCACAGAAGTAGTTTCATCATAAGTATCATGCAAAGCAGAAGTGGCATCATCAATAACATGCGACATATCAGAGTTCATAGCAGTAGCAGGTTTAGGTGTCACAAGTTTACTAATAACAGAAGGAGAATCTACTGCAGAGCTAGATGGCAGTTCCTTACCTTCCCTCGTAGTTGAGGGGAAAATCTTGGTTCTGTCGTCTTTCAAGTTCTTCATAGTGATCAACAAATATAAATCCCAAGTGACTCAGAGAATAGAGCTATGCTCCCCGGCAAGGGCGCCAGAAATTAGTCTTGATAACCTACAAGTGTAGGGGATCGCAACAACTTTCAAGGGTAAAGTATTCAACCCAAATTTATTGATTCGACACAAGGGGAGCCAAAGAATATTCTTGAGTATTAGCAGTTGAGTTGTCAATTCAACCACACATGGATAACTTAGTATCTGCAGCAAAGTATTTAGTAGCAAAGTAGTATGATAATAAAGGTAACTGTAGCAGAAGTAATGTTTTTGGGTTTTGTAGTAGTTGTAACAGTAGCAACGAAAAAGTAACTAAGCGAATCACAATATGTGAAAAGCTCGTAGGCAACGGATCTATGATGGATAATTATGTCGGATGCGATTCCTCATGTAATAGCTATAACATAGGGTGACATAGAACTAGCTCCAATTCATCAATGTAATGTAGGCATGTATTCTGTAAATAGTCATACGTGCTTATGGAAAAGAACTTGCATGACATCTTTTGTCCTACCCTCCCATGGCAGCGGGGTCCTAGCAGAAACTAAGGGATATTAAGGCCTCCTTTTAATAGAGAACCGGACCAAAGCATTAACAAATAGTGAATACATGAACTCCTCAAACTACGGTCATCACTGAGAAGTATCATGATTATTGTCACTTCGGGGTTGTCAGATCATAACACATAATAGGTGACTATAGACTTGCAAGATAGGATCAAGAACACACATATATTGATGAAAACATAATAGGTTCAGATATGAAATCATGGCACTAGGGCCCTAGTGACAAGCATTAAGCATAGCAAAGTCATAGCAACATCAATCTCAGAACATAGTGGATACTAGGGATCAAACCCTAACAAAACTAACTTGATTACATGGTAAATCTCATCCAACCCATCACCGTCCAGCAAGCCTATGATGGAATTACTCACGCACGGCGGTGAGCATCATGAAATTGGTGATGGAGGATGGTTGATGATGACGACGGTGATGAATCCCCCTCTTTGGAGCCCCGAACGGACTCCAGATCAGCCCTCCCAAGAGAGATTAGGGCTTGGCGGTGGCTCCATATCGTAAAACGCGATGAACCTTTCTCTCTGATTTTTTTCTCCGCGAGACGGAATATATGGAGTTGGAGTTGAGGTCGGTGGAGCTTCAGGGGGCCCACGAGATAGGGGGGCGCGCCTAGGGGGGAGGGCGCGCCCCCACCCTCGTGGACAGGGTGTGGGCCCCCTAGTCTTGATTCTTTCTCCAATATTTTTTAAATTTTCCAAAAAGTGCCTCCAAGGATTTTCAGGACATTCCGAGAACTTTTGTTTTCTACACATAAAACAACATCATGGCAGTTCTGGTGAAAACAGCGTCAGTCCGAGTTAGTTTCATTCAAATCATGCAAGTTAGAGTCCAAAACAAGGGCAAAAGTGTTTGGAAAAGTAGATACATTGGAGACGTATCAGGGTCCCGATTGGTTTTAGGTGGCTACGGAGGCTTGCGGCGGCGGAACTCCCAATCTATGGTGCTCCTGGATGTTTTCAGGGTATATGGATATATATATATATATATATATATATATATATATATATATATATATATATATATATAGGCGAAAGAGGTCTGTCAGGGGATCCATGAGGGCCCCACGAGGGTGGGGGGCGCGCCCTGGACCCTCGTGGCCACCTCATTGCTTCCCTGGCGTCCACTCCAAGTCTCCTGGATTGCGTTTGTTCCAAAAATAACTCCCCCGAAGGTTTCATTCTGCTTGGACTCCGTTTGAAATTCCTTTTCTGTGAAACACTGAAATAGGCAAAAAACAACAATTTGGACTGGGCCTCCGGTTAGTAGGCTAGTCCCAAAAATAATATAAAAGTGTATAGTAAAACCCACTAAACATCCAAAACAGATAATATAATAGCATGGAACAATCAAAAATTATAGATACGTTGGAGACGTATCAGTGATCGTCGGGAGCAATGAAAACTATAAGTGGGAACTGTCACGGAATGGCCGGCTTTGCAGCAGAGAGAGCTCTTTTGGATATCCAGAAGCAGTGGGGGCCAGATGTGTTGTTCTTGTCTGAAACACATCTAAATACAATTAAGGCATGGAAATTGATGAGAAAACTGAAAATGAATGGCATGGAAGTGGTTGAGTGTTGCAGCTAGTGGTGGTCTCATTTTGTTTTGGTGTAGCTGTGTGGTGATGCAAGTTTGGGTTATTAATATGTTAGTCTGAATAACACTAATTTTTTTTGTATAAATGATGATAATATGGTATGAAAGCAAAAAAAATACTTTAAGAAATGTCAAGGAGAAACTCCACCTTGCTCCTACAAAGTGTACAATACAAGTGTTGAAGGAAGTACTTCAATTTGATGCATTAGATATCAATCTAGAGGCAAATATAAGCCGATATGGCAACATGGGGTCCCAAAACTCTTAAAACACGTGATCTAGTCCAAGACCTTAGATAAGAACACCAACTTCTATTACGAAACTACTACGCAGACAAAACTCCCTGCACGACAAGGGAATGACAACCTGAAAGGATC
>NC_041383.1:191930085-191996251 GCF_002162155.2 Triticum dicoccoides
AGGTGTCTAGAGGGGGGGGGGGTGATTAGACTCTCAACAAGTAAAGGTAGCCGTTTTTAAGTTTTTCAAGTTGAGGTTGGAGTGTGGCAAGAGTATATGAGCAACGGAAAGTAAAGCATACAACTTGCAAGAAAGTAAAGGGATGGGATTGGAGTGTGCAAACACAATTGGATACACAGAGATTTTTGGCGTGGTTCCGATAGGTGGTGCTATCGTACATCCACGTCGATGGAGACTTCAACCCACGAAGGATAACGGCTGCATGAGTCCACGGAAGGCTCCACCCACGAAGGGTCCATGAAGAAGCAACCTTGTCTATCCCACCATGGCCATCTCCCATGAAGGACTTGACTCACTTGGGTAGATCTTCACAACTTAGGTGATCTCCTTGCCCTTACAAACTCGTTGGTTCAACTCCACAATCTTGACGAAGGCTCCCAAGTGACACCTAACCAATCTAGGAGACACCACTCTCCAAAAGGTAATAGATGGTGTGTTCATGATGAACTCCTTTCTCTTTTGCTTCAAATGATAGTCTCCCCAACACTCAACTCTCTCATATAGATTTGGCTATGGTGGAAAGATGATTTGAGTGGAAAGCATCTTGGAGAAGGCTAGAGATCAAGATTCTTGTGGTTGGATTGGAATGTCTTGGTCTCAACACATGAGTAGGTAGTTCTCTCTCAAAAAATGAGTAGTGGAAGTGTAGGCACGTCCTGATGGCTCTCTCAACGAATGGAGAATGGGTGGAGGGGTATATATAGCCTCCACACAAAATCTAGCCATTACACAAGATTCACCACACTCGGTGGGACCGAATAGTGAAACTCGGTCAGACCCATATGGTTCAAAATGTGAATGTTAGATTTTTCGGTGGGACCGACAACATCAACTAGGTGGGACCAATGAGCTAGGGTTAGGGTAAAACCTCAACTCAGTTTGGACGATTACACAAAATCGATGAGACCGATTTTGGTAATAAGCAAACAGAGAGTTGGTCAAGCAAACTCAGTGGGACCGATTGCATATCTTGGTGGGGCCAAAATTATTGCAATAGGCAATAGAGAGTTTGCAAGCCCATCTCGGTGGGACCGAGATCCCATCGGTGAGACCGAACTGATTAGGGTTACTAGCAGTGGCTATGTCAAATGAACTCGGTGGCGCCGGATAGATCAAATCGGTGGGGCCTAGTTTGACTTTAGGTTTAGGATATATGTGGAAATGAGAAAGTGGTTGAGGTCTTTTGGAGCATATCACTAAGCATTTTGAGCAAGTAAGCCATTAAGCAACACCTCATCCCCTTTTAATAGTATTGCATTTTCCTATGGACTCAATGTGATCTTGGATCACTAAAATGAAAATGTAGAGTCTTGAGCTTTTGCCAATGTTTGTCCTTAGCACCTAGAAGGGGTTCCACATCCTCTTGTCCATGCCACTCCAATGTTGAACTTATATGAAATATACTAGATGAAAATATTAGCCCAACAAGAGATATGTTGACATTAATTACCAAAATTACCCAGGGAGCACTTGTGCTTTAAATCTCCCCCTTTTTGGTAATTAATGACAACATTCATCAAAGATTTAGATAAGGATATAAGGAAATAGCAAGTAAAGCTTTGGAAGGACATGTAACATTCATATGCTCCCCCTACAAGTATGCAATCATGTGATTATCGAATATGAGAGCATGAGAATGCATAAGCATGACAGAGCAAGCAATGGGCAAGTTACAGGTATCTTGGATATATGCATTAGAGCAAATGGTGTAGATACTGGAAATATACCTTCATGTTCATGAGTCCTTCTTGCAAATAATATATACCTCAACAAGAGATGTTCATGCACATGAGTGTGATGCATATACTTACCTTGTGGTCTTGAACTAGCTTTGGAAGAGATGATCTTGAGTAAACAAGGTTAGATAACACACGAACACCCACTAGATAAAGCAAGAGCAGGAAATCACAAGAGTACCAAGATTGGATGACATGTAGAGAGTGAGTACTAGGTACTCTATTTGGATATATATAGACATGTCCCCAAAAAGTAAAGATATGCAATGAATTCAAGGAAATTTTCTTCCCTTGGAACTGAGCTCTCTCCCCCTGAATATGATATTGGGTAATGGGAGAAGATAGGGAAAAGAAAATCAGAGCAAACAAGAAAATCAAAGCAAAACAAGAAAATCAGAGCAAAACAGTCATAACACATACTAACATGTCTTTCCCCTCTTGAAGACATGAGACATCTCTCCTCTTATGGATAAGAAGCATCAGGAGAAGCTTTAGATGTGCATTCTCTCTTATGTGATAAGCTTTGATGTGCTCTCTCTCCCCCTTTAACATAAATTTCCAAGAAGGGATCTTCTGGAGCATGAGTCAAGTAGGTTTGGTCCTTGAGTCACATTACAAAGCAACATGTAATATAAGATGCTGGTAGAGGACAAGAATCATTTAGTGGAGCTGGAACAAATATGCAGGATGCAAATGGCAAAGTGTTTTCTCAGCATTGAAATCGGTAACACCGAGTTGTTATCTTTGGTGGCACCGAGGTGGTTCGGTTTAGCCGAAATAAACAAACCGGTGAGTCCGAGTTCATCACAGAGAGAAAACAATTGTCATCTCAGCTCACTTAGGAAAATAAGATCTCATAAAGATTTGCAAGGAATTAACTAAAGGATTTGCAATGAATTGGATGCAGGGAATGCAGAACATAACATAGAAAATAAAAGAACACAGAGAAACAATAGAGAACTTCATCTAGAATTGGTCGGCGACAAGGTCACCTATGTTAGAGTATATTGACTTAGGAGTCAAGTGAAGGCACTTGATCATAGGTCATACTCATCGTTTAAGCTCAAAATGGGGTTGCCATTTTCCGTTAAGCATTTTGATGTATTCACATCTTGTTGAGCTGCTTTGACCCATGTAAAGCTTCTCTAAGATGGAATAACATACCTTGGGTGGTGGTGTTGATCTTGATCATGTAGTTAAACTTATGTGGGATGCTCAAGGTTGATGTAGCTCATCAAGAGTTGGGAGCACCACTTGTAATTTGAGTTCATCTACCTACATGGGTTAGTCTTGCAAGGAAGAGCACTTGTGTATCCAAAATGACAATCATGAAATTGGATATAAAGAAATTGTCAAAGGATATATTGAAAGGATTTGTGCTTCCTTGTCTTCAACCACCATCTTGTTGAGACTTGGAGATGTAGAGATTGCTTAGAATGTGATTGAGTTGCAATCTCATAGAGTTGGGCTTATCCAAGTACCTACAAGGGTTAGATGACATGCAAGTGTACAAGAATATCCAAGACATATGATCATCACCATAAGAGAAATATCAAGGATTAGTCATAGAAAGGCACATGCCTTGCATGCATCCAAATGAAGTTACTACTCCAAGTTTGAGGCATCAATAATGTTCAATTCACCTCTCAAACGGCAAAACACTTTCTCATCAAGCAGTTTGGTGAATATATCCGCCAATTGCTTACAGTATGAACATGTTTAAGATCAATATCCCCTTTAGCAACATGATCTTGAATGAAATGATGCCGAACTTCAATATGCTTAGTTCAAGAATGTTGCACGGGATTATGAGCAATCTTAATATCACTCTCATTGTCACAAAGAAATGGAACATGTTTCACATATATCCCATAATCTTTAAGAGTTTGGGTCATCCAAAGTAGTTGAGCACAACATGAACTGGCGGCAATGTATTCCGCTTCGGCGGTGGATAAGGATACCGAGTTTTGTTTCTTGGAGGACCAAGACACAAGAGATCTACCAAGAAATTGACAAGTACCCGAAGTAGACTTTCTATCAACCTTGTCACCGGCATAGTCCGAATCGGAATAGCCAACAAGATCAAAAGAAGACCTCTTAGGATGCCAAATGCCAAAATTTGGTGTGTGAATTAAGTATCTCACTATCCTTTTCACAACCTTAAGATGACATTCTTTGGTAGCCGCTTGATATCGTGCACACATGCACACACTTAGCATAATATCGGGATGAGAGGCACATAGATATAATAATGAACCAACCGTAGAGCGGTAAACCTTTTGGTCAACCGGTTCGCCATCCTTAGTAAAGTCAAGATGTCCATTAGTAGGCATGGGTGTATTCATACCTTTGCGTTCTTGCATGTTGAACTTCTTGAATAAGTCCTTGGTATACTTCGTTTGGGAAACAAGGGTACCATCCTTAGTTTGCTTGATTTGCAAACCAAGAAAGAACTTGAGTTCACTCATCATATACACCTCAAACTTTTCCGACATTAGCTTTCCAAACTTTTCACTAAAATGAGGGTTAGTCGAACCAAATATGATATCATCCACATAAATTTGGCACACAAAATAATTCACCATTAACCCTTTTAGTAAAAAGTGTAGAATCAATTTTACCAATTTCGAAGTCTTTATCAATAAGGAACTTAGTAAAGCATTTATACCACGCTCTAGGAGCTTGTTTAAGACCATAAAGGGCTTTGTGAAGTTTGTAAACATGGTCGGGTTTCTTAGGATTAACAAAGCCGGGAGGTTGTTTAACATAAACTTCCTCTTCAATTTCACCATTAAGAAAATCACTTTTGATGTCAATTTCATATAAGGTGATGTCATGATGATTGGCATAAGCAAGTAAGATGTGAATGGACTCAAGTCTAGCAAGGGGGGCATATGTCTCACCATAGTCCATACATTTGACTTGAGTGTAGCCTTGAGCAACGAGGCGAGCCTTGTTGCGTACAACTTGTCCATCTTCATCTTGCTTGTTCCGAAACACCCATTTGGTTCCAATGACATTGTGCTTCTCATCGGGCTTTTCAACCAACGTCCACACTTGATTCCTCTCAAAGTTGTGTAGCTCTTCGTGCATGGCATTTATCCAATCCGGATCTTCCAATGCTTCTTCAACCCTCATAGGTTCAATGCTAGAGATGAAAGAATAATGTTCACAAAAATTAGCCAAGCAAGTTTTAGAGTGAGTAATTCTCCTGGTTTGAATGTCATCAAAGATTTGTTCGATGGGATGGTCTCTTGAGACTCTCGCTCTAACTTGTGAGAGCTTTTGTTTGGGTCGGGGTGGAACATCTTCTTCGTCATCTTGTTCTTCCTCTTGGCCTTCTTCATTGTTGGTGTTGTTGTTCTCCTGTAGAGGTGGATAAGGATTGAAACATAAAGAGAGCATCATGAAGCATATGACTAGCACATTTAAGCCCAACCCACTTCCTATGCATAGGGATTTTGTGAGAAAACAACTTATGGGAACAATAATCAACTAGCATAGGAAAGCACAACAAGCATAGCTTTAAAACTTTAAGCACATAGAGAGGAAACTTGATATTATTGCAATTCCTACAAGCATATATTCCTCCCTCATAATAATTTTCAGTAGCATCATGAATGAATTCAACAATATAACCAGCAACTAAAGCATTCTTTTCATGATCTACAAGCATAAAAAATTTACTATTCTCCCCATAAGCAAAATTCTTCTCATTCGGAATAGTGGGAGTATCATAAGAGACTTGAACACTAAATTGTTTCCACATTAAAAGAGTAATGTTCAGAAAAAGGGTAATCATAATCATGACAAGATTTGTAAATATAATCATCACTACTCTTTATAGCATAAGTTTCATCACAATAATCATCATAAGTAGCAACTTCGTTCTCATCATAATCGATTGAAACCTCTCCCAAGATAGTGGAATCACTAAATAAAGTTGACACTCTTCGAAATCCACTTTCATATTCATCAAAATAAGATTCAACATCTTCCAAAATAGTGGGATCACTAATTCCTAAAGTTGACACTCTTCCAAACCCACTTTCATCAATATAATCATCATAGGTAGGAGGCATGCTATCATCATAACAACTTTGCACATCAAAACTTGGGATGCTAAAAATATCATCTTCATTAAACATAGCATCCCCAAGCTTGGGACAATCATTAATTTTAGCAAATATATTCTCAAATATTTCATACTCATCAAACATAGCTTCCCCAAGCTTGGGCCCTTTCATATCATAAGCATAATCACTCTCATCATTAAAAATATGGATAGCACCAATAGTAAAGCAATTATCATCATCACAATGAGTAGTAGGAGCAACGTCATTTGGGAGGGATACCTTTCTACCTTTGTTGCTCCTTCTTTTCTTTTTCTTCTTCACATTATGTGTGGGTTCAACCTTCCTCTTTGAGCTCCTTATTGATGAGATTGGTTGAATAGCAAGCTCCTCCTCGTTACCTGATTCATCATAAGAAATAATAGGAGGAGATTGGGAAGTCTCTTCCCTTTCATTAGTATCCTCTTCATCTTCTATTTGCTTTCTTTTCTTTAGGTAATTGGCAATATAAGGATTTTCAATGCAATTCACTGCACAATACATATAAATTTCTTCTAGATCAAAATGAAGAATTCTATCAAGGGCAAATTCTCGAATAATCTTAGTTATGCGTTTTATTTCTTCATAACCCAAGAGCAAACTAAGCTCATTATGATGTGCAAGGGAAATCAAGTCATCACAATTTTTGGACACGATATGATCATGAAACAATTTGCATTGGGTACTAAAATGATCACGTTCATTGCAAAGTTCACAAGTATGGCTAAGAAAAAATAAATTTTCAGCACATGCATCTAGCCTTTCTTGCAACCATTTAGTTTCTAAGTACTTATGCCTCTTGCAATATCTATCTTCCCTATTTGGTGTGTCCTTGCAAGCCCAATGCACTCCACAAAAATTGACATGCTTATAGGAGGCATTTTCATCATAACTAGTGCAATCATCATTAGCATCATGGATATTCAAAGAATTCGTACTAACAACATTGCAATCATGCTCATCATTCAAATATTTAGTGCCAAACAATTTAGAGATTTCTTCTTCTAGCACTTGAGCACAATTATACTTTCCATCATACTCACGAAAGATATTAAAAAGACGAAGCGTATGAGACAAACTCAATTCCATTTTTTTGTAGTTTTCTTTTATAAACTAAACTAGTGATAAAACAAGAAACAAAAAGATTCGATTGCAAGATCTAAAGATATACCTTCAAGCACTAACCTCCCCGGCAACGGCGCCAGAAAAGAGCTTGATGTCTACTACACAACCTTCTTCTTGTAGACGTTGTTGGGCCTGCAAGTGCACAGGTCTGTAGGACAGTAGCAAATTTCCCTCAAGTGGATGAGTTAAGGTTTATCAATCCGTAAGAGGCGTAGGATGAATATGGTCTCTCTCAAACAACCCTGCAACCAAATAACAAAGAGTCTCTTGTGTCCCCAACACACCCAATACAATGGTAAATTGTATAGGTGCACTAGTTCGGCGAAGAGATGGTGATACATGTGCAATATGGATGGTAGATAAAGGTATTTGTAATCTGAAATTATAAAAACAGCAAGGTAGCAATTGATAAAAGTGAGCGTAAACGGTATTGCAATGATAGGAAACAAGGCCTAGGGTTCATACTTTCACTAGTGCAAGTTCTCTCAACAATAATAACATAGATAGATCATATAACAAGCCCTCAACATGCAACAAAGAGTCACTCCAAAGCCACTAATAGCGGAGAACAAACGTAGAGATTATGGTAGGGTACGAAACCACCTCAAAGTTATTCTTTCGGATCGATCTATAAAAGAGTTCGTACTAGAATAACACCTTAAGACACAAATCAACCAAAACCCTAATGTCACCTAGATACTCCATTGTCACCTCAAGTATCCGTGGGCATGATTATACGATATGCGTCACACAATCTCAGATTCATCCAACCAACATAAAAGTACTTCAAAGAGTGCCCCAAAGCTACTACCGGAGAGTCCAGAACATGTGCCAACCCCTATGCATAGGTTCCCAATGTCACGAAACCCGCAAGTTGATCACCAAAACATACATCAAGTGGACCGCAAGACATACATCAAGTGTTCTCATAATCGACTCAATCCGATAAAATAACTTCAAAGGGGAAACTCAATTCATCACAAGAGAGTAGAGGGGAAGAAACATCATAAGAACCCACCACAATAGCAAAGCATGGTATACATCAAGATCGTGCCATAGAGGGAACACGAGAGAGAACACGAGAGAGAGAGAGAGAGAGATCAAACACATAGCTACTGGTACATACCCTCAGCCCCGAGGGTGAACTACTCCCTCCTCGTCATGGAGAGCGCCGGGATGATGAAGATGGCCACCGGTGATGGGTTCCCCCTCCGACAGGTTGCCGGAACGGGCTCCCGAGAGGTTTTTGGTGGCTACAGAGGCTTGCGGCGGTGGAACTCCCGATCATCTTATGTTCTGGAAGTTTTAGGGTACGTGAGTATATATGGGTGCAAGGGGTACGTCGGTGGAGCTACGGGGGCCCCATGAGGCAGGGGGGCGCGCCCTAGGGGGGTGGGCGTGCCCCCCACCCTCGTGAGCACCTCCCATATCTTCTGACGTGGAGTCCAAGTCCATCAGGTGGGTTTCCTTCCAAAATTAACTTCTCCAGTTGATTTCGTTCCGTTTTGACTCCTCTGATATTCCTTTTCCTTGAAACACTGAAATAGGCATAAAACAACAAATCTGGGTTGGGCCTCCGGTTAATAGGTTAGTTCCAAAAATAATATAAAAGCGGATAATAAAGCCCAATATTGCATAAAACAGTAGATAAAGTAGCATGGAGCAATCAAAAATTATAGATACGTTGGAGACGTATCAGTGGGTCATCAAGAACATTCTCTAACCTAGAAAAGTTGTCTGCAACGGGGTTCTCAGCTCCCTTTCTATCAATAATATGCAAGTCAAATTCTTGGAGCAAGAGAACCCATCTAATGAGTCTAGGTTTAGCATCTTTCTTTTCCATAAGATATTTAATAGCAGCATGATCGGTGTGAATAGTAACTTTGGAATCAACAATATAAGGTCTAAACTTATCACATGCAAACACAACTGCTAAGAATTCTTTTTCAATGGTAGCATAATTTCTCGGGGCAGTATCAAGAGTCTTACTAGCATAATGGATAACATTCAATTTCTTATCGACTCTTTGCCCTAAGACATCACCTACAACATAATCACTAGCATCACACATAATTTCAAAAGGTAAATTCCAATCAGGTGGCTGAACAATAGGTGTTGTGATCAAAGCTTTCTTAAGTGTTTCAAATGCGTCTACACAATTATCATCAAAGACAATAGGAATATCTTTTGCAATAAATTAGTCAGAGGCCTAGAGATTTTAGAAAAGTCCTTAATGAACCTCCTATAAAAACCGGCATGACCAAGGAAACTTCTTATACCTTTTATGTCCTTGGGACATGGCATCTTTTCAATAGCATCAACTTTGGCTTTATCAACTTCAATACCCCTCTCAAAGATCTTGTGTCCCAATACAATGCCTTCATTAACCATAAAGTGACACTTTTCCCAATTTAGGACGAGACTAGTGTCTTTGCATCTCTGCAAAACTCGATCAAGGTTGCTCAAACAATCATCAAAAGAGGATCCATAGACGGAGAAGTCATCCATTAACACCTCATAAATCTTTTCACAAAAATCAAAAAATATAGCCATCATGCATCTTTGAAAGGTAGCAGGTGCATTACATAAACCAAAAGGCATACGTCTATAAGCAAAAGTACCAAAAGGGCAGGTAAAAGTAGTTTTAGATTGATCCCCTGCTGACACAGGTATTTGAGAGAAGCCAGAATAACCATCTAGAAAGCAAAAAATGAGTGTGTTTGGATAGCCTTTCTAGCATTTTATCAATAAAGGGTAAAGGGTAATGATCTTTCTTAGTGGCTTTGTTTAACTTACGAAAATCAATTACCATCATGTAGCCTGCAATAATTCTTTGCGGGATCAATTCATCTTTATCATTAGGAACAACGGTAATACCTCCCTTTTTAGGGACACAATGGACATGGCTTACCCATTCACTATCAGCAATGGGATAAATAAAACATGCCTCAAGGAGTTTTAGTATCTCCTTTCTCACCACTTCCTTCATTTTGGGATTTAATCGTCTTTGAGGATCTCTAACAGGTTTGATATCTTTCTCCACTGAAATTTTGTGTTGACATAATGTGGGACTAATGCCCTTGAGATCATCAAGGGTATATCCAATAGCAGCTCGGTGCTTCTTCAGAGTTTTCAATAATCTTTCTTCTTCTTTCTCTGAAAGGTTAGCACTAATAATAACAGGATATATTTCTTTTTCATCAAGATAAGCATGCTTGAGATTATCAGGTAAGGGTTTGAGTTCAAACACGGGATCACCCTTGGGTGGAGGGGGGTCCCCAAGAATTTCAACGGGAAGATTATGTTTTAGCATAGGTTCTTGTTTAAGGAACACTTCATCTATTTCTTCCCTTTCCTTCATAAACATATTGTTTTCATGGTCTAGCAAATATTGTTCTAACGGATCAGTTGGAGGAACAGCAACGGAAGCAAGACCAATAATCTCATCCTTACTAGATGATTCCTTTTCACGATGTTGTCTACTAAACTTAGCGAAATTAAACTCATGAGACATACCATCTAAGCCAACAGTGACAATATTCTTTTCACAATCAATTTAGCACTAGCAGTATGCAAGAAAGGTCTACCAAAAATAATGGGACAAAAATCATCTTGTGGGGAACCGAGAACAAGAAAATCAGCAGGGTATTTAATCTTTCCACACAAGACTTCAACATCTCTAACAATCCCAATAGGTTTAATGGTGTCCCTATTAGCAAGCTTAATTGTAACATCAATATCTTCTAATTCAACTGGTGCAATATTGTGCATAATTTCTTTATAAAGATCATAAGGTATCGCATTAGCACTAGCACCCATATCACATAAGCCATGGTAACAATGATCTCCTATTTTAACAGAAATAACAGGCGTGCCTATAACAGGCTTACGTGTCTTAGTATCGAGTCTAGCAATATTAGCAGTTTCACCCACGAAAGAAATAACATGCCCCTCTAAGTCTTCATCCAAGAGATCTTTAATCATAGCAATACTAGGTTCAACATTAATTTGCTCAGGAGGTGTATAAGTCCTAGTATTACTCTTACGAACAACGGTCGAAGCTTTAACATGATATTTTATCCTAACAGGAAAAGGAGGGTTTTCAACATAAGTAGTAGGAATAATAGGATCACTATATGTAATAGTCTTTTCTTCAACTATAATAGGTGCAACTACTTTCACTTCAATAGGCGGATTATATTTAAACCACTTCTCTTTAGGGAGATCAACGTGAGCAGCAAAAGTTTCACAAAAAGTAGCTACTATCTCAGAGTCAAGTCCATACTTAGAGCTAAATCCACGGAAAGCATCGGTATCCATAAAAGATTTAACACAATCAAACTTTGGTGTCATACCTGACTCCTTACCATTGTCAGAACCCCAATATTCAGAGTTGCGTTTAATTGCTTCCAATAAGTCCCATTTGAAATCAATAGTCTTCAGCATATAGGAACCAGCACAGGAAGTATCGAGCAAGTTGCGATTATCAAGAGAAAGCCGAGCATAAAAATTCTGAATAATCATTTCCCGAGAGAGCTCATGATTGGGGCATGAATATAACATTGACTTAAGCCTCCCCCAAGCTTGAGCGATGCTTTCTCCTTCGCGAGGCCAGAAATTATATATGTAATTACGATCACGATGAACAAGATGCATAGGATAGAACTTCTGGTGAAATTCCAATTTCAATCGCTTATAATTCCAAGATCTCATGTCATCACATAGCCTATACCATGTCATTGCATCTCCCTTCAAAGATAAAGGGAATACCTTCCTTTTGACAACATCATCGGGAATACCTACAAGCTTAAATAATCCACAAACTTCATAAGATAAGGTGTAAGTCGGGATGTAAAGTTCCGTCTCCTGCAAAAGGATTAGCTAGCAGTTTTTCTATCATACCCGAAGGAATCTCAAAGTGAATATTTTCATAAAGTTCAGTAGGTTGAGGAACATCTCTTTGCTCCTCTGGTTGGGGTGAAGATACCCCAAACAAGCCACTCAAAGGATTAGATTCCATCGTTACAAGTAGCAGAAAATTTCAGCACACTATATAATTGTTTCCTTACCAAGTTCCACTCACCAAGAGCGCTACGCTCCCCGACAACGGCGCCAGAAAAGAGTCTTAATGACCCACAAGTATAGGGGATCTATCGTAGTCCTTTCGATAAGTAAGAGTGTCGAACCCAATGAGGAGCAGAAGGAAATGATAAGCGGTTTTCAGTAAGGTTTTCTCTGCAAGCACTGAAATAGTAGGTGATAGATAGTTTTTGTGATAAGATAAATAGTAACGAGCAAAAGTAAATAAGGTGCAGCAAGGTTTCCCAATCCTTTATGTAGCAAAGGATAAGCCTGGACAAATTCTAATAATAATGAAGGAGCTCCCGAGGACACATTGGGAATTATCGTCAAGCTAGTTTCATCACGTTCATAAGATTCTCATTCGGTACTTTGATAATTTGATATGTGGGTAGACCGACACTTGGGTACTACCCTAACTTGGACAAGAATCCCACTTATTATTAACCCCTATTGCAAGCGTCTGCAACTACAAAAAGGAGTATTAAGGTAAACCTAACCACAGCATTAAACATATGGGTCCATATGAACCCCTAATGAAGCAACTCATAAACTAGGGTTTAAGCTTCTGTCACTCTAGCAACCCATCATCTACTTATTACTTCCCTATGCCTTCCTCTAGGCCCAAATAATGGTGAAGTGTCATGTAGTCGATGTTCACATAACACCACTAGAGGAGAGACAACATACATCCCATCAAAATATCGAACGAATACCAAATTCACATAACTACTAATAGCAAGACTTCACCCATGTCCTCAGGAACTAAAGTAATTACTCACAAAGCATAAGCATGTTCATAATCAGAGGTGTAATAATATGCATTAAGGATCTAAACATATAATCTTCCACCAAGTAAACCAATAAGTATCAACTACAAGGAGTAATCAACACTACTAGCAACCCACAGGTACCAATTTGTGGTTTTGGATACAAGATTGGATACAAGAGACGAACTAGGGTTTGAGAGGAGATGGTGCTGGTGAAGATGTTGATGGAGATTGACCCCCTCCCAATGAGAGGATCATTGGTGATGACGTTGGTGATGATTTCTCCCTCTCGGAGGGAAGTGTCCCCGGCAGAACAGCTCCGCCAGAGCCCTAGATTGATTCCGCCAAGGTTCCGCCTCGTGGCGGCGGAGTTTCGTCTCATAAGCTTTTCCACGAATTTTTCCAGGACAAAACCCTTCATATAGTAGAAGATGGTCGTCGGAGGCCCACCAGGGGGCCCAGGAGATAGGGGACGCGCCCTATAGGGGGGGCACCCCCTGTCTCCTGGACAGGGTGTGGGCCCCCTGGCCTATTTCTTTCGCTCATAAATTCTTAATAAATCCAAAAGGTGGTTTCGTGGAGTTTCAGGACTTTTGGAGTTGTGCAGAATAGGTTTCCAACGTTTGCTCCTTTTTCAGCCAGAATTCCAGCTGCCGGCATTCCCCCTCTTCATGGTAAACCTTGTAAAATAATAGAGAATAGCCATAAGTATTGAGATATAATGTGTAATAACAGCCCATAATGCAATAAATATTGATATAAAAGCATGATGCAAAATGGACGTATCAGCAATCTACTTCAGTAAATAGGACATTGAATCCAAATTCAGCTAGTCTAGATACAAAAAGTAAATTATAGCCAAGAGATTCAACGAGCATAACATTTTGTATGGAGCTGTCATGTGAGATGGCCACCTTACCAAGGCCAACCACCTTACCCTTTGAGTTATCACCAAAAGTGACATAGTTTCGAGGGCCTTCGTTTTCAGCAAGCTCACGAAACATATCCTTGTCTCCGGTCATGTGATCGGTACATCCACTATCAAGAACCCATTCTTTTCCTCCAACCATGTAGCCGTGAAGATTTGCCATAAGACCAAAGTGTCTCATAGGCTCATCAAGATCAAAGTCACTATCATCATCCTCATCATAGTATCCATGTTCAACATCGTCTTGCAATTGATCATTTCCTAGAGAGAGTGATTCATTAGATATATGATTTTGACAATGTTCATCTCTATGAATTCTAATGACTTCGGAAATGATATTGCTAATGATTCCAACATCTCCTTTGGCACGCATAAGGTCACAAAGCTCAAATAGGCAATCACCAAACTTAGGATCATTGGAATTCATCTTATTAAAAGCAATAGACTAGTGAAGAATTGATAACCCACAAGTATAGGGGATCAATTGTAGCCTCTTTCGATAAGTAAGAGTGTCGAACCCAATGAGGAGCTAAAGGTAGAACAAATAGTCCCTCAAGTTCTATCGACCACCGATACAACTCTATGCACGGTTAACGTTCTCTTTACCTAAAACAAGTATGAAACTAGAAGGACTTTGTAGGTGTTGTTGGATAGAACTGCAGGATAATAAAAGGCACGTGAATAAAAAGTAGGGCTGTTTAGATAAAGAAGCAATAAAGTAAATGTAGTGAGTGTGGAAAAGTGGTGGTAGGAGTTGTGAGATTGTCCCTAAGCAATTGACTACTTTACTAGACCGATAGCAAGTTTTATGTGGGAGAGGCATAAGCTAACATACTTTTTCTTCTTGGATCATATGCACTTAGGATTGGAACTCTAGCAAGCATCCGCATCTACTAAAGATCATTAAGGTAAAACCCAACCATAGCATTAAAGCATCAAGTCCCCTTTATCCCATACGCCACAACCCCCTTACTCGGGTTTATGCTTCTGTCACTCAAGCAACCCACTATAAGAGAATCATGAATGTATTGCAACACCCTACAGCGGGAATCCCTCACGCTTGCGTGACACGGAGGGCACAATAGGACAACAACATAACCATATGCAAATTAAACCAATCATAGCAATTCATCAATCACCGGTAAGACAACAAAAATCTACTCAGACATCATAGGATGGCAACACAACATTGAATAATAATATGAAGCATAAAACACCATGTTCAAGTAGGGGGTACAGCGGGTTTCGCGAGAGTGGACCGCTGAATATAGATGGGGGAAGGTGATGGAGATGTTGGTGAATATGGCGGCGGTGTTGGTGTAGATCGCGGTGATGATGATGGCCCCCGGCAGCGTTCCAGCGCCACCGGAAGCAAGGGGGAGAGAGCCCCCCTTCTTCTTCTTCTTCCTTGACCTCCTACATAGATGGGAGAAGGGTTTCCCCTCTGGTCCTTGGCTCCCATGGTGTGGGAGGGGAGAGAGCCCCTCCGAGATTGGATCTGTCTCTCTGTCTCTCTCTGTTTCTGCGTTCTTGATTCTGCCCTTTCACTGTTTCTTAAATTCCCGGAGATCCGTAACTCTGATTGGGTTGTCCTTTGGACACGATTTCTATCCATATATTGGCTTTCTTGCGGCGAAAGAAGGGAACCAACCGCCTTACGGGGTGGGCACGAGGGCCCAGGGCGCGCCCCCTGCCTCGTGGCCCCCTCGGGCATCGTCTCGCGTTGATTATTCTTCCCAAAATGCATAAATATTCCAAAAAAAATCTCCGTCCATTTTTATTCCGTTTGGACTCCGTTTGATATGGGTTTTCTGCGAAACAAAAAACATGCAACAAACAGGAACTGGCACTGGGCACTGGATCAATATGTTAGTCCCAAAAATAGTATAAAAAGTTGCCAAAAGTATATGAAAGTTGTAGAATATTGGCATGGAACAATCAAAAATTATAGATACGACGGAGACGTATCAGCATCCCCAAGCTTAATTCTTGCTCGTCCTCGAGTAGGTAAATGATAAAAAAAGATAATTTTTGATGTGGAATTCTACCTGGCATAATCTTGATCATGTATCTAATCATGGCATGAATATTAAGACATGAGTGATTCAAAGCAATGATCTATCATTTGATATAAAAACAATAATACTTTGAGCGTACTAATAAAGCAATCATGTCTTTTCAAAACAACATGGCCAAAGAAAGTTATCCCTACAAAATCATATAGTCTGGGTATGCTCCATCTTCATCACACAAAATATTCAAATCATGCACAACCCCGATGACAAGCCAAGCAATTGTTTCATACGTTTGACATTCTCAAACCTTTTCAACTTTCACGCAATACATGAGCATGAGCCATGGATATAGCACTATAGGTGGAATGGAGTATGATGGTGGAGGTTGTGTGGAGAAGACAAAAAGGGAGAAAGTATCACATCGACACGGCTAATCAACGGCTATGGAGATGCCCATCAATTGATGTCAATGTGAGGAGTAGGGATTGCCATGCAATGGATGCACTAAGAGCTATAAGTGTATGAAAGCTCAAACTGGAAACTAAGTGGGTGTGCATCCAACTTGCTTGCTCATGAAGACCTCGGGCATTTGAGGAAGCCCATCATCGGAATATACAAGCCAAGTTCTATAATGAAAATTCCCACTAGTATATGAAAGTGATAACTCAAGAGACTCTCTATATGAAGAACATGGTGCAATCTAAAGCACAAGTGTGGTAAAAGGATAGTAACATTTTCCCTTTTCTTTTTTTTCTTTTTTTGGGCGGGCTTCTTTGGCCCCCCTTTTTTATTTAGGCTTCTTTGGCCTCTCTTTTTTTATGGGGCAATGCTCTATAATGATGATCATCACACTTTTATTTACGTACAACTCGATATTACAACTCGATACTAGAACAAAGATATGACTCTATATGAATGCCTCCGGCGGTGTACCGAGATGTGCAATGATCTAGCATAGCAAATATATGACTCTATATGAATGCTTCCGGCGGTGAACCGGGATGTGCAATGATCTAGCGTAGCAATGACATCAAAAAAACGGACAAGCCATGAAAACATCATGCTAGCTATCTTACGATCATGCAAGGCAATATGACAGTGAATGCTCAAGTCATGTATATGATGATGATGGTGGTTGCATGGCAATATATCTCAGCATGGCTATGGAAATGCCATGATAGGTAGGTATGGTGGCTGTTTTGAGGAAGATATAAGCTTATGTGTGATAGAGTGTATCGTATCACGGGGTTTGGATGCACCGGCGAAGTTTGCACCAACTCTCTAGGTGAGAAAGGGCAATGCACGGTACCGAAGAGGCTAGCAATGATGGAGAGGTGAGAGTGCGTATAATCCATGGACTCAACATTAGTCATAAAGAACTCACATACTTATTGCAAAAATCTATTAGTCATTGAAACAAAGTACTACGCGCATGCTCCTAGGGGGATAGATTGGTAGGAAGACCATCGCTCGTCCCCGACCGCCACTCATAAGGAAGACATTCAATAAATACCTCATGCTCCAACTTCATTACACAACGATTCACCATACGTGCATGCTACGGGAATCACAAACTTCAACACAAGTATTTCTACAATCCACAACTACCCACTAGCATGACTCTAATATCACCATCTTTATATCGCAAAACTATTGCAAGGAATCAAACATATCATATTTAGCGATCTACAAGTTTATGTAGGATTTTATGACTAACCATGTGAATGACCAATTCCTGTCATCTCTCTAAATAGATAAAAGTGAAGCAAGAGAGTTTAATTCTTTCTCCAAAATATATGCCCACACTCTAACAAATATAAGTGAAGCAAAAGAGCATTCTACAAATGGTGGTTTTCTATGTGAAGAGAAACACGCAATCCAAAGTTCAAATGATATAAAAATGAAAACTAAATGCAAAAGATGCTCAGAGACTTGCACATATCGCATGAACGAAACGAATCCGAAAACATACCGATACTTGTTGAAGAAAGAGGGGATGCCTTCCGGGGCATCCCCAAGCTTAGACGCTTGAGTCTCCTTGAATATTTACTTGGGGTGCCTTGGGCATCCCCAAGCTTGATCTCTTGCCTCTCTTCCTTTTCCTCATATCGAGACCTCCTCGATCAAACACTTCATCCACACAAAACTTCTACAGAAAACTCGGTAAGACCCGTTTGTATAATAAAGCAAATCACTACTCTAGGTACTGTTGAAAACCAATTCACATTTTGTTTTTGCATTGTGTCTACTGTAATATAACTTTTCCATGGCTTAATCCACTGATATAAATTGATAGTTTCATCAAAACAAGTAAACTATGCACCAAAAACAGAATCTGTCAAAAACAAAACAGTCTGTAGCAATCTGAACATTCATCATACTTATGGTACCCCCAAAATTCTACCAAAATTAGTAAAAATAAAAAATTGGTACAACAAGATAGTGAAAAAGGAATAATAACCATTTTATGTTCCAGTAAAAAATGTAAAATTGCACACTACAGCCAAAGTTTCTGTCCTGCACCGCACAAACCAACAAGCATCGTAAACATCCTAAAGGCAAACCTTGGCACATTATTTTTATAATACAATGGAATTTTACAAGGGGATAAATATTTTTGATGAAAAGTTTCTGTAATTAAGATTCACAAAGTTTCTGTGAGCATGAACAAAGTTCAAGGAGCTCTCCCACTTCAACAATGCTTGTCTTTCTCACTTTCACTTTCCTTTTTGAGAAGTTTTGGGTTCCCCTCTTTATTTTTTTGTTTTTAAACTATATGAAAGCACTCAACAGAAATAAATGACTCTTTAAAACTTCCGGGTTGTCTCCCTGGCAGGGCTTTCTTTAAATCCATTAAGCTAGGCATATAGTGCTCAAGTAATGAATCCACCCGGATCCCAAGGTATATCAAAGCCAATTTTAATTAACAATGATTTGTAATTTACTAGTGAGCACAAAGTAACATATATCAAGCAACAATGAAGTCTAACTCTCTTCCTATGCATCGGCATGTCATAAAAGAATAATTCATGCACACCAAGTAAAGGCCAATTGTAACGCCCCGAGACCGATGCTCTAGTTGCCTTCCTTTTATTTTAGTTGTTGCCGTGTGGTTATTGTGTTTGTTGCATTATCACAATTGTTTTGCATATTTCATTCCTCTATGTTGATGCAATGATCATGATGAGTGCCATTGCCATATTTTGCTTCTTGCATCATGTTCATATCTTATTATATTGTTTGTGCCACCTTTGTTTGTTTGCCACGTTCATATCACTTTGTTATATGCTATATGTTGTGATATTGCATTTGTCATTGTTGTTGCATTTGCATCATGATCATATTTGTAGTGTGCATATTTATCATGTGCATATTTGTTGTATGTTTGTCATCTTTTTGAACTCCTTCTCCTCATCTTCCTTGCTGTTCCAACTTTCCCTTCCAGCTAAACCATCATCAAGCGCAACACCCCATCACTAGCTTCTTCCTTTCAATTGTCACACATTTATTGCAAGTGGCATTTTCTTGTCCCAGTAAAATGTTCATTTATTTTTTGTAAATCCTACACCATGTCAACAACCTCTCTATCAAATTTTATTCTCAATTGGTCTTGATTTGGTTGGGTTCAAAAATGGCTCAAGTTTGAATTTAATTCAAACTTGAATATTTTTATATCCTTAAAAATGTCCAAAGCAATTTATTAAAATTCTTCACAAATTCTGGACTCCGAATATATTCTCATATCTCTCTCACGCCTTCCCTTTATCTCTGAGATTTTCTCTCTTATTTTCTGTTTGAGGAAATTGAGAAAAGAAACAACAGAGGGGGAGAGAGAGTTCCAGCTGAGGCCTAGCTCCTCTCCGCGCAGTGCCGCAGCCCACCTACCCCTTCGATCCAGCCCACCAGCACCATTCCCCTATTCATCGTCTTCCCCTTGTACGACAGGTCATCCAGGATGTCCACATCGACCTCCTGAGTGATTTGACGGCCGGAGAGCTCCCCTAGGACCCTATATAACATCCTCCGGTGCCCTAGTCTTCATCCTCCCTCCATTTCCCCCTTATCTTCCTCCTGCCGCCGCCAGGTAAGGCACCGAGCTTCACGCAAACGCCATGGCCAAGAAAAGGGCGAGCTCCTCTACGACTTGACCAGCTCGGCCCGTCCTTCTTCTTCCGCGGGGCGCAACGCCCGCGTCTCCATCTTCTTCCTCGACCTCGCAAGCGTCCATTCGAGCCCGGATAGACCTCCCCCTCGACGTCTTCTTCCCCTGCTTCCTCTGCTTCATGGACCCCGAGCACCATCGCCACGATCAGCACGTCTTCCCGCCGGCCACGACCACCCTCGACCTTGTACAACTCCAGCAGCACCCCCACGCTGATGATTCGCTCCTCTTAGCCCTCCTCTCTCGTGCGTTTCATTTCCATAGACTTGTATAGACAAGCAGGAACTCACGGTCGCCATGAGCGCCATGGCGTGAGTTTGAGTTTGTGTTTGTGCCACTGCTTCTGCTTGCTAATCGCACACACCGCCGTCTACACACACACACACACAGCCTCCATGCTCGCGTCCTTGCCAGTTTCCTCGCACGCCCGCGCACCCGCGCCGCCTTGCCGCGTTTTTCTTCCCTGCCACTGCGCGCGTCCGCATGCCCGAGCCAAGCAACGCTCGAGCTCAAGCGCCCCGCATCCCTCCTCTGGAGCGCGCCAAATTCCCCTTACAAACCCGCATGCCCGCCACTGCTCAGCCGCCCTCGCCGTCATCGCGTTTGCTCGCCGGCAACCATGGCCGAAGCGAGGCTCAGCCTTGCACTAGCCCCGCCTTGTGCATCCACGCCCGCACCCTCGCATGCTCGCACACACGCATCACAACCCATCGCCCTGTATCCTCCATCCAGGGAGCAGCAGCTCCGTGCAGCTCCATGAGATGGCCGGCCCTTGCTTCCCGAGCACGTCGGAAGGCAAGTCCGGTGAGGTGGCTCTGCCTCCTCTGCTTCTTTGCACGCACACGCGTCCTCTGCACATGTGCGCCCCATAGCTTCTACACTCACCTATTTCCGCACCCCTGCCTTCAGCCTGTGGTCGCGACGGTCGCCGTCTTGCTCACCGGCGTCGTCACCCAGTTCCTCTATGATCCACGAAGAAGGAGGCCTGGCCTTTGATTTGGTTCAAGTTTAGCCACGCCCTTGATATGCACAATCATGCAGCAGCATCGCACTGGTCAGAGCTCTGCTCTTCTATCCAGGAGGTTCAAGGTTCGATCCCCGGTTCTCCAGATTCTTTTTAGTCCCTGCTTTTCTGTTTTAATTCGAGCACACACACCCATAGCCGGTTGGGCCCGATTCCACTTCTGGGCCGCTGCACTCTAATGCTTCGGGCCCGTGCATATTTTTTCCCAGTCTGTGTACTTTAGCATTTTCCAATGCATTTTTATTTACGGAAAATGCCCCTATTTTGCATTGTTAATAACTAAATATCCATGCATCCAAATAGATCATGTCATATATGTAAAATGCTCAGTTTTTCTTGTACTTTCATAATCTGCAATTGTCATCCATGTTTAACATGTTAAACTTGTTGTTTGCATTATTTTGCATGAATGACATGCTAAAATGGTTTATTTCATAACTAAATAACCGTAGCTCGGAATTAAATCTTCTTTATATGTAAATGGGGTAGAAGAATGCATAGATTAACTTGCTGCATTTTATTTTGCTGTTTAACAACATTAAAATTGTGTATAGGGCAGAACAGTACCAAATTCGAAATATGCATATGAGGATTTTCCGAAATTGTTGTTTGTTGTTCTGGCCTCATTTAAACTTGCCTAGATAGGTTGTTTTATTATGCTTCACCTCTTTTCATGTTAATCAACATTTAATTTTGTTGGGTACCTAAATGGGAGCTAACTAAATAGTTGAATGTGGTGTTTCGTCAATATGCAACTCGTTGCGTATTGGGCTCCATTTAACTTGTAGTATTGTTTGTTGCACTTTGCCATGCCATGCCTCTTTAAACGAACATGCTTCATGCTTGTTTGTGCATCATGTCATGTTTATGCTTGTTTGTTTACTATGTTGTTTGCTTCTTTCCGGTTGTGCTCCTTGTCGTTAGTTCCTGTTTCGTTGCGATCGTGAGGATTCGTTCGTCTCCGCTTGGTTCGTCTTCGTGGCTTCATCTTCTTCATGGACTCATTCTTCTTCCTAGCGGGATTTCAGGCAAGATGACTGTCACCTTAGATGTCATTACTATCATTGCTATGCTAGTTGCTTTGCTCTATTGCTATGCTGCGTAACCCACCACTTGCTTATTAAGATCCCAAATTGCCATGAACCTCTAACCTTTGTCACCCCTTCTATCAAACCGTTGTTTGGCTATGTTACTGCTTTTGCTCAGCCCCTCTTATAGCGTTGCTAGTTGCAGGTGAAGATGAAGATTGCTCCATGTTGGATTATGTTTATGTTGGGATATCACAATATCTCTTATATTATTAATGCATCTATATACTTGGTAAAGGGTGGAAGGCTCAACCTTATGCCTGGTGTTTTGTTCCACTCTTGCCGCCTTAGTTTCTGTCATACCGGTATTATGTTCCCGGATTTTGCGTCCCTAACGCAGTTGGGTGATTTATGGGACCCCCCCCCCTCGACAGTTCGCTTTGAATAAAACTCCTCCAGCAAGGCCCAACATTGGTTTTACCTTTTGCCTACCACCTATTATTTTTCCCTTGGGAGTAATTAACCCGAGGGTCATCTTTATTTAGCCCCCCGGGGCCAATGCTTGTCTAAGTGTTGGTCCAAACTAGAGCACCATGCGGGACCGTCCCTTGGCAACTTGTGTTATGTTGGTACCTGTACGCTTAGCTTATCCGGTCGTGGCCTGAGACGAGATACGCGCGGCTACTATCAGGGTGTCGGCACGCCGGGAGGTCTTGCTGGTCTTGTTTTACCATTGTCGAAATGTCTTGTAACCGGGATTCCGAGACTAATCGGGTCATCCCGGGAGAAGGAATATCCTTCGTTGATCGTGAGAGCTTATCATGGGATAAGTTGGGACACCCCTGCAGGGTATAAACTTTCGAAAGCCGTGCCCGTGGTTATGTGGCATATGGGAATTTGTTAATATCCGGTTGTAGTAAACTTGAAGTAAACTCTTCTAAAATACACCAACCATGTGCGTAACCGTGAGTGTCTCTTTTCGGGATTGTTCAAGAGGAGAACATGGTTTTGGGTTATGTTTGACGTAAGTAGGAGTTCAGGATCACCTCTTGATCATTGCTAGCTTCACGACCGTTCCGTTGCTTCTCTTTTCGCTCTTATTTGCGTATGTTAGCCACCATATGTGCTTAGTCGCTGCTGCAACCTCACCACTTTACCCCTTCCTTTCCCTTTAAGCTTTGCTAGTCTTGATGCCCATGGTAATGGGATTTCTGAGTCCTCGTGGCTCACAGATTACTACAACAACAATTTCAGGTACAGGTTATGCGATGATCTTGACGCGAGAGCGATGTTTTCTTGTTTTGGAGTTCTTCTTCTGCTTCTTCTTCGATCAGGGGATAGGTTCCAGGCCGGCAGCCTGGGCTAGCAGGGTGGATGTCATTTGAGCTTCTGTTTGTGCTTCATCCGTAGTCGGATGTTGATGTTATGGATGATGTATTGATGTATTCTTGCGGCATTTGTATGCCTTGTATGTATCCCCCATCTATTATGTAATGTTGATGTAATGATATCCACCTTGCAAAAGCGTCTTCAAGATGCGCTTCTATCCTTGGTGGGACCTTCGAGTTCCTTTAGGATAGGGTCGCATCTTGGGCGTGACAAGTTGGTATGAGAGCATCGACCGACCATAGGAGCCCCCCTTGTTTTATCATGTAGTTTTGGCCGTTGTTGAGTCTAGAAGAAAACTTTTTTGGAGTCTAGTTATATCGGAGAGTAGGACTTCTTTTTACTCCTCAGCCCCTCCATCGCTCTGGTGAGGAATCTTGACGTAGGTGTTTTGAATTACTCCTCTTCCCTTTCAAATTTTTTCTTTAGGTTCACGCAGTTGGTTTTCCGATCGTTGGTTCTCAGCTCTTTTCATCCGGTGCATTTCTCGTCAAGTTGACTCGAGCCTCTTCATCTTTGCCAAGTTCAATCCTTAGTTGTTTTCTTTTTCCCACCCACCCACCCCTTTTCTTCTCGGAGTCGGAGTCCGTAATCGAGTATCCATCCTACTCGTGTGAAGCCTTTGCTTTCTTTCAACCGGTGTTTTCTCTTCAAGATATTTGTCAGTTTTTCCCCTTCCAAGTTGCATTTGTTTTCCCGCCCTCCCACCCCTTTTCTTCCCGGAGTCTGAGTCTCTTTCGACCATCAATTTCATCCATGCGGAGCCTCTTCACCTTTTTGTCAATTGTTTCAACCGGTGAATTCTCGTTTTGTTCAACATTCTTCATCTCTTTTTCTTCTCCGGTGGACTCAATTCAAAATTTTCGGGTTGATCATGTTCTTTTCCTTGGATCAAGTGTTTTCCCTATTCATTCGCCTCTCACCATTTAATCATTCCGGAGTGCAGAAGACATCTCAGGAGATTCGTCTGTGTTTGAATTAATTTGAGTTTCTCACCTCATTCAATTCATTCAGTCATTCCGGTGCATCATCTCTCTCTCCAACAATCCTCTCCAACGGTGTTTTCTTTTAGTGGGTGATACGTCCATTTTGCATCATGCTTTTATATCAATATTTATTGCATTATGGGCTGTTATTTCACGTTATGTCACAATACTTATGGCTATTCTCTCTTATTTTACAAGGTTTACATGAAGAGGGAGAATGCCGGCAGCTGGAATTCTGGGCTGGAAAAGGAGAAAATATTGGAGGCCTATTCTACGTAACTCCAAAAGTCCTGAAACTCCATGAAATATCTTAAAATAAATAAAGAAAAATTGTCGCCAAAGATGAAGGCCAGGGGGCCCACACCCTGCTCACGAGGGTGAGGGGCGCCCCTCCCTAGGGAGTGCCCCCCTACCTCGTGGGCCCCCTGGTGGCTCTCCGACACCCATCTTCTCCTATATGAAGTCTTTCGATGAGAAAAAAACAAGAAGCAACCTTTCGGGACGAGACTCCGCCGCCATGAGGTGGAACCTTGGCGGAACCAATCTAGGGCTCCTACGGAGCTGTTCTGCCCGGGACACTTCCCTCCGGGAGGGGGAAATCATCACCATCGTCATCACCAACGCTCCTCTCATCGGGAGAGGGAAATCTCCATCAACATCTTCACCAGCACCATCTCATCTCCAAACCCTAGTTCATCTCCTATATCCAATTCTTGTCTCCAAGTCCGAGATTGGTGCTAGTAGGTTGCTAGTAGTGTTGATTACTCCTTGTAGTTGATGCTAGTTGGTTTATTTGGTGGAAGATCATATGTTCAGATCCTTTATGAATATTATTACCCCTCTGATTATGAACATGATTATGCTTTGTGAGTAGTTACGTTTGTTCCTGAGGACAAGGGAGAAGTCTTGCTATTAGTAGTCATGTGAATTTGGTATTCGTTCGATATTTTGATAAGATGTATGTTGTCTAGCCTCTAGTGGTGTTATGTGAACGTCGACTACATAACACTTCACCATTATTTGGGCCTAGAGGAAGGCATTGGGAAGTAATAAGTAGATGATGGGTTACTAGAGTGACAGAAGCTTAAACCCTAGTTTATGTGTTGCTTCGTAAGGGGCTTATTTGGATCCATATGTTTCATGCTATGGTTAGGTTTACCTTAATACTTTTGTTGTAGTTGCGGATGCTTGCAATAGAGGTTAATCATAAGTGGGATCCTTGTTCAAGTAAGAACAGCACCCAAGCACCGGTCCACCCACATATCAAATTATCAAAGTACCGAACGCGAATCATATGAGCATGATGAAAACTAGCTTGACGATATTCCCATGTGTCCTCGGGAGCGCTTTTCCTATTATAAGAGTTTGTCCAGGCTTGTCCTTTGCTACAAAACTATCTATTACCACTTATTTCAATACTTGCAGAGAATACCTTGCTGAAAACTGCTTATCATTTCCTTCTGCTCCTCGTTGGGTTCGACACTCTTACTTATCGAAAGGACTACAATAGATCCCCTATACTTGTGGGTCGTCAAGACTCTTTTCTGGCGCCGTTGCCGGGGAGTGAAGCGCCTTTGGTAGGTGGAATTTGGTAAGGAAAAATTAATTTAGTGTGCTGAAATTTTCTGTCACTTGTTACTATGGAAAGTAATTCTCTGAGGGGCTTGTTCGAGGTATCTTCACCCCGTCCAGTAGAGCAAAGAGTTGCTCCTCAACCTACTGAACCTACTGAACCTATTGAAAATGAAACTCCTTTTGAGATTCCTTCGAGTGTGATGGAAAAACTGCTAGCTAACACTTTTACAGGAGATGGGACAAAGCCTCCTGATGAACATCTATGCTATGTGGATGACGTTTGTGGACTATTTAAGCTTGCTGGTATACTCGATGATGTTGTTAAGAAGAAGGCCTTCCCTTTATATTTGAAGGGAGACGCATTGACATGGTACAGGCTATGTGATGATATGAGATCATGGAACTATAAAAGATTGAAATTGGAATTTCATCAAAAGTATTACCCTATGCATCTTGTTCATCGTGATCGCAATTATATACATATAATTTTTGTCCTCATGAAGGAGAAAGCATCGCTCAAGCTTGGGGGAGGCTTAAATCAATGTTATATTCATGCCCCAATCATGAGCTCCCAAGAGAAGTAATTATTCAAAGTTTCTATGCTCGGCTTTCTGATAACAATCGCACCATGCTCGATACTTCTTGTGCTGGCTCTTTTCTGATGAAGACTATTGAATTTAAATGGAATTTATTTGATAGAATTAAACACAACTCTGAAGATTGGGACCTCGACGAAGGTAAGGAGTCAGGTATGACACCTAAGTTTGATTGTGTTAAATCTTTTATGGATATCAATATTTTCCGTAAGTTTAGCACTAAATATGGACTTAACTCTGAGATAGTAGCTTCTTTCTGTGAATCCTTTGCTACTTATGTTGATCTCCCCAAGGAGAAGTGGTTTAAATATCATCCTCCCATAGAAGTAAAAGTAGATGCACCTATTAAAGTTGAAGAAAAGACTGTCACTTATAATGATCCTATTGTTCCCACTTCTTATGTTGAGAAACCGCCTTTCCCTTTTAGAATGAAGGATCATGCTAAAGCTTCAACTGTTGTTCGTAAAAGCAATATTAGAACTTATACACCTCCTGAGAAAGTCAAAGTAGGACCCAATATTGCTATTGTTAAAGATCTCTTGTCTGATAATATCGATGGACATGTTATTCAATTCCAGGGTGAAACTGCTAGAATTGCTAAATCTTGTGCTAGAGATAAACATAGACCTGTGGTAGGCGTGCCTGTTATTTCTGTTAAAATAGGGGATCATTGTTATCATGGCTTATGTGATATGGGTGCTAGTGCTAGTGTAATACCCATTGACTTATACAGAGAAATTATGCATGATATTGCACCTGCTGAGTTAGAAGAAATTGATGTCACAATTAAACTTGCTAATAGAGATACTATTTCTCCAGTGGGAATTGTTAGAGATGTTGAAGTCTTGTGTGGAAAAACTAAATATCCCGATGATTTCCTTGTTCTTGGTTCTCCACAAGATAGCTTTTGTCCCATTATATTTGGTAGACCCTTCTTGAATACTATTAATGCTAAGATAGACCGCGAAAAGAATGTTGTTACTATTGGCTTGGATGATATGGTTCATGAGTTTAATTTCTCTAAATTTAGTAAACAATATCGTGAGGAAGAATCGCCTAGTAAGGATGAGATTATTGGTCTTGCTTCTATTGCTGTACCTCCTAGCGATCCTTTAGAACAATATTTGCTAGACCATGAAAATGATATGTTCATGAATGAAAGAAGGGAAATAGATGAAGTATTCTTTAAACAGGAACCTATCCTGCAACAGAATTTGCCTGTTGAAATCCTAGGGGATCCTCCTCCACCCAAGGGTCATCCCGTGTTTGAGCTTAAACCGTTGCCTGACAATCTTAAATATGCTTATCTTGATGAAAAGAAAATATATCCTCTTATTATTAGTGCTAACCTTTCAGAACATGAAGAAGAAAGATTATTGAAAACTCTGAAGAAGCACCGTGCCGCTATTGGGTATACACTTGATGATCTTAAGGGCATTAGTCCCACTCTATGTCAACATAAAATAAATTTGGAAGCGGATGCCAAACTAGTTTGTGATCCTCAACGACGTTTGAATCCTGAAATGAAAGAAGTGGTAAGAAAAGAAACACTCAAGCTTCTGGAGGCAGGTATAATTTATCCCGTTGCTGATAGTCAGTGGGTAAGTCCTGTCCATTGTGTCCCTAAGAAGGGAGGTATTACTGTTGTCCCTAACGATAAAGATGAATTGATCCCGCAAAGAATTATCACAGGCTATAGGATGGTAATTGATTTCCGCAAATTAAATAAAGCTACTAAGAAAGATCATTACCCCTTACCTTTTATTGATCAAATGCTAGAAAGATTATGCAAACATACACATTATTGCTTTCTAGATGGTTATTCTGGTTTCTCTCAAATACCCATGTCGGCTAAAGATCAGTCAAAGACTACTTTTACATGCCCTTTTGGTACTTTTGCTTATAGACGTATGCCTTTTGGTTTATGTAATGCACCTGCTACCGTTCAAAGATGCATGATGGCTATATTCTCTGAATTTTGTGAAAAAAATTGTGAGGTTTTCATGGACGATTTTTCCGTCTATGGTTCCTCTTTTGATGATTGCTTGAGCAGTCTTGATCGAGTTTTGCAGAGATGTGAAGAAACTAATCTTGTCTTGAACTGGGAAAAGTGCCACATTATGGTTAATGAAGGTATTGTTTTGGGGCACAAAGTTTCTGAAAGAGGTATTGAAGTCGATAAAGAAAAAGTTGATGCTATTGAAAAGATGCCATGTCCCAAGGACATCACAGGTATAAGAAGTTTCCTTGGTCACGCCGGATTTTATAGGAGGTTCATTAAGGACTTCTCAAAAATTTCTCGGCCTATGACTAATTTATTACAAAAAGATGTACCATTTGTCTTTGATGATGATTGTGTAGAAGCATTTGAAAAACTTAAGAAAGCATTAGTCTCCGCACCTGTTGTTCAGCCACCGGATTGGAATTTACCTTTTGAAATTATGTGTGATGCTAGTGATTATGCTGTAGGTGTTGTTCTAGGGCAAAGAGTTGATAAGAAACTAAATGTTATCCATTATGCTAGTAAGACTCTAGACAATGCTCAAAGAAACTATGCTACTACCGAAAAGGAACTTTTAGCAGTTGTATTTGCTTGTGATAAATTCAAACCCTATATTGTTGATTCTAAAGTAACTATTCACACTGATCATGCTGCTATTAAATATCTTATGGAAAAGAAAGATGCAAAACCTAGACTTATTAGATGGGTTCTCTTGATGCAAGAATTTGATTTGCATATTCTTGATAGAAAAGGAGCTGAGAACCCCGTTACAGACAACTTATCTAGGTTAGAGAATGTTCTTGATGACCCACTACCTATTGATGATAGCTTCCCTGATGAGCAATTAAATGTCATAAGCACTTCTCGTAGCACTCCATGGTATGCTGATTATGCTAATTATATTGTCGCTAAATTTATACCACCTAGCTTCACATACCAACAAAAGAAAAAGTTTTTCTATGACTTGCGACATTCCTTTTGGGATGACCCACATCTTTATAAAGAAGGAGTAGATGGTGTCATTAGACATTGTGTACCTGAGCATGAACAGGAACAGATCCTATGCAAGTGTCACTCCGAAGCTTATGGAGGACACCATGCTGGAGATAGAACTGCACATAAGGTATTGCAATCTGGTTTTTATTGGCCTACTCTCTTCAAGGATGCCCGTAAGTTTGTCTTGTCTTGTGATGAATGTCAAAGAATTGGTAATATTAGTAGATGTCAAGAAATGCCTATGAATTATTCGCTTGTTATTGAACCATTTGATGTTTGGGGCTTTGATTATATGGGACCTTTTCCTGCCTCTAATGGTTACACACATATTTTAGTTGCTGTTGATTACGTTACTAAGTGGTAGAAGCTATTCCAACTAGTAGTGCTGATCATAACACTTCTATTAAAATGCTTAAAGAAATTATTTTTCCGAGGTTTGGAGTCCCTAGATATCTTATGACTGATGGTGGTTCACATTTTATTCATGGTGCTTTCCGTAAGATGCTTGCTAAGTATGACGTTAATCATAGGATTGCATCTCCTTATCACCCGCAGTCTAGTGGTCAAGTAGAATTGAGCAATAGAGAGCTCAAATTAATTTTGCAAAAGACTGTTAATAGGTCTAGAAAGAATTGGTCCAAGAAACTGGACGACATATTATGGGCCTATAGAACTGCATATAAAAATCCTATGGGTATGTCTCCGTATAAAATGGTTTATGGAAAAGCATGTCACTTACCTCTCGAACTAGAACATAAGGCATATTGGGCTATTAAAGAGCTCAACTATGATTTCAAATTGCCGGTGAGAAGAGGTTATTTGATATTAGCTCCCTTGATGAATGGAGAACCCAAGCTTATGAAAATACCAAGTTGTTTAAAGAAAAAGTTAAAACATGGCATGACAAAAGGATACAAAAGCGTGAGTTTAATGTAGGTGATCATGTATTGCTATACAACTCTCGTTTAAGATTTTTTGCAGGAAAACTTCTCTCTAAATGGGAAGGTCCCTACGTTATCGAGGAGGTCTATCGTTCCGGTGCCATAAAAATCAACAACTTCGAAGGCATAAATCCGAAGGTGGTAAACGGTCAAAGGATCAAACACTATATCTCAGGTAATCCTATAAATGTTGAAACCAATATTATTGAAACTGTCACCCCGGAGGAATACATAAGGGACACTTTCTAGACCGTTTCAGACTCCAAAAAGGAATAGGTATGTGGTACGGTAAGTAAACCGACTCCAAAACAATTTTTAAGGCAATATTACTCCGTCTTGGAATATTTAGAAAAATAGAAAAATAAGTGGCAGTCCGGGAAGGACACGAGGCCTCCACGAGGGTGGAGGGTGCGCCCTACCCCCCTGGGCACGCCCCCCTACCTCGTGAGCACCTCGTGTGCTCTCCAGACTCCGTTTTCTTGTATGATATGTATTTTGGTCGGTAAAAATTCATTATATATACTCCCGAAGGTTTTGACTATCATATTACGAAAATCTCCCCTGTTCTTGTCTCGAGCTGTTTTTCTGACAGGTCTAGATCATCATGACTATCCCAAGTGCTTCCAAGGACAAGTTTTTCGAGAAGGTGATCAACCCTTACCTCGCGGAGGTGCTGCGACACCCTCAAACCATTGAGTTGCGTGATGGGTTGCTGCACATCCGCGATGTTGAGGGACCCAAGGGAACCGAAAGCATGGAGTCGAGGCTCGAAGCAATGGAGCAACAAGTTTTCAAATGCCAGGGGATGGTGTGGAATCAACGCTAGCCACAAGATGCTCGCGGAGTTCACCAACAACTACGAGCCGGATGCCAAGAACACCGAGGAGGCAATCTTTAAGCTACAAGAGAAGATCGAGCACCTCCAAGCCCAAATTTATGATCTGCAAAATCAAAACTGTGAGTATGAATATAGATTCAAAAGGATGAGTTTGGCTGCAGATTTTGAGGATTCCAAAGACTCTATCATCCTTGTATGATGGTGAGCCTATGCCATGGAAGTTGGACGACAAGCCTGCATCTTCGACAACACCTCCACCACCACCAACAAAGAAGGAGACATAATCACATGGTATGGACACTCCCCTTGGCAACTGCCAAGCTTGGGGGAGGTGCCCTGGTATCGTATCACCCTCACAACTCCTATACTTACCGTTTTTCTTACTTTGATCCTATTAGTAGTATCTTGATTTAGTAGAATAAAGTCATGGCATGATCTAGTTTTGAGCTTTGCTTTATGATCCTTCTTTGTAATCGAGTCCATGAGCTATATAATAAAGATTAGTGTTGAGTCAAGGGCTTGATTATTTTGCCATGATCTTGGGTGAATAGAAGAAAAGAATAAAAAGAATCAAAAAGTCCATATTGATCTTATTGAAAGTAATGACTTCACATAGAGAGAGTATGATGATTAAAAGTTGTTGGGAGTTGGCAAATATAGCTTTGGTCATCGTTGCAATTAATAGGAAGTAATAAGGAAAGAGAGGTTTCACATATAGATATATTATCATTGACATCTTTTATGATTGGGAGCACTCATTAAAATATGACATGCTAAAGAGTTGAGGCTGGACAAGGAAGACAACATAATGAGTTATGTTTTCTTATATCCGAGATAAAGTATGTTGTCATGGATCCTCTAACGTGTTGAGCTTGCCTTTCCCCCTCATGCTAGCCAAATTCTTAGCACCAAGTAGAAATACTACTTGTGCTTCCAAATACCCTTAAACCAGTTTTGCCATGAGAGTCCACCATATCTACCTATGGATTGAGTAAGATCCTTCAAGTAAGTTGTCATCGGTGCAAGAAATAAAAATTGCTCTCTAAATATGCATGACTTATTAGTGAGGAGAAAATAAGCTTTGTACGAACTTGTTGTGGACGTAATAAAAGCGACGAACTGCATAATAAAGGTCCATATACAAGGGGCAATATAAAGTGATGTTCTTTTGCATTAAGATTTTGTGCATCAACCCCAAACGCGCATGACAACCTCTGCTTCCCTCCGCGAAGGGCCTATCTTTTACTATTATCCTCTACCTTATGCAAGAGTCATGGTGATCTTCACCTTTTTTTTCATTTTATCCTTTGGCAAGCTCAGCATGTTGGAAAGAGTATGATATATATATCTAATTGGATGTAGGGGAGCATGAATTGTTATTGTTGACATTACCCTTGAGGTAAAAGGTTGTGGGGCAAAACTATAAGCCCCTATCTTTCTTTGTGTCCGATTAAAACTCTGTAACCACAAGTATCGCATGAGTTTTAGCAATTATGAAGGACTAAGTGATAGTTGAGTATGTGGACTTGCTTTTAAGCTCTGACATAGACTCTTTCCGATGTTATGATAAATTGCAATTGTTTCAATGACTGAGACTATAATTTGTTGGTGCTCAATAAGGTTTCTGATTCATACTTTTTGCTTTGTGAAAAGATCATCACTTGAACATAAGTAAACATATGACAAAATCTTTATATGTTGCTATTATGGAAATAATCATGATGCCTACATGCCCGTATCTTATTTTTTTATCGACGCCTCTACCTCTAAACATGAGGACATATTTATTGTTATCGGCTTTTCGCTTGAGGACAAGCGAGGTCTAAGCTTGGGGGAGTTGATATGTCCATTTTGCATCATGCTTTTATATCAATATTTATTGCATTATGGGCTGTTATTTCACGTTATGTCACAATACTTATGGCTATTCTCTCTTATTTTACAAGGTTTACATGAAGAGGGAGAATGCCGGCAGCTGGAATTCTGGGCTGGAAAAGAAGCAAATATTGGAGGCCTATTCTGCGTAACTCCAAAAGTCCTGAAACTCCACGGAATATCTTAAAATAAATAAATAAAAAACGTCGCCAAAGATGAAGGCCAGGGGGCCCACACCCTACTCACGAGGGTGTTGGAAATATGCCCTAGAGGCAATAATAAATTGATTATTATTATATTTCCTTGTTCATGATAATCGTTTATTATCCATGCTAGAATTGTATTGATAGGAAACTCAGATACATGTGTGGATACATAGACAACACCATGTCCCTAGTAAGCCTCTAGTTGACTAGCTCGTTGATCAATAGATGGTTACGGTTTCCTGACCATGGACATTGGATGTCGTTGATAACGGGATCACATCATTAGGAGAATGATGTGATGGACAAGACCCAATCCTAAGCCTAGCACAAGATCATGTAGTTCGTATGCTAAAGCTTTTCTAATGTCAAGTATCATTTCCTTAGACCATGAGATTGTGCAACTCCCGAATACCGTAGGAGTGCTTTGGGTGTGCCAAACATCACAACGTAACTGGGTGGCTATAAAGGTACACTACGGGTATCTCTGAAAGTGTCTGTTGGGTTGGCACGAATCGAGATTGGGATTTTGTCACTCCGTGTAAACGGAGAGGTATCTCTGGGCCCACTCGGTAGGACATCATCATAATGTGCACAATGTGACCAAGGGGTTGATCACGGGATGATGTGTTACGGAACGAGTAAAGAGACTTGCCGGTAACGAGATTGAACAAGGTATCGGTATACCGACGATCGAATCTCGGGCAAGTACCATACCGCTAGACAAAGGGAATTGTATACGGGATTGATTGAGTCCTTGACATCGTGGTTCATCCGATGAGATCATCGTGGAACATGTGGGAGCCAACATGGGTATCCAGATCCCGCTGTTGGTTATTGACCGGAGAACATCTCGGTCATGACTACATGTCTCCCGAACCCGTAGGGTCTACACACTTAAGGTTCGATGACGCTAGGGTTATAAAGGAAGTTTGTATGTGGTTACCGAATGTTGTTCGGAGTCCCGGATGAGATCCCGGACGTCACGAGGAGTTCCGGAATGGTCCGGAGGTAAAGATTTGTATATAGGAAGTCCTGTTTCGGCCATCGGGACAAGTTTCGGGGTCATCGGTATTGTACCGGGACCACCGGAAGGGTCCCGGGGGCCCACCGGGTGGGGCCACCTGCCCCGGGGGGCCACATGGGCTGTAGGGGATGCGCCTTGGCCTACATGGGCCAAGGGCACCAGCCCCTAGAGGCCCATGCGCCAAGATATAGAAAAAAGGGGAGAGTCCTAAAGGGGGAAGGCACCTCCGAGGTGCCTTGGGGAGGATGGACTCCTCCCCCCCTCTTAGCCGCACCCCTTTCTTGGAGGAAGGGGCAAGGCTGCGCCTCCCCCCTCTCCCCTGCCCCTATATATAGTGGAGGGGAGGGAGGGCATCCATACCTGAGCCCTTGGCGCCTCCCTCCCTCCCGTGACACCTCCTCCTGTCCCGTAGGTGCTTGGCGAAGTCCTGCATGATTGCCACGCTCCTCCATCACCACCATGCCGTTGTGCTGCTGCTGGATGGAGTCTTCCTCAACCTCTCCCTCTCTCCTTGCTGGATCAAGGCGTGGGAGACATCGTCGAGCTGTACGTGTGTTGAACGCGGAGGTGCCGTCCGTTCGGCACTAGGATCATCGGTGATCTGAATCACGACGAGTACGACTCCATCAACCCCGTTCACTTGAACGCTTCCGCTTAGCGATCTACAAGGGTATGTAGATGCACTCTCCTTCCCCTCGTTGCTAGTCTCTCCATAGATAGATCTTGGTGACACGTAGGAAAATTTTGAATTTCTGCTACGTTCCCCAACAGTGGCATCATGAGCTAGGTCTATTGCGTAGATTCTTTGCACGAGTAGAACACAAAGTAGTTGTGGGCGTCGATATTGTTCAATATGCTTGCCGTTACTAGTCTTATCTTGATTCGGCGGCATCGTGGGATGAAGCGGCCCGGACCAACCTTACACGTACGCTTACGTGAGACCGGTTCCACCGACAAACATGCACTAGTTGCATAAGGTGGCTGGCGGGTGTCTGTCTCTCCCACTTTAGTCGGATCGGATTCGATGAAAAGGGTCCTTATGAAGGGTAAATAGCAATTGGCCTATCACGTTGTGGTTCATGCGTAGGTAAGAAACGTTCTTGCTAGAAACCCATAGCAGCCACGTAAAACATGCAAACAACAATTAGAGGACGTCTAACTTGTTTTTGCAGGGTATGCTATGTGATGTGATATGGCCAAAAAGGATGTGATGAATGATATATGTGATGTATGAGATTGATCATGTTCTTGTAATAGGAATCACGACTTGCATGTCGATGAGTATGACAACCGGCAGGAGCCATAGGAGTTGTCTTTATTTATTTGTGACCTGCGTGTCAACTTAAACGTCATGTAATTACTTTACTTTATTGCTAACCGTTAGCCATAGTAGTAGAAGTAATAGTTGGCGAGGCAATTTCATGAAGACACGATGATGGAGATCATGATGATGGAGATCATGGTGTCATGCCAGTGACGATGATGATCATGGAGCCCCGAAGATGGAGATCAAAAGGAGCAAAGTGATGATGGCCATATCATGTCACTATTTGATTGCATGTGATGTTTATCATGTTTATACATCTTATTTGCTTAGAATGATGGTAGTAAATAAGATGATCCCTTACAACAATTTCAAGAAGTGTTCTCCCCTAACTGTGCACCGTTGCGACAGTTCGTGTTTCGAAGCACCACGTGATGATCGGGTGTTAGATTCTAACGTTCACATACAACGGGTGTAAGACAGATTTACACACGCGAAACACTTAGGGTTAACTTGACGAGCCTAGCATGTACAGACATGGCCTCGGAACATGGAGACCGAAAGGTCGAACATGAGTCGTATAGAAGATACGATCAACATGAAGATGTTCACCGATGATGACTAGTCCGTCTCACGTGATGATCGGACACGGCCTAGTTTGACTCGGATCATGTATCACTTAGATGACTAGAGGGATGTCTATCTGAGTGGGAGTTCATAAGATGAACTTAATTATCCTGAACATAGTCAAAAGGTTTATGCAAATTATGTCGTAGCTCACGCTATAGTTCTACTCTTTAGATATGTTCCTAGAGAAAAATTAGTTGAAAGTTGATAGTAGCAATTATGCGGACTAGGTCCGTAAACTGAGGATTGTCCTCATTGCTTCATAGAAAGCTTATGTCCTTAATGCACCGCTCAGTGTGATGAACCCCAAACGTCGTTTGTACACGTTTTGATAACTACGTGATAGTTCAGTGAAACGGTTTAGAGTTGAGGCACCAAAGACGTTTTTCGAAATGTCGCGGAACATACGAGATGTTTCGAGGGCTGAAATTGGGATTTCAGGCTCGTGCCCACGTCAAGAGGTATGAGACCTCCGACGATTTTCTTAGCCTGCAAACTAAGGGAGAAAAGCTCAATCGTTGAGCTTGTGCTCAGATTGTCTGAGTGCGACAATCACTTGAATCGAATGGGAGTTGATCTTCCAGATGAGATAGTGATGTTTCTCCAAAGACATTGCCACCAAGCTGCTAGAGCTTCGTGATGAACTATAATATATCAGGGATAGATATGGTGATCCTTGAGGTACTCGCGATGTTTGACACCGCGAAAGTAGAAATCAAGAAGGAGCATCAATTGTTGATGGTTGGTGAAACCACTAGTTTCAAGAAGGGCAAGGGCAAGAAGGGATACTTCATGAAACGGCAAATCAGCTGCTGCTCCAGTGAAGAAACCCAAGGTTGAACCCAAACCCGAGACTAAGTGCTTCTGTAATAAGGGGAACAACCACTAGAGCAGAATTACCCTAGATACTTGGTAGATAAGAAGGCTGGCAAGGTTGATAGAAGTATATTGGATATACATTGTGTTAATGTGTACTTTGCTAGTACTCCTAGTAGCACCAGGGTATTAGATACCGGTTCGGTTGCTAAGTGTTAGTAACTCGAAACAAAAGGCTACGGAATAAACGGAGACTAGCTAAAGGTGAGCTGACGATATGTGTTGGAAGTGTTTCCAAGTTTGATGTGATCAAACATCGCACGCTCCCTCTACCATCAAGATTAGTATTGAACCTGAATGGTTTATTGAATCTCGATCGTAGTGATACACATTTTCATGCCAAAAGATAGTAATGATAGTACCACTTACTGGTGGCACTGCCATGTAAGTCATATTGGTTTAAAACGCATGAAGAAGCTCCATGTTGATGGATCTTTGGACTCACTCATTTTTGAAAAGTTTGAGACATGCGAACCATGTCTATTGGTGTATACGCATGAAGAAACTCCATGCAGATGGATCGTTTGGACTCACTTGATTTTGGATCACTTGAGATATGCAAATCATACCACATAGGCAAGATGACTGAAAAGCCTCGGTTTCAGTAAAATGGAACAAGATAGCAACTTGTTGGAAGCAACACATTTTGATGTGTGCAGTCCAATGAGTGCTAAGGCATGCAGTGAATATCGTTATGTTCTTACTTCACAGATGATTCGAGTAGATGCTGAGAATATTTACTTGATGAAACACAAGTCTGAATTATTGAATGGTTCAAGTAATTTCAGAGTGAAGTAGAAGATCATTGTGACAAGAGGATAAAATGTCTATGATATGATCATAGAGATGAGTATCTGAGTTACGAGTTTTGGCACACAATTAAGACATTGTGGAAATTGTTTCACAACTGATACAGCCTGGAACACCATAGTGTGATGGTGTGTCCAAACGTCATAGTTGCACCCTATTGGATATGGTGCATACCATGATGTCTCTTATCGAGTTACCACTATCGTTCATGGGTTAGGCATTAGAGACAACCACATTCACTTTAAATAGGGCACCACATAATTTCGTTGAGACGACACCGTATGAACTATGGTTTGGAGAAAACTAAGTTGTCGTTTCTTGAAAGTTTGGGGCTGCGACGCTTATGTGAAAAGGTTTCAGGTTGATAAGCTCGAACCCAAAGCAGATAAAATGCATCTTCATAGGACACCCAAAAACAGTTGAGTATACATCCTAATTCAGATCTGAAAGCAATAGGGATTGTTTCTTGAATCGGGTCCTTTTTCGAGGAAAGGTTTCTCTCGAAAAGTTGAGTGGGAGGATGGTGGAGACTTGATGAGGTTATTGAACTGTCACTTCAACAAGTGTGTAGCAGGGCACAGGAAGTTGTTCCTGTGGCACGTACACCAACTGAAGTGGAAGCTTATGATAGTGATCATGAAACTTCGGATCGAGTCACTACCAAACCTCGTGGGATGACAAGGATGCGTACTACTTCAGAGTGGTACGTAATCCTGTCTTGGAAGTCATGTTGCTAGACAACAATGAACCTACGAGCTATGGAGAAGCGATGGTGGGCCCGGATTCCGATAAATGGCTCAAGGCCATAAAACCCGAGAGAGGATCCATGTATGAAAACAAAGTGTAGACTTTGGAAGAACTACTTGATGGTCGTAAGGCTGTTAGGTACATATGGATTTTGAAAGGAAGACAGACAATGATGGTAAGTGTCACCATTGAGAAAGCTCGACTAGTCGTTAAGATGTTTTTCGACAAGTTCAAGGAGTTGACTACGATGAGACTTTCTCACTCGTAGCGATGCTAAGAGTCTGTTGGAATTATATTAGCAATTACTGCATTATTTATGAAATCTTGCAGATAGGATGTCAAAACATTGTTTCCTCGAAGATTCTTGAGGAAAGGTTGTATATGTGATACAACCGGAAGGTTTTGTCTATCCTGAAATATGCTAATAAGTATGCAAAGCTCCAGCAATCCTTTTGAGGACTGGAGTGAGCATCTCGGAGTTGGAATGTATGCTTTGATGATGATCAAAGATTTTGGGTGTATACAAAGTTTATGAGAAACTTGTATTTCCAAAGAAGTGAGTGGGAGCACTATAGAATTTCTGACGAGTATATGTTGTTGACATATTAATGATCAGAAATGACGTAGAATTTCTAGAAAGCATATAGGGTTATTTGGAAAGTGTTTTCAATGGAAAACCTAGATTAAGCTACTTGAACATTGAGCATCAAGATCTATAAGGATAGATCAAAACGCTTAATAGTACTTTCAAATGAGCACATGCCTTGACGTAATCTTGAAGGTGTTCAAGATGGATCAGTCAAAAAAAGGAGTTCTTGCCTGAGTTGTAAGGTATGAAGTTAAGACTTAAAGCTCGACCATGGCAGAATAGAGAGAAAGGAACGAAGGTCGTCCCCTATGCTTAAGACATAGGCTCTACAGTATGCTATGCTGTGTACCGCACCTGAAGTGTGCTTTACCATGAGTCAGTCAAGGGGTACAAGAGTGATCCAAGAATGGATCACAGGACAACGGTCAAAGTTATCCTTAGTAACTAGTGGACTAAGGAATTTTCTCAATTATGGAGGTGGTAAAAGAGTTCGTCGTAAAGGGTTACGTCGATGCAAGCTTAACACCTATCCGGATAGCTCTGAGTAGAGATACCGGATACGTATAATGGAGCAACAATTTAGAATAGCTCCAAGTAGAACAGTTATTTGGAATAGCTCCAAATAGAACGTGGTAGCTACATCTAGGAGATGACATAGAGATTTGTAAAGCACACACGGATCTGAAAGGTTCAGACCCGTTGACTATAACCTCTCTCACAAGCATAACATGATCAAACCCAGAACTCATCGAGTGTTAATCACATGGTAAATGTGAACTAGATTATTGACTCTAGTAAACTCTTTGGGTGTTAGTCACATGGGGATGTGACCTTGAGTGTTAATCACATATCGATGTGAACTAGATTATTGACTCTAGTGCAAGTGGGAGACTGTTGGAAATATGCCCTAGAGGCAATAATAAATTGATTATTATTATATTTCCTTGTTCATGATAATCGTTTATTATCCATGCTAGAATTGTATTGATAGGAAACTCAGATACATGTGTGGATACATAGACAACACCATGTCCCTAGTAAGCCTCTAGTTGACTAGCTCGTTAATCAATAGATGGTTACGGTTTCCTCACCATGGACATTGGATGTCATTGATAACGGGATCACATCATTAGGAGAATGATGTGATGGACAAGACCCAATCCTAAGCCTAGCACAAGATCATGTAGTTCGTATGCTAAAGCTTTTCTAATGTCAAGTATCATTTCCTTAGACCATGAGATTGTGCAACTCCCGGATACCGTAGGAGTGCTTTGGGTGTGCCAAACATCACAACGTAACTGGGTGGCTATAAAGGTACACTACGGGTATCTCTGAAAGTGTCTGTTGGGTTGGCACGAATCGAGATTGGGATTTTGTCACTCCGTGTAAACGGAGAGGTATCTCTGGGCCCACTCGGTAGGACATCATCATAATGTGCACAATGTGACCAAGGGGTTGATCACGGGATGATGTGTTACGGAACGAGTAAAGAGACTTGCCGGTAACGAGATTGAACAAGGTATCGGTATACCGACGGTCGAATCTCGGGCAAGTACCATACCGCTAGACAAAGGGAATTGTATACGGGATTGATTGAGTCCTTGACATCGTGGTTCATCCGATGAGATCATCGTGGAACATGTGGGAGCCAACATGGGTATCCAGATCCCGCTGTTGGTTATTGACCGGAGAACATCTCGGTCATGACTACATGTCTCCCGAACCCGTAGGGTCTACACACTTAAGGTTCGATGACGCTAGGGTTATAAAGGAAGTTTGTATGTGGTTACCGAATGTTGTTCGGAGTCCCGGATGAGATCCCGGACGTCACGAGGAGTTCCGGAATGGTCCGGAGGTAAAGATTTGTATATAGGAAGTCCTGTTTCGGCCATCGGGACAAGTTTCGGGGTCATCGGTATTGTACCGGGACCACCGGAAGGGTCCCGGGGGCCCACCGGGTGGGGCCACCTGCCCCGGGGGGCCACATGGGCTGTAGGGGGTGCGCCTTGGCCTACATGGGCCAAGGGCACCAGCCCCTAGAGGCCCATGCGCCAAGATATAGAAAAAAGGGGAGAGTCCTAAAGGGGGAAGGCACCTCCGAGGTGCCTTGGGGAGGATGGACTCCTCCCCCCCTCTTAGCCGCACCCCTTTCTTGGAGGAAGGGGCAAGGCTGCGCCTCCCCCCTCTCCCCTGCCCCTATATATAGTGGAGGGGAGGGAGGGCATCCATACCTGAGCCCTTGGCGCCTCCCTCCCTCCCGTGACACCTCCTCCTGTCCCGTAGGTGCTTGGCGAAGCCCTGCATGATTGCCACGCTCCTCCATCACCACCACGCCGTTGTGCTGCTGCTGGATGGATTCTTCCTCAACCTCTCCCTCTCTCCTTGCTGGATCAAGGCGTGGGAGACATCGTCGAGCTGTACGTGTGTTGAACGCGGAGGTGCCGTCCGTTCGGCACTAGGATCATCGGTGATCTGAATCACGACGAGTATGACTCCATCAACCCCGTTCACTTGAACGCTTCCGCTTAGCGATATACAAGGGTATGTAGATGCACTCTCCTTCCCCTCGTTGCTAGTCTCTCCATAGATAGATCTTGGTGACACGTAGGAAAATTTTGAATTTCTGCTACGTTCCCCAACAGAGGGTGCCCCCCGGGGTGCGCCCCCCTACCTCGTGGGCCCCCTGGTGGCTCTCCGACACCCATCTTCTCCTATATGAAGTCTTTCGATGAGAAAAAAACAAGAAGCAACCTTTCGGGACGAGACTCCGCCGCCACGAGGCGGAACCTTGGCGGAACCAATCTAGGGCTCCTGCGGAGCTGTTCTGCCGGGGACACTTCCCTCCAGGAGGGGGAAATCATCACCATCGGCATCACCAATGCTCCTCTCATCAGGAGAGGGAAATCTCCATCAACATCTTCACCAGCACCATCTCATCTCCAAACCCTAGTTCATCTCTTGTATCCAATTCTTGTCTCCAAGTCCGGGATTGGTGCTAGTAGGTTGCTAGTAGTGTTGATTACTCCTTGTAGTTGATGCTAGTTTGTTTATTTGGTGGAAGATCATATGTTTAGATCCTTTATGCATATTATTACCCCTCTGATTATGAACATGATTATGCTTTGTGAGTAGTTATGTTTGTTCCTGAGGACAAGGGAGAAATCTTGCTATTAGTAGTCATGTGAATTTGGTATTCGTTCAATATTTTGATAAGATGTATGTTTTCTAGCCTCTAGTGGTGTTATGTGAACATCGACTACATAACACTTCACCATTATTTGGGCCTAGAGGAAGGCATTGGGAAGTAATAAGTAGATGATGGGTTGCTAGAGTGATAGAAGCTTAAACCCTAGTTTATGCGTTGCTTCGTAAGGGGCTGATTTGGATCCATATGTTTCATGCTATGGTTAGGTTTACCTTAATACTTTTGTTGTAGTTGCGGATGCTTGCAATAGAGGTTAATCATAAGTGGAATGCTTGTTCAAGTAAGAACAGCACCCAAGCACCGGTCCACCCACATATCAAATTATCAAAGTACCGAATGCGAATCATATGAGCATGATGAAAACTAGCTTGACGATATTCCCATGTGTCCTCGGGAGCGCTTTTCCTATTATAAGAGTTTGTCCAGGCTTGTCCTTTGCTACAAAAAGGATTGGGACACCTTGCTGCACTTTATTTACTTTTTTACTTGTTGCTCGTTACAACTTATCTTATCACAAAACTATCTGTTACCACTTATTTCAGTACTTGCAGAGAATACCTTGCTGAAAAACTGCTTATCATTTCCTTCTGCTCCTCATTGGGTTCGACACTCTTACTTATCTAAAGGACTACGATAGATCCCCTATACTTGTGGGTCATCAGTGGGCCTTAACCCACAGGTCTTTTCCCAGGATCTTACCTGGCTCTTCTAATTATTCCGAAGCCATTCCAAATTCTTTTCAAGTGTGACATAAGAATGGATCCCATCAGTCACATGCCTTCTCCAAGATCTCTTTCAAATTCTTTTCGTTGTTGGCTCAACCCCTTCTCTTTTCATTCTTCCGGAGTATCTCAGTAGTTTTGGTGGTGTTTTCCGTCGTCATTTGAAGACCGAAGAAGAGTTTTTCCTCTAAATCTTGTATGTTCTCTCGAAGATTCGTGGTTCTAGCTTCATATTATCCTCTCTAATTATTCCATTTGTCAGATATTTTTTCTTAACCATATGGAGTATGTCAGGAGTTGTTTTCCCGTTTCTTTTCACCGGAGGCCATCATCCCAGAATAATTCTTAGTCCTCGCATTTCAGCTACCGTTATCCAATTATGTCGGTGCTTCGTTCAAGTGCTCTTTAATCAGTTCGAGTTCTTCCCGTTCTTTTGCATCTAAATTCCCTCTAGAATATTTGTTCTTCTAATTCTTCCCACTGATTCATTCTCCTTCATCAGTCATTTTCGAATTCTTACGGTGGTTCGTTCAAGATTCTTTTCCTTGATTATCATATTAATTCATTCGTTATTTCCAACCCTACCGGTGGTTCATGAAGATTTTCTCAAGTTTTGCGTCATATTCCCCTTAATCCTTTTCAACAAGAATAAGTTGCATGCCAAATCCGGTTGTCATCAATTAAATTTGATGAGGATAAGCATAACGTAATTCTTATTCTTATTTCATCATCGTCAAGTAATCCCTTTTCTTCGGAGTTTGTTCTCGATGAATAAATTCTAGCTCCAAGTGTTTTCATATTTTCTTTTCCGGAGTTCAAAATTACCTCAGCTATCTCGTCGGAACCTCCATCTAAATCATCGCAAGGCTCATCTTATTCTTTCATCCTTCATTCTATCTCATCATCCTTTTATTACCGGAATTCTTCATGGTGGTTCTTCATGATTTAATTCATTCTTCAAGAGTCATCAAGATTTTGTTGGTGGAGTTCAAGTGTCTTTTCTTCTCACGTCTCGAAGTGCAATTAATTCTCCGTATTCTTCTGAAGTGGAGTTTTGCATTTTCTTCGTTCTTCTCAGCTATTCTGACATTTGGTTATGGTATAATTTCACCTAAGTTTTGAGATGTTTTTGATAAGTCCACATCAAGCTTATTCTTTTGTTGTTGATTTTCCCAACAACTCCATTCAATCCTTCCTTCTAAGTTCTTTTCATTCCACTATTTCAATTCTTTTGGAGGCATTGTGTTGTTCATCTCATCAAGTGTCATCTCATTTTGTGAAGTTCATGTTCTATTCCTTCCATTTTCAGTCGGAGTGTTGCCGAAATTCTTTTATTCATTCCTTTTCTATCTTGTTCTAACCGGAGTGGTTTCAGAGTCTATCTTGTTTCCATCAGCATTTTATTCTCATCATATTCGCCATTCATCTTTTCTAATCGGGTGCTCTCGGCTTTGTTCATCTTCTCTCTTGCGTTCTTACTTCACCTCTTCCTCTTTCTATTCCGTCTCGTTCCTAAGATCCCGGGACGAGATCTCTTGTTAGTGGAGGAGAGTTGTAACGCTCCGAGACCGATGCTCTAGTTGCCTTCCTTTTATTTTAGTTGTTGCCATGTGGTTATTGTGTTTGTTGCATTATCACAATTGTTTTGCATATTTCATTCCTCTATGTTGATGCAATGATCATGATGAGTGCCATTGCCATATTTTGCTTCCTGCATCATATTCATATCTTATTATATTGTTTGTGCCACCTTTTTTTGTTTGCCACGTTCATATCACTTTGTTATATGCTATATGTTGTGATATTGCATTTGTCATTGTTGTTGCATTTGCATCATGATCATCTTTGTAGTGTGCATATTTATCATGTGCATATTTGTTGTATGTTTGTCAACTTTTTGAACTCCTTCTCCTCATCTTCCTTGCTGTTCCAACTTGCCCTTCCAGCTAAACCATCATCAAGCGCAACACCCCATCACTAGCTTCTTCCTTTCAATTGTCACACATTTATTGCAAGTGGCATTTTCTTGTCCCAGTAAAATGTTCATTTATTTTCTGTAAACCCTACACCATGTCAACAACCTCTCTATCAAATTTTATTCTCAATTGGTCTTGATTTGGTTGGGTTCAAAAATGGCTCAAGTTTAAATTTAATTCAAACTTGAATTATTTTTATATCCTTAAAAATGTCGAAAGCAAATTATTAAAATTCTTCACAAATTCTGGACTCCGGATATATTCTCATATCTCTCTCACGCCTTCCCTTTATCTCTGAGATTTTCTCTTTTATTTTCTGTTTGAGGAAATTGAGAAAAGAAACAACAGAGGGGGAGAGAGAGTTCCAGCCGAGGCCCAGCTCCTCTCCGCGCAGCGCCGCAGCCCACCTACCCCTTCGATCCAGCCCACCAGCACCACTCCCGTGTTCATCGTCTTCCCCTTGTACGGCAGGTCATCCAGGATGTCCACGTCGACCTCCTGAGTGATTTGACGGCCGGAGAGCTACCCTAGGCCCCTATATAACATCCCCCGGTGCCCTAGTCTTCATCCTCCCTCCATTTCCCCCTTCTCTTCCTCCTGCCGCCGCCAGGTAAGGCACCGAGCTTCACGCAAACGCCATGGCCAAGAAAAGGGCGAGCTCCTCTCCGACTTGACCAGCTCGGCTCGTCCTTCTTCTTCCGCGGGAGCAACGCCCGCGTCTCCATCTTCTTCCTTGACCTCGCAAGCGTCCATTCGAGCCCGGATCGACCTCCCCCTCGATGTCTTCTTCCCCTACTTCCTCTGCTTCACGGACCCCGAGCACCATCGCCACGATCAGCACGTCTTCCCGCCGGCCACGACCACCCTCGACCTTGTACAACTCTAGCAGCACCCCCACGCCGACGATCCGCTCCTCTTAGACCTCCTCTCTCGTGCGTTTTGTTTCCGTAGACTTGTCCAGACAAGCAGGAACTCACGGTCGCCATGAGCGCCATGGCGTGAGTTCGAGTTCGTGTTTATGCCGCTACTTCTGCTCGCTGATCGCACACACCGCCGTCTGCAAACACACACACAGCCTCCATGCTCGCGTCCTTGCCAGTTTCCTCGCACGCCCGCGCACCCGCGCCGCCTTGCCGCGTTTTTCTTCCCTGCCGCTGCGCGTGTCCACATGCCCGAGCCGAGCAACGCTCGATCTCGAGCGCCCCGCATACCTCCTCTCGAGCGCGGCAAATTCCCCTTACAAATCCGCATGCCCGCCACTGCTCAGCCGCCCTCGCCGTCGTCGCGTTTGCTCGCCGGCAACCATGGCCGAAGCAAGGCTCAGCCTTGCGCCCGCACCCTCACATGCTCGCACACACGCATCACAACCCATCACCCTGTATGCTCCATCCAGGGAGCAGCAGCTCCGTGCAGCTCCATGACATGGCCGGCCCTTGCTTCCCGAGCACGTCGGAAGGCAAGTCCGGTGTGGTGGCTCTGCCTCCTCTGCTTCCTTGCACGCACGCGCGTCCTCTGCACATGTGTGCCCCATAGCTGCTACACTCACCTATTTCTGCACCCCCGCCTTCAGCCCGTGCTTGCGACGGTCGCCGTCTTGCTCGTCGGCGTCATCACCCAGTTCCTCTATGATCCACGAAGAAGAAGGCCTGGCCTTTGATTCGGTTCAAGTTTAGCCACGCCCTAGTTATGCACAATCATGCAGCGGCATCGCACTGGTCAGAGCTCTGCTCCTCTATCCAGGAGGTTCAGGGTTCAATCCCCGGTTCTCCAGATTCTTTTTAGTCCCTGCTTCTCTGTTTTAATTCGAGCACACACACCCATAGCCGGTTGGGCTCGATTCCACTTCTGGGCCGCTACACTCTAATGCTTCGGGCCCGTGCATATTTTTTTCCCAGTCTGTGTACTTTAGCATTTTCTAATGCATTTTTATTTACGAAAAATGCCCCTGTTGCATTGTTAATAACTAAATATCCATGCATCCAAATAGATCATGTCATATATGTAAAATGCTCAGTTTTTCTTGTACTTTCATAATCTCAATTGTCATCCATGTTTAACATGTTAAACTTGTTGTTTGCATTATTTTGCATGAATGACATGCTAAAATGGTTTATTTCATAACTAAATAACCGTAGCTCGGAATTAAATCTTCTTTATATGTAAATGGGGTAGAAGAATGCATAGATTAACTTGCTGCATTTTATTTTGCTGTTTAACAACATTAAAATTGTGTATAGGGCAGAACAGTACCAAATTCGAAATATGCATATGAGGATTTTCCGAAATTGTTGTTTGTTGTTCTGGCCTCATTTAAACTTGCCTAGATAGGTAGTTTTATTATGCTTCACCTCTTGCCATGTTAATCAACATTTAATTTTGTTGGGTACCTAAACGGGAGCTAACTAAATAGTTGAATGTGGTGTTTCGTCAATATGCAACTCGTTGCGTATTGGGCTTCATTTAACTTGTAGTATTGTTTGTTGCACTTTTCCATGCCATGCCTCTTTAAACGAACATGCTTCATGCTTATTTGTGCATTATGTCATGTTTATTCTTGTTTGTTTACTACGTTGTTTGCTTCTTTCAGGTTGTGCTCTTTCTCGTTAGTTCCTGTTTGTTGCGATCGTGAGGATTCGTTCGTCTACGCTTGGTTCGTCTTCGTGGCTTCATCTTCTTCATGGACTCGTTCTTCTTCCTAGCGGGATTTCAGGCAAGATGACCGTCACCTTGGATCTCATTACTATCATTGCTATGCTAGTTGCTTCTCTCTATCGCTATGCTGTGTTACCCACCACCTGCTTATTAAGCCTCCCAAATTGCCATGAACCTCTAACCTTTGTCACCCCTCCTATCAAACCGTTGTTTGGCTATGTTACCGCTTTTGCTCAGTCCCTCTTATAGCGTTGCTAGTTGCAGGTGAAGATGAAGATTGCTCCATGTTGGATTACGTTTATGTTGGGATATCACAATATCTCATATATTATTAATGCATCTATATACTTGGTAAAGGATGGAAGGCTCGGCCTTATGTCTGGTGTTTTGTTCCACACTTGCCGCCTTAGTTTCCGTCATCCCGGATTTTGCATCCCTAACGCGGTTGGGTGATTTATGGGACCCCCTCGACAGTTCGCTTTGAACAAAACTCCTCCAGCAAGGCCCAACATGTTGGGGAACGTAGCAGAAATTCAAAATTTTCCTACGAGTCACCAAGATCTATCTATGGAGAGACTAGCAATGAGAGATAGGGGAGTGCATCTACATACCCTTGTAGATCGCTAAGCGGAAGCGTTCAAGAGAACGGGGTTGAAGGAGTCGTACTCGTCGTGATCCAAATCACCGGAGATCCTAGTGCCGAACGGACGGCACCTCCGCGTTCAACACACGTGCAGCTCGGTGATGTCTCCCATGCCTTGATCCAGCAAGGAGAGAGGGTGAGGTTGGGGAAGACTCCGTCTAGCAGCAGCACGATGGCGTGGTGGTGGTGGAGGGGCGTGGCAGTCCTGCAGGGCTTCGCCAAGCACCGCGGGAGAGGAGGAGTACTTGGGAGAGGGGGAGGGATGCGCCAGAACTTGGGGTTCGGCTGCCCTCCCACCCCTCCACTATTTATAGGTGGGGAGAGAAGGGGGCCGGCCCCCTTAGATCCCATCTAGGGTTGGGGGCGGCTGCCAAGGGGGCGAGGAGTGCCTCCCAAGTCAAGTGGAGGCCCCCCCTTAGGGTTTCCCCTCTCCCATGCGCATGAGCCTTGGGGGGGCTGGTGCCCCTGGCCCATTAAGGCTAGGGCGCCCCCTTACAGCCCATGCCACTGTATTGGACGTGGTGGAACAATTTCCGGACCTCCGGACCCCTCTGGAATCCTCTGGAACCTTCTGGAAGCTTCCCGATACAATACCAGAAAAACCTGAACTTTTCCCGGAACCCGAACAACAACTTTCCATATATAAATCTTTACCTTTGGACCATTCCGGAACTCCTCGTGACGTCCGGGATCTCATCCGGGACTCCGAACAACATTCGGTAACCACGTATATATATTCCCTATAACCCTAGCATCGTCGAACCTTAAGTGTGTAGACCCTACGAGTTCGGGAACCATGCAGACATGACCGAGACGTTCTCCGGTCAATAACCAACAGCGGGATCTGAATACCCATGTTGGCTCCCAAATGTTCCACGCTGATCTCATCAGATGAACCACGATGTCAAGGACTCAATCGATCCCGTATACAATTCCCTTTGTCCAGCGGTATTATACTTGCCCGAGATTCGATCGTCGATATCCCGATACCTTGTTCAATCTCGTTACCGGCAAGTCTCTTTACTCGTTCCGTAACACATCATCCCATGATCAACCCCTTGGTCACATTGTGCACATTATGATGATGTCCTACCGAGTGGGCCCAGAGATACCTCTCCGTCAACCGGAGTGACAAATCCCAGTCTCGATTCGTGCCAACCCAACAGTCACTTTCGGAGATACCCGTAGTGCACCTTTATAGCCACCCAGTTACGTTGTGACGTTTGGTACACCCAAAGCATTCCTATGGTATCCGGGAGTTGCACAATCTCATGGTCTAAGGAAATGATACTTGACATTATAAAAGCTTTAGCATACGAACTACACGATCTTTGTGCTAGGCTTAGGATTGGGTCTTGTCCATCACATCATTCTCCTAATGATGTGATCCCGTTATCAACGACATCCAATGTCCATGGTCAGGAAACCGTAACCATGTATTGATCAACGAGCTAGTCAATTAGAGGCTTACTAGGGACATGGTGTTGTCTATGTACCCACACATGTATCTGAGTTTCCTATCAATACAATTATAGCATGGATAATAAACGATTATCGTGAACAAGGAAATATAATAATAACCAATTTATTATTGCCTCTAGGGCATATGTCCAACAGTCTCCCACTTGCACTAGAGTCAATAATCTAGTTCACATCGCCATGTGATTAACACTGATAGGTCACATCGCCATGTGACCAACATCCAAAGACTTTACTAGTGTCACTAAACTAGTTCACATCACCATGTGATTAAGACTCAATGAGTTCTTGGGTTTTATCATGTTTTGCTTGTGAGAGAGATTTTAGTCAACGGGTCTGCAACATTCAGATCCGTATGTACTTGTCAATTCTCTATGTCATATTGTAAATGCTGCTTCCACGCTCCACTTGGAGCTATTCCAAATGGTTGCCCCACTATACGTATCCGGTTTGCTACTCAGAGTCACTCGGATAGCTGTTAAAGCTTGCATCGACGTAACCCGTTACGCCGAACTCTTTATCACCTCCATAATCGAGAAACATGTCCTTATTTACTCCAAGGACAATTTTTGACCGCTGTCCAATGATCCCCATTCCTGGATCATTCTTTTACCCCTTGAATGACTCATGGCAAGGCACAATTCCGGTGCGGTACACAACATAGCATACTATAGAGCCTACGTCTGAAGCATAGGGGACGGCCTTCGTCCTTTGTCTCTCTTCTACCGTGGTCGAGCTTTAACTCTTAACTTCATACCTTACAAGTCAGGAAAGAACTCCTTCTTGACTGATCCATCTTGAACACCTTCAAGATCATGTCAAGGTATGTGCTCATTTGAAAGTACCATTTAGCGGCTTTTGATCTATCCTCATAGATCTTGATGCTCAATGTTCAAGCAGCTTAATCCAGGTTTTCTATTGAAAACACCTTTCAAATAACCCTATATGCTTTCCAGAAATTCTACATCATTTCTGATCAACAATATGTCAACAACATATACTCATCAGAAATTCTATAGTGCTCCCACTCACTTCTTTGGAAATACAAGTTTCTCATAAACTTTGTATAAACCCAAAATCTTTGATCATCTCATCAAAGCGTACATTCCAACTCCGAGATGCTTACTCCAGTCCTTAGAAGGACTACTGGAGCTTTGCATACTTGTTAGCGTCTTTCAGGATTGTCAAAGCCTTCTGGTTGTATCACATACAACCTTTCCTCAAGAAAACCATCGAGGAAACAATGTTTTGACATTCTATCTGCAAGATTTCATAAATAATGCAGTAACTGCTAATCCAATTCCAACAGACTCTTAGCATCGCTACGAGTGAGAAAGCCTCACCGTAGTCAACTCCTTGAACTTGTCGGAAAACATCTTAATGACAAGTTGAGCTTTCTTAATGGTGATTCTTACCATCATTGTCTGTCTTCCTTTTGAAATCCATCTGTACCCAACGGCCTTACGACCATCAAGTATTTCTTCCAAAGTCATGGATCCTTTCTCGGATTTTATGGCCTCGAGCCTTTCATCGGAATCCAGGCCCACCATCGCTTCTCCGTAGCTCGTAGGTTCATTGTTGTCTAGCAACATGACCTCTAAGACAGGATTGCTTACCACTCTGAAGTAGTACGCGTCCTTGTCGACCTACGAGGTTCGGTAGTGACTTGATCCGAAGCATCATGATCACTATCATTGGCTTCCACTTCAATTGGCGTAGGTGCCACATGAACAACTTCCTGTGCCCTGCTACACACTGGTTGAAGTGATGGTCCAATAACCTCATCAAGTCTCCACCATCCTCCCACTCAATTCTTTCGAGAGAAACTTTTCCTCGAGAAAGGACCCATTTCTAGAAACAATTACTTTTGCTTTCGGATCTGAGATAGGAGGTATACCCAACCATTTTGGGTATCATATGAAGATGTATTTATCCGTTTTGGGTTCGACCTTATCACGATGAAACTTTTTCACATAAGCATCGCAGCCCCAAACTTTTAAGAAACGACAACTTAGGTTTCTCCAAACCATAGTTCAAACGGTGTCGTCTCAACGGAATTACGTGGTGCCCTATTAAAGTGAGTGCGGTTGTCTCTAATGCCTAACCCATGAACGATAGTGGTAATTCGATAAGAGACATCATGGTACGCACCATATCCAATAGGGTGCAACTATGATGTTCGGACACACCATCACACTATGGTGTTCCATGCGGTATTAATTGTGAAACAATTTCCACAATGTCTTAATTGTGTGCCAAAGCTCGTAACTCAGATACTCATCTCTATGATCATATCATAGACATTTTATCCTCTTGTCACGATGATCTCCAACTTCACTCTGAAATTACTTGAACCATTCAATAATTCAGACTTGTGTTTCATCAAGTAAATATACTCAGCATCTACTCAAATCATCCGTGAAGTAAGAACATAACGATATCCACTGCGTGCCTCGGCACTCATTGGACAACACACATCAAAATGTATTACTACCAACAAGTTGCTTTCTTGTTCCATTTCACTGAAAACGAGGCCTTTCAGTCATCTTGCCCTTGTGGTATGATTTGCATGACTCAAGTGATTCAAAATCAAGTGAGTCCAAACGATCCATCTGCATGGAGTTTCTTCATGCGTACATACCAATAGACATGGTTCGCATGTCTCATACTTTTCAAAACGAGTGAGTCTAAAGATCCATCAACATGGAGCTTCTTCATGCGTTTTATACCAATATGACTTACATAGCAGTGCCACGAGTAAGTGGTACTATCATTACTATCTTATATCTTTTGGCATGAAAATGTGTATCACTACGATCGAGATTCAATAAACCATTCATTTTAGGTGCAATACCATTGAAGGTATTATTCAAATAAATAGAGTAACCATTATTCTCCTTAAATGAATAACCGTATTGCAATAGACATAATCCAATCATGTCTATGCTCAACGCAAACACCAAATAACAATTATTTAGGTTTAACACCAATCTCGATGGTAGAGGGAGCGTGCGATGCTTGATCACATCAACCTTGGAAACACTTCCAACACATATCGTCAGCTCACCTTTAGCTAGTATCTGTTTATTCCATAGCTTTTATTTCGAGTTACTAACACTTAGCAACCGAACCGGTATCTAATACCCTGGTGCTACTAGGAGTACTAGTAAAGTACACATTAACATAATGTATATCCAATATACTTCCGTCGACCTTGCCTTCCTTCTTATCTACTAAGTATTTAGGGTGGTTCTGCTTCAGTGTCCGTTCCTCTCATTACAGAAGCACTTAGTCTCGGGTTTGGGTTCAACCTTGGGTTTTCACTAGAGCAGCAACTGTTTTGCCGTTTCATGAAGTACCCCTTCTTGCCCTTGCCCTTCTTGAAACTAATGGTTTTACTAACCATCAACAATTGATGCTCCTACTTGACTTCTACTTTCGCGCTGTCAAACATCGCAAATACTTTCAAGGATCATCATATCTATCCCTGATATGTTATAGTTCATCACGAAGCTCTAGTAGCTTGGTGGCAATGAATTTTGGAGAAACATCACTATCTCATCTGGAAGATTAACTCCCACTCGATTCAAGCGATTGTTGTACCCAGACAATCTAAGTACAAGCTCAACGATTGAGCTTTTCTCCCTTAGTTTGTAGGCTAAGAAAATCGTCGGAGGTCTTATACCTCTAGACGTGGGCACAAGCCTGAAATCCCAATTTCAGCCCTCGAAACATCTCACATGTTCCGCGACGTTTCGAAATTGTCTTTGGTGCCTCATCTCTAAACCGTTTAACTGAACTATCACGTAGTTATCAAAACGTGTATGTCAAATGTTCGCAACATCCACAGATGACGTTCGAGGTTCAGCACACCGAGCGGTGCATTAAGGACAAGGACATAAGCCTTCTACTGTCCGCATAATTGCTACTGTCAACTGTCAACTATAATTTCTCTAGGAACATATCTAAAACAGTAGAACTAAAGCGCGAGCTATGACATAATTTGCAAAGGGCTTTTGACTATGTTCAGGATAATTAAGTTCATCTAATGAACTCCCACTCAGATAGACATCCCTCTAGTCATCTAAGTGATTACATGATCCGAGTCAACTAGGTCGTGTCCAATCATCACGTGAGATGGACTAGTCACCATCGGTGAACATCTTCATGTTGATCGTATCTACTATACGACTCATGCTCGACCTTTCGGTATCTTGTGTTCCGAGGCCATGTTTGTACATGCTAGGCTCGTCAAGTTAACCTAAGTGTTTCGCGTGTGTAAATCTGGCTTACACCCATTGTATGTGAACGTTAGAATCTATCACACCCGATCATCACGTGGTGCTTCGAAACGATGAACTTTTGCAACGGTGCACAGTTAGGGGGAACACTTTCTTGAAATTTTAATGATGGATCATCTTATTTACTACCGTCGTTCTAAGGAAATAAGATGCATAAACATGATAAACATCACATGCAATCAAAAAGTGACATGATATGGCCAATATCATTTTGCTCCTTTTGATCTCCATCTTCGGGGCTCCACGATCATCATCGTCACCAGCATGACACCATGATCTCCATCATCATGATCTCCATCATCATGATCTCCATCATCGTGTCTTCATGAAGTTGTCTCGCCAACTATTACTTCTACTACTATGGCTACCGGTTAGCAATAAAGTAAAGTAATTACATGGCGTTGTTCAATGACACGCAGGTCAAACAATAAATTAAGGCAACTCCTATGGCTCCTGCCAGTTGTCATACTCATCGACATGCAAGTCGTGATTCCTATTACAAGAACATGATCAATCTCATACATCACATATCATTCATCACATTCTTTTTGGCCATATCACATCACATAGCATACCCTGCAAAAACAAGTTAGACGTCCTCTAATTGTTGTTTGCATGTTTTACGTGGCTGCTAAGGGTTTCTAGCAAGAACGTTTCTTACCTACGCAAAAGCCACAATGTGATATGCCAATTGCTATTTACCCTTCATAAGGACCCTTTCATCGAATCCGATCCGACTAAAGTGGGAGAGACTGGCACCCGCTAGCCACCTTATGCAACAAGTGCATGTCAATTGGTGGAACCTGTCTCACGTAAGTGTACGTGTAAGGTCGGTCCGGGCCGCTTCATCCCACAATACTATCGAAACAAGATTGGACTAGTAACGGTAAGCATATTGAACAAAATCAACGCCCACAACTACTTTGTGTTCTACCCGTGGAAAGAATCTATGCAATAGACCTAGCTCATGATGCCACTGTTGGGGAACGTAGCAGAAATTCAAAATTTTCCTACGAGTCACCAAGATCTATCTATGGAGAGACTAGCAACGAGAGATAGGGGAGTGCATCTACATACCCTTGTAGATCGCTAAGCGGAAGCGTTCAAGATAACGGGGTTGAAGGAGTCGTACTCGTCGTGATCCAAATCACCGGAGATCCTAGTGCCGAACAGACGGCACCTCTGCATTCAACACACGTGCAGCCCGGTGATGTCTCCCATGCCTTGATCCAGCAAGGAGAGAGGGAGAGGTTGGGGAAGACTCCGTCCAGCAGCAGCACGACGGCGTGGTGGTGGTGGTGGAGGAGCGTGGCAATCCTACAGGGCTTAGCCAAGCACCGCGGGAGAGGAGGAGTACTTGGGAGAGGGGGAGGGCTGCGCTAGAACTTGGGGTTCGGCTGCCCTCCCACCCGTCCACTATTTATAGGTGGGGAGAGAAGGGGGACGGCCCCCTTAGATCCCATCTAGGGTTGGGGCGGCGGCCAAGGGGGGAAGGAGTGCCTCCCAAGTCAAGTGGAGGCCCTCCCCCTTAGGGTTTCCCCTCTCCCATGCGCATGGGCCTTGGGAGGGCTGGTGCACCTGGCCCATTAAGGCTAGGGCGCCCCCTTACAGCCCATGCTGCTGTATTGGACGTGGTGGAACAATTTCCGGACCTCCGGACCCCTCCAGAATCCTCCGGAACCTTCTGGAAGCTTCCCGGTACAATACCAGAAAAACCCGAACTTTTCCTGGAACCCGAACAACAACTTTCCATATATAAATCTTTACCTCCGGACCATTCCGGAACTCCTTGTTACGTCCGGGATCTCATCCGGGACTCCGAACAACATTCGGTAACCACGTATATCTATTCCCTATAACCCTAGCGTCATCGAACCTTAAGTGTGTAGACCCTACGGGTTCGGGGACCATGCAGACATGACCGAGACGTTCTCCGGTCAATAACCAACAGCGGGATCTGGATACCCATGTTGGCTCCCACATGTTCCACGATGATCTCATTGGATGAACCACGATGTCAAGGACTCAATCGATCCCGGATACAATTCCCTTTGTCCAGCAGTATTATACTTGCCCGAGATTCGATCGTTGGTATCTCGATACCTTGTTCAATCTCGTTACTGGCAAGTCTCTTTACTCGTTCCGTAACACATCATCCCGTGATCAACCCCTTGGTCACATTGTGCACATTATGATGATGTCCTACCGAGTGGGCCCAGAGATACCTCTCCGTCAACCGGAGTGACAAATCCCAGTCTCGATTCGTGCCAACCCAACAGTCACTTTCGGAGATACCCGTAGTGCACCTTTATAGCCACCCAGTTACGTTGTGACGTTTGGTACACCCAAAGCATTCCTACGGTATCCGGGAGTTGCACAATCTCATGGTCTAAGGAAATGATACTTGACATTATAAAAGCTTTAGCATACGAACTACATGATCTTTGTGCTAGGCTTAGGATTGGGTCTTGTCCATCACATCATTCTCCTAACGATGTGATCCCGTTATCAACGACATCCAATGTCCATGGTCAGGAAACCGTAACCATCTATTGATCAACAAGCTAGTCAATTAGAGGCTTACTAGGGACATGATGTTGTCTATGTACCCACACATGTATCTGAGTTTCCTATCAATACAATTATAGCATGGATAATAAACGATTATCATGAACAAGGAAATATAATAATAACCAATTTATTATTGCCTCTAGGGCATATTTCCAACACAACATTGGTTTTACCTTTTGCCTACCACCTATTACTTTTCCCTTGAGAGTAATTAACCCGAGGGTCATCTTTATTTAGCCCCCCCCCCCCGGGCCAATGCTTGTCTAAGTGTTGGTCCAAACTAGAGCACCGTGCGGGACCGTCCCTTGGCAACTTGGGTTATGTTGGTACCTGTATGCTTAGCTTATCTGGTCGTGGCCTGAGACGAGATACGCGCGGCTACTATCAGGGTGTCGACACGCCGGAAGGTCTTGCTGGTCTTGTTTTACCATTGTCGAAATGTCTTGTAACCGGGATTCCGAGACTGATCAGGTCTTCTCGGGAGAAGGAATATCGTTCGTTGATCGCGAGAGCTTATCATGGGCTAAGTTGGGACACCCCTGCAGGGTATAAACTTTCGAAAGCTGTGCCCGCGGTTATGTGGCAGATGGGAATTTGTTAATATCCGGTTGTAGTAAACTTGAAGTAAACTCTTCTAAAATACACCAACCGTGTGCGTAACCGTGAGTGTCTCTTTTCGGGGTTGTTCGAGAGGAGAACACGGTTTTGGGTTATGCTTGACGTAAGTAGGAGTTCAGGATCACCTCTTGATCATTGCTAGCTTCACGACCACTACGTTGCTTCTCTTCTCACTCTTATTTGCGTATGTTAGCCACCATATGTGCTTAGTCGCTGTTGCAACCTCACCACTTTACCCCTTCCTTTCCCTTTAAGCTTTGCTAGTATTGATACCCATGGTAATGGGATTGCTGAGTCCTCGTGGCTCACAGATTACTACAACAACAGTTGCAGGTACAGGTTATGCGATGACCTTGACGCGAGAGCGATGTTTGCTTGTTTTGGAGTTCTTCTTCTGCTTCTTCTTTGATCAGGGGATAGGTTCCAGGTCGGCAGCCTGGGCTAGCAGGGTGGATGTCGTTTGAGCTTCTGTTTGTGTTTCATCCGTAGTCGGATGTTGATCTTATGGATGATGTATTGATGTATTCTTGCGGCATTTGTATGCCTTGTATGTATCCCCCATCTATTATGTAATGTTGATGTAATGATATCCACCTTGCAAAAGCGTCTTCAAGATGCACTTCTATCCTTGGTGGGACCTTCGAGTTCCTTTAGGATAGAGTCGCATCTTTGGCGTGACACCAATGCATAGTATACGCAGTTTCTTGCAATTCTATCGTGTTGGAAACATAAAGAGGCGGAGATGTAGTTCCTTTCTCATAATAATTGCAAGTTGGAGCAGCAAGCACATGCATATTATATCTATCAAAATTATCATGTGGAATGGTAAAAGGCAACCCATCAATATAATCCTTAATAAGCACAAACTTCTCCAATATAGTGTAGTTGGGAGAATTCAAAAAGATAATAGGACTATCAGGCGTGGGTGCAATAGAAACATTCATGTTTAACATAAGGAACTATAGCAAGTTCATCTCCATAAGCATAATTCATATTGGCATCTTGGCCACAAGCATAGCAAGCATCATCAAAAAGGGGTATTTCAAGAGAATCAACGGGATCATAGCAATCATCATAGCAATCATCCTTCGGTAAGCACGAAGGGAAATTAAACAATGTATGAGTTGAAGAGTTACTCTCATTAGAAGGTGGGCACGGGTAGCTAATCCGCTCTTCCTCCTTTTGTTCTTTGCTCTCCTCGTCATCTTTTTCATCCAATGAGCTCATAGTTTCATCAATTTCTTCTTCCATAGACTCCTGCAAAATATTAGTCTCTTCTTGGACAGCGGAGGAGTCCTCAATATATAGTTTAACATAGGCATTAGAAGCATAATTATCATAACAATATTTAAGTATGGCAAAATTTTCAGATTTGTAGAGAGTAGCATCATACTTTTCAATCAAAGAAGCAATTTCATAAGCACCCTTACAAGCAACAAATTCTTCAATTTGTTGAACATCATAGTAATTATAAACACCCTTAGCATACAAAGATACAATTCCATTATCACTAAACTCACATTGGTAGGGAAGGTGTTTCTTAGGGTTTTCAGAACAACAAGTAAAATCATAAATTTCACATAAATTCCAAGCATAGCATTGCAAATGATGAATTTGATCCAGTAAAAGTTTCCCTTTTCTAGATATACAGTGTCGCACACAACAAGCATGCCCATCTAAAGATTTGCCCTCAACTAAGCTAGTTGGGGTTTCAGCACGAGCACATAACTTAGCTAGTTGGGGTTTCAGCACAAGCTTCGCCGAGGGCAAATCTTTAGATGGGCATGCTTGTTATGTGCGACACCGTATATCTGAAAAAGGGAAACTTTTACTAGATCAAATTCATCGTTTCCTACCCATAACTAAAGATACAAAACAACTAAGAACAGCAAATAAAAATTACTTAGTGATAAAGCAAACAAGCACACACAAGAATATTCACCCCACGCTATGACTCCCCGGCAACGTCGCCAGAAAAAGGTCTTGATAACCCAAAAGTATAGGGGATCAATTGTAGCCTCTTTCGATAAGTAAGAGTGTCGAACCCAACGAGGAGCTAAAGGTAGAAAGAATATTCCCTCAAGTTCTATCGACCACCGATACAACTCTACGCACACTTAACATTCGCTTTACCTAAAACAAGTATGAAACTAGAAGGACTTTGTAGGTGTTCCTGGATAGAATTGCAGGATAATAAAAGGCACGTGAATAAAAAGTAGGGGCTTTTTAGATAAAGAAACAATAAAGTAAATGTAGCGAGTGTGGAAAAGTGGTGGTAGGAGTTGTGAGATTGTCCCTAAGCAATTGACTACTTTACTAGACTGATAGCAAGTTTTATGTGGGAGAGGCATAAGCTAACATACTTTCTCTTTTTGGATCATATGCACTTATGATTGGAACTCTAGCAAGCATGCGCAACTACTAAAGATCATTAAGGTAAAACCCAACCATAGCATTAAAGCATCAAGTTCCCTTTATCCCATACGCCACAACCCCCTTACTCGGGTTTATGCTTCTGTCACTCAAGCAACCCATTATAAGCGAATCATGAATGTATTGCAACACCTTACAACGGGAATCCCTCACACTTGGACGACACGGAGGGCACAATAGGACAGAAACATAACCACAAGCAAATTAAACCAATCATAGCAATTCATCAATCACCGGTAGGACAACGAAAATCTACTCAGACATCATAGGATGGCAACACATCATTGAATAATAATATGAAGCATAAAGCACCATGTTCAAGCAGAGGGTACATCGGGTTGCGGGAGAGTGGACCACTGAATATAGATGGGGGAAGGTGATGGAGATGTTGGTGAATATGGCGGCGGTGTTGGTGTAGATCGCAGTGATGATGATGGCCCCCGGCAGCGTTCCGGCGCCACCGGAAGCAAGGGGGAGAGAGCCCCCCTTCTTCTTATTCTTCCTTGACCTCCTCCCTAGATGGGAGAAGGGTTTACCCTCTGGTCCTTGGCTCCCATGGCGTGGGAGGGGCGAGAGCCCCTCTAAGATTGGATATGTCTCTCTGTCTCTCTCTGTTTCTGCGTTCTTGATTCTGCCCTTTCACTATTTCTTAAATTCCCGGAGATCTGTAACTCTGATTGGGTTGTCCTTTGGACACGATTTCTATCCGTATATTGGCTTTCTTGCGGCGAAAAAAGGTCACAACCGCCTTACGAGGTGGCCATGAGGGCCCAGGGCGCGCCTGACCCCCATGGGGCACGCCCCCCTGCCTCGTGGCCCCTCGAGCATCGTCTCGCATTGATTCTTTTTATTCCCAAAATTCATAAATATTCCAAAAAAAATCTCCGTCTGTTTTTATTCCGTTTGGACTCCGTTTGATATGGGTTTTCCACGAAACAAAAAACATGCAACAAACAGGAACTGGCACTGGGCACTGGATCAATATGTTAGTCCCGAAAATAGTATAAAAAGTTGCCAAAAGTATATGAAAGTTGTAGAATATTGGCATGGAACAATCAAAAATTATAGATACGACAGAGACTTATCAAGAATCTCATCTAAGTTTTTCAAGGAATAGTCCGGAAATCGTTTCTCAAGAAATTTCCATATGGTGTAGGCACAATCAAGAGTAGGCAAGCAAACTATCAAATTTCTAGGCAAACCTCTAGTAATAAGATTGACAGTTCTAAGATTGTGAATAATGTCAATAGACTCATCGGGGGTAGGATGCAAAGGATCAACAAGGGACACACAAGGGCTAGTAATGTACTTGTTCAAGTGATATTCATTGAAAATCTCAAGCATTTCATTTTTCCATTCATGAAAGAACTCTCCATCAAGTATAGGCACTCTATGTCTAAGACTCCCCAACATAGACTCATCTATCTTCCTCCAATGGTGATTAAACCAAAGCAATGGAGACCAAAGCTCTGATACCAATTGAAAGGATCGAGAATAGTTGTCTAGGGGTGGGGGGTGATTAGACTCTCAACAAGTAAAGGTAGCAGTTTTTAAGTTTTTTAAGTTATGGTTGGAAATTAACACAATTTCAAACATTCACAATACAATTCAAGTAAGCATGGCAAGAGTATATGAGCAACGGAAAGTAATGCATGAAACTTGCAAGAAAGTAAAGGGATGGGATTGGAGTGTGCAAACGCAATTGGAGACATTGAGATTTTTGGCGTGGTTCCGATAGGTGGTGCTATCGTGCATCCACGTTGGTGGAGACTTCAATCCACGAAGGATAACAACTGCACGAGTCCACGAAGGGCTTCACCCACGAAGGGTCCACGAAGAAGCAACCTTGTCTATCATACCATGGCCATCGCCCACGAAGGACTTGCCTCACTTGGGTAGATCTTCACGAAGTAGGCAATCTCCTTGTCCTTACAAACTCCTTGGTTCAACTCCACAATCTTGACGGAGGCTCCCAAGTGACACCTAACCAATCTAGGAGACACCACTCTCCAAAAGGTAATAGATGGTGTGTTGATGATGAACTCCTTGCTCTTGTTCTTCAAATGATAGTCTCCCCAACACTCAACTCTCTCTCATAGATTTGGCTATGATGGAAAGATGATTTGAGTGGAAAGCAACTTGAGGAAGGCTAGAGATCAAGATTCTTGTGGTTGGATTGGAATGTCTTGGTCTCAACACATGAGTAGGTGGTTCTCTCTCAAAAAATGAGTAGTGGGAGTGTAGGCACGATCTGATGGCTCTCTCCAGGAATGGAGAATGGGTGGAGGGGTATATATAGCCTCCACACAGAATCTAGCCGTTACACACAATTCACCAAACTCGGTGGTACCGAATAGTGAAACTCGGTCAGACCGATATGGTTCAAAATGTGAACGTTAGAGTTTTCGGTGGGACCGAGAACATCAACTCGGTGGGACCGATGTGCTAGGGTTAGGGTAAAACCTCAACTCGGTTTGACCGATTACACAAACTCGGTGAGACCGATTTTTGTAATAAGCAAACAGAGAGTTGGTCAAGCAAACTCGGTGGGACCGATTGCATATCTCGGCGGGACCGAAATTATTGCAACAGGCAACAAAGAGTTTGCAAGCCCATCTCGGTGAGACCGAGATCCCATCGGTGAGACCGAACTGATTAGGGTTTCTGGCAGTGGCTATGTCAAATGAACTCGGTGGCGCCAGATAGATCAAATCGGTGGGGCCGAGTTTGACTTTAGGTTTAGGACATATGTGGAAATGAGAAAGTGGTTGAGGGCTTTTGGAGCATGTCACTAAGCATTTTGAGCAAGTAAGCCATTAAGCAACACCTCATCCCCTTTTAATAGTATTACCTTTTCCTATGAACTCAATGTGATTTTAGATCACTAAAATGAAAATGTAGAGTCTTGAACTTTTGCCCATGTTTGTCCTTAGCACCTAGAAGGGGTTCCACATCCTCTTGTCAATGCCACTCCAATGTTGAACTTATCTGAAATATATTAGATGAAAATATTAGTCCAACAAGAGATATATTGACATTAATTACCAAAATCATCCAGGAAGCACTTGTGCTTTCACAGCCAAATCCAACCGTCTACTTCACTTTAGTGTTATGAATGGACGCGCTGATCAGCGTTGTCCTTCACAAATCGTCCATAGACCATCGTGTGTGCAGCAGCACTGCTTCTATTATATGTAGTACATGCATAGGTTCCCGTTACGAATTAGGAGTGAGAGCTTCTATTTACATGCCTTACTTCACATCTCAACTTCCACTTATAGCTAGAATACTCTAGAAAACAGTAGACATGGTCAAGAAAACAAAACAAACCAAGTATTAGACCATAATAGAATTATCTAGAACTAGTCAAACAAATTTCACTTCTGATTTATTTTCTTTTACTTCTCTCTATACTCACACCCCTATTCGTACATAAGTTTCTTTTTTCAGGTGCAATTCATGTGGTGGGTGTAATTTATCTTGGGGAAAGCTAAATTCCTGCCGATTGTAATTTTGCAATAGATTCGCATGTTTCGGATGCCGTTAGATTTGGATCGAATGGATAATCTGCATGCTTCGATTTTTAACGTAATTCTCGGTCACTCTGTGATTCTCGCTCCCGCTTCGCTGGTCCCGTGATTTCTGCTCATTCCCGCTCCCAATCGGGACTTTTCTCCCCTCGCGTTGCCCCGCTTCCCGTTTTCCTTCATGAAAAGAGTAAAAATTTGGGAGAAAATGGAATCAAACCCAGTACATCTTTGGTATCTTCCAAGGCCCCCAACCACCACGACTAGATTGAGGTTGTGATTACATTCCGACTTTGTAATTTTTGTACCTGTAAAAAACGTGGCGTGAATAATAAAGTGTCTTTTTTTCACCGAATTTTCCTTCTTTTTCCTACTGTTTTTTCTTCATTTTAATAGTCAAATGGCTCGGCTGCTCTGTTAGTATTTTTTAGGTTAAGGCCTTTCTAACCCCAAATTTCTTACATTTAGTAGGAAGAACACTTACAAGAAAACAAATGCATAATATTGGCTATAAAAGCTATCAGTTCATCATGATTTTTGCTACATCTCTCCATTGTATCATTCACATGGTACATACACTTTTATTGTACCCACTTGAACGCCACAATAATAATGAGGACAATTTCTCGATGAGCCAATGAGGCGTATGAACACTATGACAACTTTTGACCCGGGAAAAATTGTTGAAGTATACCCCGTAATTTTTTTGTAAGTAGCATTATAATATAGGAACCGCGAACCTGATAATTTACATACAAATATCGTGGTAACTTCGACCGCGACTCCCGGTGGAGGGGGGGTGGGGTGAAAACATATCCCTATAACTTGTGTCTGAAGAGCATGATAATTTACGCATCACATACCCAATAACTTATGTACTAACACAATGATAACTTTGGCGGGGGTGGGGGTTCTTGTAATGCATCCCCGATAACTTCTTTGTGAATAGCATGGTAATTATGCACCATAGACCTGATAACTTATGTGCAAGATGTTAGATAACTTTTGACTTATGAAAACAAAGTTGAAGAAACATGTCCCCGGTTATTTTTGTGCAAATTACATGGTAATTTATGCACCGCAGACCTGATAACTTACGTACAACCACGATGATAACTTCGACCCGATAACTCATGATTAAATAACATTATGATATATGCACAACTGACTTGATAACTTAGTCTAGGTGTGATAACTTTTGACTCGAGGGGGGGGGGGGCTTGTTGAAAAACACCCTTCGGTAACTCGTGTGTGAATAACATAGTAATACACACACAAGAGAGCTGATAACTTAGTTAACCCAGGCTTGATAACTTTTTGACCGAAAGAAGTTGTCAAAACATACCGACATGAGATCTAGTTTTGAAGGTCTCATCGCAACGAACTTTTTATGTGAAAATGATTTTTGTATCGGAGCGACTGTTTGAGTTCAAAACATTTTTTTTATTTTTGAGTTTCGGTGAGATCCTCCCTGACATTAGCATTTTTCATTCCCTAGGGCACACGAATGTGCTTGTGTGGAGAATGTATAAGAAATCATTTTTTATGTCCTGGTAAGTTATGTGTAAACAACACGATAACTTACGCTCAACTGGCATGAAACTTGTGTTGCACATGCGTGGTAATTTTTTATCTAAAAAAAGTCGTTGGAACATGTTCCAACGTGGGATCTAGTTTTGAAGATCTTGGTGTGATGGATCTTTTATGTGAAAACAATTTTTTGATCAAAGCGACGGTTTGAGCTATAGAAGATTTTGAAAATTCAAAGGGAGAATTTAGAATGGCATCCTAGTTTTGTCATCTAGTGCATATATGCATGTGCACGTGGAAACAAAAGTTGAAAGACCATTTTTTCATACCTCGTAGTTACTATGAAAACAACTTGGTAACTTATGTGTCGCAGTCGTGATAACTTACGTCGCATATGCCTGGTAACTTTTAGTCCAAAAAAAATAAGTCGTCGAAACATACCAACATGGGATCTAGTTTCGAAGATCTCGTCGTGACAACTCTTTTATGTGAAAACAGGTTTTTAATTGGAGCGACGGTTTGAGATAGAAAACATTTTGAATTTTGAAATTTGATGAAATCTTTGCTGATGTCAGGAATTCTGCCTTACGTACATGCATGCATTTTTTGAGGCATAAGTCCAGGCCAGCCACATTTAAGAAAAGAAAGGAGGCTTAGGATGATTGTTTGATGGAATATAGGAATCGTGCGGATCTCTCGCTAATAACCGCACGGTAGGACGTTAGTCACGTCCATTTATCTTTTTAAAATTTCTTTTTAGGCATGTTTGGCCGAACATATAAATTAAGACCACAAATTCAACATAATAGCCGATAGAAGTTAGCATAAATCCACAATCTTGGGAATACCATATAAAACTTGCTACGTGCATCTAATAGAGTCCAAGAACAATCACAAATAGATGGTACCTCCAAAAACGATATATGGCCGAGGATTCCGTGTATCATATAAGTCAAATCTCTAAAAAGGGTATCATATTTCTTTTGGACCCTCTATTTAATAGTTGCCTAAAACTTAAGTTGCACTAGTCGTTTTTCATCTTCTTATTCCTCATGTGGCTCGTCATCGTCATCTCATTCCTCCTCCCATCTAGCCGTCCTCTGACACCGGCCGAACCATCAGCCAAACCTGC